>NW_028277074.1:27500000-27826250 GCF_059951505.1 Python bivittatus
CAGAGTGCAGGAGCACAGACAGGAGCAGTTCTCTCTGTGCCCAGGGTGATGTGTCCCTTTTGTGGGTATTTATAGAGATCCAAGGGGGGGGGAAGGGGGGGATTGGGGGTGTGTGGTGGGTTGGGTTACTGAGTGGCTGCTTGTTTTGGTGTCAGAATCTGTGTGTATCTTCCTGGGGATTAGGCAGGGTTTTTTCTTCTATTGAATTGTTAACGAGGGGCTGCTGGGGGTGATTAGCAAGTTCATTGTGTGAACTGTTCACATGTCCTGGTGGTTGAGCTGAGTTCCTTGACCTTTTGCAGGCTGTATTTTTCAGGATTGGTAGCCAGGTTTTGTTGATTTTTAGACTCTCCTCTTTTTTATTGAAACTGTGCTGGTGTTTGTGAATCTCAATGGCTTCCCGGTATAGCCTGGTATAGTGGCTGTTGGTGTTGTCCAGTATCTCTGTGTTTTCAAATAGGATTTTGTGTCCAGTGCCTAATCCCCAGGAAGATACACACAGATGCTGACATCAAAACAAGCAGCCACTCAGTAACTCAACCCCCCCACACACCCCCAATCCCCCCTCCCCCCCCCAGATCTCTATAAATACCCACAAAAGGGTCACATCACCCTGGGCACAGAGAGAACTGCTCCTGTCTCTGCTCCTGCACTCTGAAGATGCAGGTCACAGGTGCTGGCGAAACGTTAGGAAACAAAGCCTCCAGAACACGGCCACACAGCCCGGAAGACCCACACCAGCCATTTTTATTATTATTTGGCTTAACACAGGGTCCTCATGATTTTTTCTAGAAGTTTTATATAAATACCTCCTTATAAAAATACTTTTATTATTTTGATATTCTAGAACACCTATAAATGTTTGGTCCTAATGGAGTACTCTCCCACTAACCTTAGAATCTGCCAGACCATTACATTCCTGGGAATTTAAACTCAAAAGTATATTCACCTTTAAAAATAATCTTGTTTAATACAAAATGACAAATAATGCTTTAATACTTGTAATATTACTTTAAAAGTTTTTTATTCATTAATCTTTTACCTCTGCCTATTTTTCCCTCTCATTCTGATTGGTTCTTCTGTAACTGTCTTCTATCTTCAACTACTACTGAGTAGCTCACGTATCACACTAGATCTTGGTTTCTTGAATAAACTACAACAGCTAGGTTCAAACAACACATTAAGCATACATGACAAAATACAATTTGGTTGGGTTCACAAAGCACAGAAAAATCAAATCAAACCACATCATGGCTTAGAGTAATATTTGACTCTTTCTCTAACTGTATCTTACTTTCATGGTATCATCATTCAGCTACAATACCAGTTACTGCAAACTTTTAAGGAAAACCTAAAGACTTATGTATTCTCTCAGGCATATCCTGCCCTGACTTTCACTAGTATCATCTATGGTTTAGTTGTACCTATATTTGATTTTACTACTATGATGACAAGATGTTTTAGTGGCTGCTGTTTATGGATTTTACTAATACAATATAGTTTTATTGCTGATGATTTATTGTTCTTCGCTCCTTTGGGAGCATTTCTGCCTTTAAAGATGATCCACAAATATTGTAAGTAAACTGATGAAATGAAACGAAAATGATCAAATGAAATAAAATATCCTGATATATGATGTTTGATTACTTCTGTGGTATTTGTTGTTACCCATTTAGCCTTGTATTTGAGAAATGCTATTGTTGAACAAGTAGTGGTAAGCCTGCTCATGTTGCATTTCTCTATAACTCCTAAATCAAACATATTTCCAACTGGGCTCACATACAATGAAAACCAGCTGTCCAGTTCCAAGAAAAAAATATTCCTGCTTTAAGGATTTGCAGACAGGGGCTGTGTGAGCACTCCCACATGTTCCAAAGGGCCTGTTTGCCTATGAATGTGACACACTGCACAGGAGTAATGTATGTCTATTTCTTTCTATAATGTTCTTAAATTTCTAGCATCTTAACAGGTAGAGTTACCTCACAATATCTTCTTCTAGGATTTAAATGAAATGTGGGAGGTTGGACAGGAGATTGTATTCTGTACTTCATTCTATTCAGTTTGTTACACCTATTTGTCATAATTCACACTTTTAGGCATTGGATCCATTAGAATGATAAAGGCAACACCCATAAATTTTTGGTGTTATTTTAGGCTTTAGGCTTTAGATTGTCCACCATCTCTTTCTTTGTTGCACCTACATTTTTGTGCTATAGTTTTAAAGTCACACCATTAATATTCAGTTTTGAAATACCTGTAGATTTCAGTGATTTCATATTCTGTGTTAACCATTCATACTTATGGTTGTTTAGTCATCTGCAGCATTCTATATAGTTTTATTTACCTAGTTTACCTAGGTAATTACTTAAACTTATACAGCACTGCCTTCATAGTCATCCTAAATATATTTAAAATCTTAATGATATAGGTATTATGTTTTTATATTAGTGCTAGGACCTTAAATTTTAGATAATCTTATAATATGTAGATTAGACTATTGGCTTTAATTTTAGTACTGAATGTAAATGTTGTTGGTCAATGATTAAAATAAATGATGATAACCCAAGCAAGGATTGAAGGAAAAAAAAATCCAAACAATTTTCTGCAATGGTAGTGCATTGTAAATAGTGCAGGAGGCATGTAAAAACAGGAGGCATGTAAATAGTGCAGTAGCAAAATTCTGTTGCACAAAGTCTATTTCAGTGATTTTTCCCATTGTTTTTTAGCTGTACAGACCAAAAAAAAAAAAGTATATAGTAAAAGGCAGGGTACTCATCTGTACCTATGAGCCGCTAATAAGTAAAGTCTACTCAACAGCTATATATGCCTCTATGCATGGACATCACCTGATGGAATATATAAAAATCAAATTGACTATATTATAACTAAAAGGAGGTAGAGGAGCTCAATTATAGCATTAAAGAAATGTCCAGGTGCTGATTATGGAACAGATCACAAACTTCTCATGTGTAAGAGTTAAGCTCAAGAAGAAGAAAGCCAATCAGTTTCCATGATATTGTAATGGCATGTGGGAATGATCTTGAGAGACAGGAGGAAGAGCCACAGACTAGGCAACTATAATGCAAAAGGTATCTCAGCCCGCAGAAGGAAAACAGTGTGGGTAGCATCTCAGAAGGGATCCTCCCTAGTTGTCTGGAAAGTAAAAGTAAAGGAAGTGGAGGGGCTTTCAGACTTGCTGTCAGCCTTTTGAAGTTTTCCAGACAAGAAGCAAAAACCATGAGTACTAACACTACCTCTATTGAAAGATTATATCTAAATTAACATCTTTAAATATAAAGAAAACCAAACTAATGACAACATATAAAATAAACACAATTTTTGGAAAAGCCATCAACAGTAAAGGAAGAAGCAGTCAAGAACTGCACTGTAGAATAGCACTTTGTAGAGCAAAGATATTCAGATACCATTATGTGACTATACCTACAACAATCAGAATAGTGCAAGTAATGATATTCCCTGTGACCTCTATGGAAGTAAAAGTTAGTCTTTCAAGAAGCAGGATAGGAAGAGTATGAATCACTCTGAACAAATTGTTCTCATGTTCCTTCCCATGAACTGGCCATAGACTGAACAAAGCATGGCTTTGGAATTGGGAAGGATAATCAGATCATGCATGGAAACATTGTGGTTCACATTTGTGTTTATCCAAATGTTTTAAGAACAGTTGGGTAAATCAACAACATGAATGAATTCTATTACTTTCTCTGCTGTCTCTTTAATTAAAAGCTGTCCATTAAGTAGCATGGTGGTTGTAGAGATTCTATAAATTCAAAGGTAAAAACTATAAAATGTGTAAAACTTTACATTAAATGTGTTAAGCAATGTAGTACCATTCTATAATAAAGCTTGTCTGACAAAGGTAAAACTAAGATTTAAATCTTTAACAGAGATTTAATCATTATTTTGAGATTTGCTGCTGGCAGGTTGCCTGTTGGCTATACAGCAATTGCTACTGGTAACAAAAAAGTATTTGGAAACATTAATGATTAATCCTGCAAATTTATATACTTGTCCAGAGAATACAAAAATCAAGGTATTACTAGTTCAATGATGAAGGGTGATAAAAAGGGACAGGAACTTTCCAGTCACATACACAGAGTTTTTCTCTATTTACAGTGATATTTAATATATAGTATTACTTTAGCTTAACAAACTATACATATACAGTTCTATATATACAGTCTCAATCAGAGCTTTCCAAAGTGTCTAATCTGTTTCACTCCTTCCCTCCCTCATGCGGGATCTTTCTGTGCTTTTACTTCTGGGCTCACTTCTATCCTAGAGAAAAGAACAGGAAGAGGGAAAATAACTTTTTCTGAGCTTCTGGGATTGGAACACCTTTGTCAACCTTTCCTCACTGACATTGGTTTATTATTACAAAAAAAGAATTTAAACTGCTGCATAAAGACTAGAGATCTCTTCAAGAAAATTGGAAATATCAAAGAACGTTTAGTGCAAAGATGGGCCTGATAAAGGACAAAAAAGGCAGGGACCTAACAGAAGCAGAAGAGATTAAGAAGAGGTGACAAGAATACACAGAAGAACTATACAAGAAAGATCTTTATGTCCCTGATGTCCATGCTGGTGTGGTCACTGACCTTGAGCCAGACATCCTAGAGAGTGAAGTCAAGTGGGCCTTAGGAAGCATTGCCAACAACAAAGCTAGTGGAGATGACAGTATTCCAGCTGAGTTATTTAAAATACTAAAAGATGATGCTGTTAAAATGCTGCACTCAATATGCCAGCAAGTTTGGAAAACGCAACAGTGGCCACGGGATTGGAAAAGGTCAGTTTACGTTCCAATTCCAAAGAAGGGCAATGCCAAAGAATGCTCAAACTATCGCACAATTGCACTCATTTCACATGCTAGCAAGGTTATGCTCAAAATCCTACAAGGCTTCAGCAGTACGTGAACCGAGAACTACTGATGTACAAGCTGGGTTTTGAAGAGGCAGAGGAACTAGAGATCAAATTGCCAACATTCGCTGGATCATGGAGAAAGCACGAGAGTTCCAGAAGAACATCTACTTCTGCTTCACTGACTATGCAAAAGCCTTTGATTGTGTGGATCACAACAAACTGTGGCAAATTCTTAAAGAGATGGGGGTACCAGACCATCTTACCTGTCTCCTGAGAAATCTGTATGCAGGCCAAGAAGCAACAGTTAGAACCAGTCACGGAACAACCAATTGGTTCAAAATAGGGAAAGGAGTACGACAAGGCTGTATACTGCCACCCTGCTTATTTAACCTATATGCAGAGTACATCATGAGAAATGCCAGGCTGGAAGAATCACAAGCCGGAATTAAGATTGCAGGGAGAATCATCAATAACCTCAGATATCCAGATGATACCACCCTAATGGCAGAAAGTGAAGAAGAACTAAAGAGCCTCTTGATGAGGATGAAAGAGGAGAGTGCAGAAGCTGGCTTGAAACTCAACATTAAAAAAACTAAGATCATGGCATCTGGACCCATCAATTCCTGGCAAATAGAAGGGGTAGAAATGAAAGCAGTAATAGACTTAATTTATATGGGCTCCAAGATCACCACAGACAAAGACTGCAGGCATGAAATTAAAAGACGCTTGCTCCTTGGGAGCAAAGCTATGGCAAACCTAGACATCATGTTAAAAAGCAGACACATCACCTTGCCAACAAAGATCCGCATAATCAAAGCTATGGTTTTTCCAGTAGTAATGTATGGCTGTGAGAGCTGGACCATAAAGAAGGCTGAGTGCCGAAGAATTGATGCCTTTGAACTGTGGTGCTGGAGAAGACTCTTAAAAGTCCCCTGGGCTGCTAGGAGGTCAAACCAGTCAATCTTGAAGGAAATCAACCCTGATTGCTCATTGGAAGGATTGATAATGAAGCTCAAGCTCAGATACTTTGGTCACCTAATGTGAAGAGAGGACTCTTTGGAAAAGACCCTGATGCTGGGAAAGATTGAAGACAAAAGGAGAAGAGGACGGCAGAGGATGAGATGGTTAGATAGCATCACTGAAGCAATGAGCATGAAACTGAGCAAACTCAGGGAGGCAGTGAAGGACAGGAAGGCCTGGCGCAATATGGTTCATGGGGTCACTAAGAGTCGGACACGACTTAACGACTGAACAACAACAACAACAACAATAAAATGAACAGATATGTAGCATATAGACAGGAGGAAAATATATGTCTATAAAGATTTTCAAAGTTACACAGATAGTTAATTTAAAAAAAAACAGATTTACTAAACATAGTTTTATCATTGTTATTAGTGGAAACTAATAGGTGAAACTACACAGTTACAAGGGGTGTGTATGCAAAGGGTGATGGAAGGGAACCAAGAAAGAAGCTGAAACCACCAGTTACCCCATGATTCAAGTCAGGCCAATCTCTTCTAAGAGTCAGGCGATGGTGTAATAACAACAATGCAGGAATTTAGAGAACAGTCAATGTGTGGGTGGTTTCTTCCTTTCCATCCTGCCTTATGCCTCCCCCAAGGAGCACCAAAATATTACCAGTTGCAATGACAAATATGTAGGATACAAGGCCATAGGAAAGCATTGTACAAAGCACAGCTCCTGACTCCCTACCCTCCATTTAGACTCATTATTGACACAGTTTCCTTCACCTGCCCTCATGAATCAGCCTTATTGTTTTTGTTTAATACATACAGACAGACAACAGAATCCAGTGTGGGTAATCCAATAGCTCTTGTGTACACCAAATTGGGAAAGGCTATTTCTTCTTTTTTATACAAGAATCAGTTTGGTGGTTGTAAATTCAGGTAAATTCCAGATCTCAAAAAGCAATTATTTTCAAATAGACTAAAACACCCTTGTGGCCAGGATATGCTGGACCTTGAGAGATCTCATGAGCTTTGCTTATTAAATAAACAATTGATCTGCTCTGTGGTCTGCTAATAATTGTATAAGCAAGTTTATAATAGCTGCTTTGATAGAAGGGTAAATAGCTTCTGCTTCCACTTCCTTGGTGTTTTGTATTGGCATCCTGCCGATGGTAGAAAGGGCTGGCTTGTGAGCCTGGAACCAGAGATACATAAGAGGTTGTTGCATCTCTCCACAAAATGAATTATTGGCTTTGTCATCCAGAGCTGACTCATTCTGAAGTAATATTTCTTGCTTATCTCCACTTCATTGGTTTCCAGATAAAAATTATTTGGTTGTTCTTAAGATACCTAAATTGTTGAGGTAATGTTGCAGGCTTTCATTATCCAGACTTCAGACGCCTGAATCAATGATATGCCTGAAGCATCTACTGGCTCTGGCATGGTCAAGTTCATGGAAATAAACCCATTGTTTATTTCCATGAACTTGACCATGGAAATAAACCATGGTCAAGTTCATGTTAAAACCCTGCTCTCTCTGGTTCTTAAGGATCTCAGCAGGTGCATCCGTTATATTAATAATAGTAGTAAAATAATCTCTCATATAAGGCATTCTTCCAAACTCAATCCTGGTTGATCTGCTACTTCTTGTGTTTTTTCTTGTTCAAAGTTTTCAATTGTCTTTGTGTCAAAAATGTCTTTCTTTATTCAGGCTCATATGGAAATGTCTGCACATTGGAAGTTGGAAATACCAAACTGATACAAACTGCTAGCAATGCTTGCCTAAGTCCATCTAGGTTTTTAATTATGTCCACCTGTTCACATCTTGGCAGAACTCTGAATGAGTCAATTAACCTTGTTTCTTCTTCTAAAAGCTTCATACCTGCTCGTGCTTGAATGAATGTTTATTTAAATGGTTTCCTCTCAAGGACTTTAGAGGCTCAAGGCCTTCATGGGTGGTTGTCACTGACACATCACATTTAGACTGGAAGGACAAATTCAGCAGCGTGCCCCTTTGTGAATGATTCAGAATGGAAAGATTGCAAAAGTATGCAAGAATAGTTTCATCTTAAATAGCATACAAGGAGTGGTGAGATGCTTAAATATGAACAAAATTTGTTTCAGCCCATTCTACTTGGCAACTATTCTGCTTTGAGGAAATTAACAAAATAGCAGTTGGCTCGGAGAAAGGGCAATAGACTTGTTGATCCCCATTGACCTCTGTTAGAGTGATTAGCGATCACTTGTAAAATCATCTGATTAGTTTATTATTAGGGAGTGGATATTTTTAATTTCACTTTCCCTTTTTACAGCCTCCTGATTGATGGGTTCTCCCCCTTATGAGCTCTTCTGCCTTTTCATTCTGGGAACAGGGGCAGCCACTTCTTTTCAGATGGAAGCTCCTCATGTTTGCCATAGAAGAGGTTAGGGTTCTAATCTCTAACAACTGCTGTCTCTAACAACTGAACCTGATAGACTTTTGTATCACATACCAGCTTTGGAGGGTCCACCTTTCCCTTTACTTTTGATTACTGTTCAAAGATAGAAATACAGTAACTTCAGTCAAATAAGCATTGTCTGGTTATAAAGGCAGTCATATTCCTGCTTTTTGAATCCACATTTGCATGGTCTTCCAGAGCTGCTGGAATAAACAATGGCTGTATCACATATGGAAGAGATTAAAACAGTGGACTCTTCTTGGGGGCTCAAATCATCCCCTAAAAAAGAGGAAAGCTCTGCTTTTGGCTATCAGTCACTGCTTGCATATCCTATTCCAAGGCTTCATAACTGTTTGAGGTATGTGTACCACTTTTACTACTTACAGTTGATGCCTTTTTGTGGGCTAAATATCGTTCAGTTTTGGGCTCTGTAGTTGGCTTGATGAAAAGATGCACTTCATTCTCTTCTTCCTTTAACTATCCTTTCTTTTCTGTTAAGAAAACAATGATTTCCTCTTAACTCCAGCTGGCACAAAACAAATTCAGGACCAAAGAAAAAAGCTTAACATGTGAGTCTATGGTGAAGAGTCATAAGGTAGTAAAGAAAAGTCATAAAAAGCAAGGAGGAGGATATTGAAATAACAAAATGCTAAAATAATACTACTGGAATAGTAAAAGAGTTAAATGATTTTTGTTTAAGTTAATTCATTACTGATTCTGAAGTATGTTGTGAAGAGCTTGCTAAAGAGACTTCTATTCTTGTAACATTTTGAGCTTCTCTTCCTGTCATCACTGACATCTGGCCAGTTCTCTGAAAACTGCAGTCCCTTCCACCAGTCAGTTCCCTCAGTGGATCTCTCTCTCAGGTCCTGTTTGCTCCAGCTAAATCTCCACTGCAGATTCCTTCCCATTGACATACACAGTATTGCCAGTCCACACGGTCCAAAAAGAAAAAAAAATCCAGGAATGCCTGATAATCTTCTCTACCACTTATGCTTTTAGATGTTTTTTAAGGCAGATGTTTTGTTAGGCACTTTCCTTTTCAGTGTTTACATGAGAGTGAGCCTGATTTGGGTCCACAGAAAATAAAACCTTTAATCCTGAGACCACCACATTGTCATAAGTCCATCAGGGCAACTCACTTTGCCACAGTCAGTTAATAAAAGTTCTATTTATGCTCACTGGCTAGTAGCCTTCCTCTATCTGGCATTTTCCTGATCTCTTGGGACTACAGCTCCTGTAATTCCTAGCTGTTGTGAAACTTTCTGACCACAGCAGAAATCGGTTGGCCTAGAAAGGAACAAGATTCATTGTAAACAGCTGAATGGCTGCTACTTCTCCTTCTCCTCCTTGTCTCATCCAAAGGAGATTTCATGGACCTGAAATGGACCTGACAGAAATTTGCCTCAAGAAAGTGAAAGCACAATGAAAAACTGGAGAAAAAGAACAGCTGGCAATTGGATTAAATGAGGTAAATACAACAAGTAAATATTAGGTTCCTTAGAATAGGTGTATCTTTAAAAGGACATAATCAAAAAATCATATAACACAACATTCAATATGATTGAATACACAGAGTGAAACATAATTTAATAGTCTTCAGATTAATGGGCATTTTTACAAAATAATGAAGGCTACTAATATCTGAAGTAGTCCAGACAATTTATGTAATTATGTAATTTGCATAATTTTATGTTATTACATACTTACACAAGTAATGTACATTAATGCAAATGGTGTAAATTTCAATTTAATGGACAGTTGGCATAACAATCCATTCAGTTCAAGTTTCACCATACACACACACAGACACAGACACACACACACAGAGGCATGTACGTATATAATTTTCAACAAGACTTTTCTGAAGCTTTGGGAGCATTAATGTAGCATCTGTCTGCAACTCCTTAAAGCAGTGGCATTTTTTGCCAGATTCATCCAACAGCCTTCCACAACTGCCATAAGATCCTGGAAAAAGATACACTTTGTTTAAGGAATTGCAGATAGATGCTCTGTGTGTGACATATATGCTCCAATGCACCTATTTGTCTTCAAATCTGAAATACTGCATTGGGATGGATGGGCAGATAATTGGGTAGGCACTGTAGATAGGTTGCATGTATAATGCTGCACCTCATTTGCTTTAACTTTTTAATGTATGTCTAGAATCCATACCTATAGCATAGAACTCACTACAGATTGTTCTACAGGTAATGTTTTAGTAAAATTTAGATATCAATAGCAAAAAACAAAAATAAGATACATTCATTACATATTTACAATTTGATGGTATAAAACTGGTTTGAAATCACAAGCCTACTGTGTTTGGTGACAATTTAATGAGATTAAAGAAACCCCAGTCTTGGTTTACTACACCTGATAATATTTTGGATGGGTTTTAAGATAATTAGACTTTCGTTGTTGCTGTTATATTATTTACATTGTACAAACAAAACTCACACACACAAACCCAGGCACATTTATATAAACATGACATGAAATCATGGTCAATGAGTTTAGTTGATAGCAAGCCTCAATTACTTAACAGTTAAACTTCATACTGATGAAGTTTGATATTGGGGATGTATGCATTTTATTAAACTCAAATTGTTCCAAGCATATTAGAACTAGATATAACTGACCTACATCGCCTGCTAATAAATGTTCAATTTTATGTATATAACTGTGCACGTACATGCATGTAGACATATACTAGTATATATGGATCATTTATTTTTGCAGGTGATAATCATGTGCATTTAACATTCCATCTAATAATAATATTAATATGAAACTTTCAGATACAAATTCATTAATATATGTTAATGTTAATCAGGACAGATCTGAGCTAAAAGCTTAACTCCGCAGGCAACTAAAGAATATCACTAACAAAGAACTACCTCCTGCTGTGTTCTCCTTCACTTTTATTTTGAAGACATAGCAGTATATATATTTGCATTTCCCACAATTGCTTTATTCATTAACCATTTTTAAAAACATAATTATTTAAACTATTTTAATGTCACTCTTTGAAATCAAAACATTCATTGTTCGCTGTCAGTGCCTATGGAATTGCTGTACATTATTAAAACTTCCTTCTTAAAATGTTGCTATGTGAATGTCCTACCTGTTAAACAAGTAGATACTGAGACCAGGAAAACAAATTTCTATGTTATCCATAAGGTGACTTGACCACCTTAATTATTAGTGCTTTGCTGGAAAAAAAGGGGGGGAAAAAACCACCTGTGTTTTCAATCTTCAGCTGAGAGTGGTGTAGTGATTAAGGTGTTGGACTGAGGACTGGGTATGGAAGCTCACTGGGTGACCTAGGGCCAGGCAATGTCTCAGCCCCTCTAACTCACAGGCTTGTTGTGGAAAAAACCTAAAATTGAAAGTACACCACCTCTGGATCCTAGAGGAAAAGGGGTGAAGATAAATATGTCATGAAAACAATTCTCCTTCAGTAATTGCCGTCTTGGGGAATTACTACTTTAACATGGTGGGAGGACTCAGTAATTTTAATAAATAGCAATTAAGCAATTAAGATTGGAAACTGCTATATATGGAATGGCAACACAACATCACCAATGGGAACAGTATTGAAAGAGGACTTCCTTACTTTACAAGGTTACTAACAATCATAACATGGAATGGGAAAATATAAAACCAAATGAAATTTGAAATTGCTAAAGCAAATATGAAGTATAGTAACTTGGACATTTTAGGAATAAATGAATTTAGAAGGACTGGAATGATCCACTTTAAGTTAGGCCATTATGTGATTATTAAGGGCAAGAATATGTATGAAGGAATGGAATTGGGTTGCTATTAAAAAAAGACATCCAGGTGTATATTTGTTAGGAAAAATAATGTATGGAATATGATTTTGGCACAGAATTCTAATTATCAAAGTCATTACTAGTCTGAATAAAACAACTTTATTCTGAGATGTGTGCAAACACACATCTTCCCTCTCTCTCTCTGTCTCTCTTTGAATCTAATGTAGAGCAGTGTAATGTAGTTACAATAGAATTGCAAACTTTTGACTCACCACACGGAACATTGCCTGTTAGTTATATGTGACTAGTCCTTAGTGGGTAGGCTACATCTGGTCTGGCAGAAGAGAGGTTATGCAGACATAATATAAATTGTGTAATTAATGTATAATATCCATTTGTTCATTCAAACTCCTGCATATTTTAATGTTTTTTCTCACACACACACACACATTAAAAATTGCTTTATGAATTTATTCTTTTCCTTATTAAATTTGGCAGCTGTTAATGTTTATTCCTTTTCCACTCCTTAATCACTTCAACCTGCTCAATGTTCTGAGAATGATTTATGAACATTTTTCTAAGTTTTTCTCATCCAGCTTAACCACCTCTCTTTCCTCTTCAATATACAGTATATTTATACTGAAAATACAAGGAGTTATCTGAACCTCATGAGACTATAACTGGTATGAACTCCTGAAAAGTATGTGCATAA
This sequence comes from Python bivittatus, assembly GCF_059951505.1. Classification (NCBI taxonomy): domain Eukaryota; kingdom Metazoa; phylum Chordata; class Lepidosauria; order Squamata; family Pythonidae; genus Python; species Python bivittatus. The sequence goes on from NW_028277074.1 coordinate 27,512,782, forward strand.
GGTAACAGTTTTGTTGAAGCACTGTATTGAAATCACTTTCTCTTCCCAGCCAAACCTACCACTATTTTTCTTAGCAGGGAAAAAATAAAAATAAAATATTATTTATTTTAAATATTATAGAGAGGTATATTGTTGAAATTTCTATCTGAAATGGTAGCTGTTGAAATCTTTCCTAGGAAAGCAAGGTAGTATTCACAAGACTAATTTGATGCATATTTTACATTCCATAAACATAATACAAAAAGGTTCAAATAATGGTATAATGGAGAAAATAGATTTGAAAACTGTTTATTATGTATCATACTCCCCCCCCCACACACACACACACAATAGCTTTGTGGGCATCTTTCCTACAATAACCCTGGGAGGCAGGCTGGATTGAGAGAGATTAATTAGCTCAAAATCACCCAATAAACCATATAGCTGATTTGGAAATTAAACCTGGGTCTCTCTGGTCAAGACTAACATGTTAATCACTATATCACCTGGATTTCAATATATATAATACTTACATATACTAATTCATATATCTGTTTCACCCATTTTGCAATAATCTGAATATTTTTTAATCTCCAGAGCTCATATATTATTTTTTAATACAATACTCAATTTTAAAGGAATTTTAGTATATTTTTGAACCCAGAACAGACCCAATTCAAGAACACCTGAAATCTGAAATGTAACTCTATTTCAGTCAGGATATTAATCTGATTAGATCAGTTCAGTTTGCACTTAGATTTACAAAGGATGGCTTGATTCATACACTGGATTAAGCATGGCTTGTTAATGATGGCTTATTGGATGACCACAATTAACTGGCTTTGATGAACATTTTAAGCTGAAAAGCATGGTTTTCAAATGAATCGGTATTCTCCTGTCTCTCACTGATAAGATTAGTAGTTACTACTAGGCATGATGGGTAATTGTTACTCTAGGATGAGTAGCATCATCAGACAATATACCAGAAATATATTTTGAGATTTAAAAAAAAAAATACTTGGCAAGTAAATATATATATATATATAAAAAATGTTCTGACCCACCCAAAATGTTCTGAAGTCAATGTTCCTGCTATTTTTAAACTTAGGGTGTGTATAAAGCTGATGATATGCAACTGTTTTTAAAAGTCAAGCACTGTGGTCCTCTAATCATTTCTTTTGAAATGCATTCTGCTGGCCTCAATGTCCCTGTACTTTGTTGATGGCCAAAAATGCTTTAACCAAAAGTGTTCTACTAACAGTTTGACTTTTTATTGCCTTAACAGAATTTACATTTATTACATTACTATATTTTGGGAAGTAAAGAACAATTGCCATGAATACTAACTGGGTTGTAATTTAGTCTTGCCATACTAATGCCAGGTGAACATATGTTAGCATAATGCTAGCCAGAACCAATCTCCAACTATAATTGGGGTTTGGTTAACTCATGTATGTTGTTAAGAGTATTAGGCAACCAAAGGATCTTTATTCTTTATCAAGACCTTTCATATATACAGTATTAAGGGCTCTATGAAGTCTCACATGTTCCTGTATGTACTTTAGGAAGCAATGTCCAAGAAAGTGTTGCGTTGAACACTCCTGGAGGACAAGAGCCATTAAAAAAAACAAAAACAAAATCCTTTTAAAATTCAGGATTGGAACATATTTATTCTGCAGGTGTCTATGTAGGAGTAAATTCCACCAAGTTCAATCAGAATATTTCTTAGTACTTAGCTTAGTGCCTTCACTTCAGGTTCAGTTGATTTACTTTTTAATGACATAGTTACATTATCAATCTGCCCTTATAACATTTCTACTCTTATTAACTCATGGCCTACCATTACACTTTGGCAAAAAAAAAAAATGAAACCCTTCAAGATCTTGTTGCTAAGTGGAATCTTGTTTATAGATGTTACTTGGATATGACTTTTTCCAAAAGGGTATTTCAGGTACTGGAATATCTTCTCAGGATTAAATACTACAGCTGCCTTATTCACATTATTGTGTGGCCCTGTACTCCCCTCTACATCTCCACAGACTAAATCTGTATAGAATTATGCCTGTCCCCAATAGTTTTGGTACTTAGAACTGAGAATTGCCATGCAAAAATGTGATAGATAAATAAGAATACTAAGAGAACTGTATGTCTGTTATAGATCTGGATTCTTAATGAAGTTGTTACATTTGTATATAAATGAAGACCATGTGAACAGGAACAGCAAACAGGAATTAGCCAGTGGAATTAGGCAGAGGTATTTAAGAAAAGCCTCTAATAATTTTTTCCATTTAAATAAATAGTGTGTACTTGGCTGACCTGAAAACCTGCAAAAGGAATGATGCAAAATAAGGTAGAAACTTAAGGAAAAAATCTGAAGATAAAAAGGACTGGACTTTGTTATATGTAACCTGCAATGTTTGTGTAACCTGGTGTATATTTGCAGCAGGTAAAAGTTGATATCAGTTCATGAAGGAAACATCAGAGTATTGGAGAAGTGAGTAGTCACATTTTATATAATGATGACAGAAGCATAAGGAAGAGAATCAACCAAAGGAGCAATTCAAGTGGTCACCAGAGTGATCACCAGAAGCAAGAGATGTCAAAGATACAGTTAAAATTGTATCACAATTATCTTTGAAGATCTAAGAAGGAAGCTCAAGCTGCTGAGGTTTAGATAGTGTAGTTATTAACTACAAAAGTATCAACAGGAAGGATTGGGTTTCTAAGATCATGTCTCACGTACCTTTATTTATTTATTTAGTAGATTTATATGGCCACCCATCTCAAGTACATGACTCTGGACATATATATTAAAATATTAACAATGATAATAAACAAATCACAGCAGCCAGGGAAAATTATGAATGCAAAATCAATCACTCAGTACAACCAAGAAATGGGCTCCATCACATATCTGGCTCGTAGACTTGATCACAGAGCCACATGTTCAAGGCCTAATGGAAGGCCAACAGGGCCAGGGCCAATCTAATCTCTGGAAGGATGTTATTCCAGAGGACGGGCACCATGACAGAAAAGTCTTTCCTGTAGGACCCCCCCAGTGAAGACTCCTTAGTAGACAGGACTGGAAGCATGCCCCTCCTGCTGGAATGGATGGGATGGGTAGCAACAACTGGGGAGAGATATTCCCATAAGTAACCTGGTCCCAAGCTATGAAGGGCTTTAAAGGTGACTGCCAGCACTTTGAATTGGACCTGGAAGCATACTAGTAGGCAATGCAGCTCACAGAACAGTGGTGTCACATATGCCAAAAAAAAAAAAAAAAAAGATGCCACTAACTGCCCACGCCACCATATTCTACACCACCTGAACCTTTTGAAAGCTCTTCAAGGGCAGCCACATGTACAGCTCATTGCATTAGTCCAGTCTGGAGGTCACTAGGGCATGAGTGACCATGAGAAAGGTCTAATGATAGACTACTGGCTCTATATAAATTGTATCTTACAAATTATAGTAAAAGCTTGATCAGGAGAGCTTTAAACTGAATCCCGTGAGCGTTGAAAATGAAAACTTGAAGTAAAGGCCTCATATTGGAGAAGAATGTAGGAGTATTTTTGTAATAGGGTCTATTAAACCACTCAGTGAAAAACACAGAAAGAACATCACCTCATAAACTTCATGTCTTTTGTTGTTTATACATTAATGTTCACTCTATGATAAGAAAATGAATTTGAGCAACTATGCAAAGGCACATATGCTTTAATAGATATAACACTGGAAATCTGGTAGAATAACTTCCATTACTGGAATATAGCATTTTGTACAAGAGGAACAGAAGCAATAGAAAGTGAGGGAGTCGCACTGTAGTTAAAGTACTTATTCTTGCTTAGAAATCCAAGTGAATAAACTTAGCAATACTGCAGAGTCATCTGACTTAAAATAAGTGAATGAACAAATACAAACAAAGCTGTTTTTAGTGTTTTCCATGGCCTACCCAGTCAAGGAAAAGTTGTGGAGGGTGCCTTATAAAACCAAACTTCAATTTTCCAAACAAGCATGAAGCAGTAATGAACAGGACTTTAATTATCTGGACATATTTGAGAAAACAAAGTCTACCTGACATGCTTTTCCAGGAAATTCCGTTCTATATGACTAACAGCTTTCTCCTTCAGAGGACAGAGGAAGGCACAAAAGCATTAGTCCTGTTAGACTTAAATGTAATCAGTGTGGAAGATTTAGTGGAGGAAGTGGAAAAAGTGGGGACACTGTGGTAAAATAACCATATAATGAAGTTCTTGATTTTAATTGAAATTAAAGCTCAGCATAGTTAAATACCTATTTTGGACTTTAAAAATAATGTTTTGTTTAACTCAGAGCAGTGATAAGTAATATATGATGGAAGGAGAAACTAAAAGGAAAGGAAGTTAATGTGGATTGGAATTCCTTAAAAAGGAAATATTAAATGTACAACTGCAAATAGTTCCAATGTGGGGAAAAATAGAAGACAACAGGAGAAGGTAATGTGACTGCATAAACAGTTACTGAAGATCTGAAAATGAAAAAGGCATATACAGGAATTTTAAACTTTCTCAAACTCTTCTCACCATTCCAAATTAATTTATTATTGTTGTGGTGCTTGGTGGCCTTGAAATCAGGTGGTTCTTTTCTTATCAGCCTCAACCCTTCCACCTGAATTATATGGCAGTTAAGTTATAAATGTCTCATAAATCATATTCAGAAATGTTCTTTAATGGTTCATCAGCAAACTGGAGTAACTTTTCAATTGGATGCCAGAACATTCAGTCATGGATCCTAAACTCTGTAACATTGTTATTAATGACTTGGATGATGTAAGGAAATGCTTAACAGAAGATACAATATTTGTTGGGATTGTTGCAGTTCTGAAACTGGGCACTGCTGTGCCCCAGGATATTCCAACATATCACAAGGTTGTTGTGAGATATTTTTCTGTATTCTTCTTTCTTTCCCTCAAAATTTTAAAATACCCCAAATACATTGTAGCACACAGCTTGGGAACAGTGGGGCACCCTGAAGAAATTGTTGAGAAACCAAGGGTGCTGTAAACATCGAAAATTTGGGAACCTCTGGAATAGTTAATAATGTAGAAGAGGGAAATAAAATTCAAATACTTTCATAGGTTATAAATGATCTTAAATAATAGTGACATTTTCAAAAGATAAGTTCTTCATTTAGGAAACAAAAATTAAATGTGCAGATATAATTATCAGGCTTGATAATATTTCTGAAAAATATGTTGGAATAGTCATGAGTCGGCATGATACAGTTGCAAAAAAGGTAAATGAAATCTTAGGGTGAATCAATAAAAGTAGTTTCAAAGTAGTGGGAAGTAATAGTTCCACTTTATTCTGCATAGTCATATTTATTCTTATCAAGGGAAGGCCAAGGGAAAATTCAATAATATTCTTCAGGACTTGAAGAGAGCCATTTTGGTTAAGGCATTAGGCTAGAAACTGGAAGACATTTTATTCTAGCCTTGCCTTAGGCACAAAGCCAACTGGGTGACCTTGGACTAGTCACTTTCTCTCAGCCCTAGGAAGCAGGCAATGGCAAATCACTTCTGAAAAACCTTGCCAAGAAAACTTCAGGGACTTGTCCAGGCAGACCCCAGGAGTCAATTCTGACTTGAAGGCACAAAAACAAAACAAAACCTCAAAGGGATGTGACACAGAGAAAAAGCAAGAGCCATTTTCCATAGTTCTAGAGTGCAGAACAGAGCAGAACAAAGCAGAACAAGATACAGGTAGGCACATTTTGATTGAATGTTATAAAGCCTGGTAAGAGTAAGAGTGATTGGTGACAGTGTCACCAGGGCAGGGGAGGCAGAGAGAGAGAGAAGGCTCCACATTCCTTGAAAGTGTTCCTCTTCAAAAGTGGGGATGCATTAATTTGGATTCCTGCACTGACTGGGGGATTGAACTTGGTGGCCTAAATGTTTCCATCAAGTCTTATGATTCTACTGTATATATTTATGTGAAAACAGAGGTCTTCCCCTCCAACTGAAGCATTTTAAAGATGAAAAGCAATGCAGACAAAAGCGTTTCAGAAGTCTAGATAAATAACTGCAAGTGTTATAACACTGTCAGGTTGGGAAAAGTGGTGCTGACTGAACAAGGTAGGCTTACATCTGAACAGTTCAGGGTCTTTGCTAAGGACTAGTAGCCTCCCCAAAATAGCCCCAAGCTACTTAGGCCAGGCCTTGCTTGCCATTCCAGTTCCGGGATTCCAGCGCAGACTCTGGTGAATAAGTCAGACAGAAAGATGAGTGGAGCTTCAGTCGGAACATCCCTGTATGAAAGGGCTGCTTTTAAGCTACTTAATCATTCATGTTTGTCTTTCCCGCACTGTGCAATTTGCTCTCTAATTGCTCCTCTTCGCATTGATCTGGTGCGGGGCGGAAGGGGACTCTCTGGAGTCTCTGCTGATTTATTGAGACCTTATTCCTTCTCCGCTTTCACCTTCCATGGCAGTCTCTCTCTCTCTGCCTGGCTCTATTTTTAAGGCAGGCTCTCGCCGCTCAGCACCTGTTCTCGCGGCTCGGAGCAGCAGAGTTTGACAGCTCTCCCGCCCATGTGATCTCGAGCCAGTTTAGCCGGAGGGCTTCGCCCTCGCGCCCTCCTTCCTTTGGCTTCCTGCCGCCACGCTAACTCTCTCTCTCTCCTCCCACTCCCGCTTCTCCGAAGAAAACAGAAACCTCTCCTATTCAAACTTTGGTGGGTCTCCGTTTTCTGGCCTGAGGGAAGCTCCAGCCTGCAGAAGCAGAGCCAAGCGAGACCTTTCGGTGCCCGGATAGGCGTGTGGGCTTGGCCATGGCTGAAGCAGGAGGACAACCTGAGGAAGCGTCTGCAGTTGACGAGTTCAGTGATATTATCAAGAGCAGATCTGGTAGGACAAACTCTTTGGGGTTTTTACACAGGTGGATTGGGTTTGGGGTTTAAAAACAAAAGCAACAAGCAACTTTTCCATTGAGTGGAAGAGGTTCTTGACACAGAGAAAAAGCTGGCTCCGAAGTTGCTGTTGGGAACTTTTCTGTCGCAGCCAGGTGCGAGACGCTCTTCTGCCAAGTGAAACTGTACGCTCAACTGTACTAGTGCTGGGTATGCGGCACTCTGGGGAAAGCTCTGTGTGCGTTTAATTTCCCTCCTCCTCTGGTCAAAAGGCATTTCCACTTATCTCATTTTAGACTAAGTGTTCTTAATTCACCTTCTTCCTGAGAAGCCAGTGGAAACGTGAGTGAGAATTAATGTAGCTTTAATGAAAACAATGGGATGTAATGGGGGAGGGGTGTACATGGAAGGCATTCAAATGGAAAGAAGGAAATTAAACACTTGTTTTATTTAGCTTTTATTTTATTTTATTTTATTTTTTCTCTCTCTCTGAGCAAACTGCGAATTGTTTGCTTTGGATTATTAATGCAATATCACAAGCCAGGAGAAAAGAGAGCTTGTGGCTCTCTTTTTCTCTCTCTTTATTATGCACAACAACAGGCTCCAGGTTTTAATAATCTCATAAGTTGCAGCACAGGCCATTATAGCTGCAAATGGAAGCAGCTGTAATGGTTCACCACTGGATAAAGTTTCAGTTGCCTGGGCTGCCTCCTTGCCTTTAGCCTTGGAAAGGAACCAATTCACAGGCAATGCAGGTATTAACAGTTCATTCAGAATTCATATTTTTACGAAGGAATGTAGAGTCACTTAATTGTTTCTGAAAAGTTATGTACTTAACCAGTAGAAGGAAAAGGAGATTAATGGCACTGCCATATCCACTCTCTAAAACATATGGTTAGATTTTACAGAGGGAGTAGCTCCTCTCATTTCAAAGTTAAAATCCAAAAGAATAAAGCAAAATGGTTTGTGTGTATTCAAGATCAGCGAATACAAGAGACAAAGAGGAGTCTGTTGCCAGTCCCAGGCTTAATTTAAACATGATGCGCGGTTCAGAATAACCACAACATTCATGTGACTTCACTGATGTTTCCTTTAAATGAGTTACTTATTTAAATTTATTACACTGACACATGGAGCCATAGCTGGAATAGAACCATGGTAGCCTGTAATATTGTACATGGATCACCTGAGGACTCTTGTATGAAAATGCCCATTTGAAATTCTCTGCATTTAAAGTCTGTACACATGCAGAATCATCTTGATATGGGAATGTGCAGAAAGCCTTATCTGGAAAACATTCTTGTAAATTTCTGGAACCACGAAAGCACAGCTGAAATGGTTTGCTGGTACTTTTAATTACTCCCATGACTTTGGGCTCATCTCTACATCCTACAGGACAACAACAAATTCTTGTTTTCTATTTAAATGTTTGATATCTTGTGGTTACAGTCAGATTTTGGAGATGTCCTTGAAGTATTTCATACAAGTGCCCAAATAAGAAATTCTATGGTAATTCAATCAAAAACTATCCTGGGATGTTTTCAGATGGTTGCATTGTCTTAGACACCTAAAAATGACAACTTGTGGGACCCTCCGTAGCATTTCAATACTATTGTTACCTTGGGATGAAAGAAAAGCTCCAGATTTTTCCAAAAGCTGCTAATTTTCAGCAAGTTTCAATTTGTCCTTAATCACAAATAAATAAAATGAAACTTGAAATAGATTAAGTTGTGAAATCCTAGGTGCATTTTGTGATCGCTTAGAATTACATAAAAATAGATATATCTATTATTGAAATATTGTAGTGGAACTCCAGGGTTAGGCCTCTCTGCCATCGATGAAAAATACCTTGTTTTCTTCTTAAGACCTTTAAAACTTTTAATTGGTTGAGAAAGGATTAACATTCCTTAGATTGCTATTCTATACATTTTTAAAAGGAAGCACAATGGGACTAAATTTTGAATAAGTGTGCACATGAGTTGACCTGCATGAATTATAACAAATACTGCACTTCTGGTAATGATATCTAGAATTACTGCTGATAAGTTTAATTACAAGAGAAACTTATGTTACCCTTCAGATTGAAACCTGCAACTCTAGCATTAGTCACGGACACATTTCCCCATAAAACATTCTATTTTTGCGAGTTTGCTGTTTGTAATCTGAACTCCTTCTGTGTATTGCCTTCCTTTCATCTGTTCTCACATTTGGTATTGTGAAGAATAAAAGAGGTCCTGTGTCATTTGAAAGGAACAATGTATTTAAACATTTTTGAAATCAGAACTTTTCCAGAGAGAAGCTGTGTCACTGAGGTTAGATAAGTTGGACTAAGAGAGGAAGATTGATTTGAGGTTTATTTCCCACTGTAGTTTTATGATTAAGATTTCTGTTTAAAGCTACCTGTGAAAACATTTGATCTTAAGGGTTAGATATATTTCCATGACTTTCATGTGGAAAGGAAGGATTACAAAAGAGAACTATTCAAAGTTATGACAGTAAGCAGGGGGTCTGCCCATCCAAAGAATGGCAGTTTATTACAAAGGAAGACTTTAGAAAATAATTCAAGGAAAGTTGACATAGTTGCATAAAGTTGATTGGCTTGAAGGACCATGTATAATACTGTTTGGAGAATGACTCATTTTTTCTGCATTTTAACATTGCCTGTGATTGGTTCTACTTTTATTCAAACTTCATGGGAATATACAGTTGATATGGAAAAATAATAGCTGACCCGCTTCTCAATATTATATATAAGTCTTGTTGACTTCACTACAAAACAAACTCAAGAAATATTTGCATAGTACTGCAAGATTAATTGGAATGACTTTTAACTTCTTTGGAATATTGGAACAAGCATTTAAGCATGTCAGAACATCTCTAGTGTCTTTAAACATCTGCATGTTTTTTCAGAGAAAGGCCACTAAGTTTAATGAGACTTGTTCCCACATACATAGCAACAGTATAGCGTTCTTAAGGTACAGTCCTATTCATGCTTAGTTGGTTCCATTTACTTTTCAGTAAACAGGTATTAATTATTTACAAATAAGAAACCTCACTTGTAAAAATTAACATATCCACTGTTTCTCAATAATGCCCCAAAGACTATTGCTAACACATTTTAAGCAGCCAACACTAGACTGATAATATAGTAATATTAATACAGTATATTAATATAGTAGTGATGTGTATCAGATAATTTTTTTGTAGCAAATGCTACAAAAAACACAATTATGGGGCAATAAGGAACATACCCAACAGCAAGAGAATTCTTGTACAAAAAAACTTGAATATTTGATGACAAAACTTGACTTGTAAATTTCATATTTCTTTTGAGAAAGAACATGCTTACAGTAATTTCCTTTAACAGTGTCTTAAATATAGGAAATTATAGTTTGAAGCTTTTACATCTGTTTGTTAAATATTGGAACTTTTCATCCCCTCAGGAGTTACCAGTAAATCATAACCATTTCTATTAAAAAGAAAAAAAAAGTTACCACATGTTTTCATTTTTTTATTATTATTATTATTATTATTATTATTATTATTATTATTATTATTATTATATTAAGAGATTATAAGTCCTACATTGAATTAGATTGTCTCTAAGTTAGGATCCAAATGGAATCTTCTGGCATGTTCAAATGGCTTGCACTGACGATGGTTGCAGCATCCTGTGGTCATGTGATTGCCATTTGCACAAGCAAAGTCAATGGGGAAGCTGGCAGGGAAGGTTGCAAGTCACTCCTGCCACTTTTTCTCCTGAGGAGTTCCACATTGGCATGATTCTCTTAGTTTATGTCACTCTCATATCCGAGGCGGGCAGATGAAGTGTTAGGGGGTCTTTGCCCAAGGACCCCTACTGGTAAGTGTGTCTTCTGTGTCAAAGGGCAGTGCTCTAACCACTATACTATCCAGAAACCATACAGGGATGAGACAAGAGAACCTGAAACTGTTGTACTACTACAACAGTAATGAGAGGGGATATATGAAACACATGAGGGAACTATGGATGAACAGAAGACCTACATCCACACTAATTGAAAAACAGCTAGTTACCCAGTGCTTCAACATAGCGAACAGGAAGCTACTATCACAATTTGAGATAGACCAACTATATATTACATCCCAGACTCAAGAAGCCCTGGAAGAAGAACTGGATGTCAACCAACACCTGAAACTGGAATGTCACTGCCACCTTTCCATTACAGAGCACAGCAGCTGATATGAGACATAAGTTCATGGATAAACTAGCTACAGTCAGTCTTTGAGACTGATTACCAAGGCTCATTGGAGAAGTATCATCAGATAGTATGCTAGAAGATGCCAATAGAGCCCTCACAACAATCCCTACTACCACTATAACTCAAACCAGTGAACTAGTATATGCTATAGCCACTGTAATTCTGGAGATGCTTGGCTGCACGATAAAGTAAGCTGGCCAAAGTAGGACATGGAGGCTGCCAATGTGAAGACCCTGAAGCTCCTCACAATGTACAGAGGTTTGCACCCAAAGTCCAACACCCAGAGACTGTATACCAGCTGGAAAGAAGGCAGGTGGGTCTTCTGAGTGTCAAAGCCAGTGTCCTGGATGAAACCCAGAGCATCCAGGACAACATCAGTAAGATGGCACGCAAAGATAAGTTGCTGAGAGAATGCCTGAGGCAACAGCAGGCATGGGAAGGAGTTCAACCAGAGGAAGTGCCATGGCAAGACAAACCCCTGCATGGAATGTACCATCGACAGATAGCTGAGGTGGCTGACATTGGGAAGTCCTACCAGTGGCTGGAAATGGCTGGACTGAAAGACCATAGCAGTTCAAGGACAGGACTAAGCACCAGATCCATAGAATCTGGTTCAAAGGACCCAAGGTGCAGACTGTGCAGAAAGGCCTTAGAGACAGTCCAACACATAGGGCAAGATATAAGATGCAGGCAGGAACATCATACACTGAATGGCACAACCAAGTAGCTGGCATTGTATACAGGAACATCTGCACAGTGTATGGTCTAGACCCTCCCAAGTCTAGATGGGAGATTCCACTGAAGGTTGTGGAGAATAACAAGGTAAGATCCTGTGGAACATCCAGATCCAGATGGACAGGGAGGTACTGGCCAATCAACCAGACATTGTGCTAGTTGAGAAGGACCAGAGGACAGTGGTATGATAGATGTAGTGGTGCCAAGTGACAGCAACATGAGGAAGAAGGAGTATGAGAAGCTGGAGAAGTACCATGGTCTGAAGGAGGAACTAGAGAGGATGTGGAAAATAAAGGCCAAAGTGGTCCCAGTGGTGGTAGGAGCAGTTGGGGCTGTGACTCCTAAGCTGGGGGAGTGGCTCCAACAGATCCCAGAAGATAGTGAGTTCTTCTATGGATTATGTCAGAGCTTTCTGTCCATAAAAGTGCAATGCTAGTAACAGCTAAGATATTAAGATACTAGTAGAGGACCTGAGATTGAGGAGACGTATACCACCCATAGGTGTGAGAGGGGATACACACACACAGGGTTTACATTCAGAAGCAAAAGGACTTGACATAATTCTAGGACTGTTACCTTTTCTCCCATAATTAGAGCTCAGAAATATTTGTTCCTGCTACAGGGTTCTGATAACAAGTGATAAACCTCAGACTGCCAACAATGCAAGCCAAACATTCATTTTTGTCCAAAGAGTATGATATATGGACCTGTTTATAGTTAATAGGTCCAAATATTCCTCTACTTCCTCAATATACTAATATATTAGTTGCTCCTGTGCAAGGAACTCACTCCTGTGATACAAGTTCAACAACAAACCCAGAGTAAGAAATAAATATAACTGAATTTTGGAAGATATATGCTTGCGTTTTTGACAATCTGATCTTATCCTCAGTCTTTTCATTATCAGAAAAAAAAAAAGATTTTTAAATATTAAATTTTAGATCATGATTAAAAACAACACATCAGAATAAACATTGATAGTACATTCTTATGTTGTTAGATCTGCTATGGAATGAAGTATTTTCAGTTAAGAAAAGTTAGTTTTCCTCACCTGTAATTAATAAATATATAAATCATTTAATACTAGAAAGGTAATGTAGTCTGTCATATTACCTCCCTAGCAAGGAGCCCCAAAGCATTTTTAGCTTTTCCCCTGGAATGCCTGTCACTTGCAGAAGTAATTAATTTGCTTCTACATTTTGCTTTATTTTGAAAACCAATTATTGATCCAAAATAAGATCCTTAGCTTGATAGTGAGTTCCTCTATGGATTACGAGGATGGTCCTGTTTCCTGATATATCATGCCCATTGTTTTTATTTCGTGACTGCTAAAAGAACTCAGGAATATTGTTGAGGGACTTTCTCAATATATGCATATATTCGTGATGTCTTTATTTCTATAAATGCTTATTTGACACTCTGAAATAATGTAAAGAATTATCAGGTTTCAGATGTCCAAATGTGTTTATAGCTTGTCAGTTGGTCCTAATTCTTGAGTTCTTGCAATATTCATGTTTAAAAAGCTACAGATCCTTCCTTTCCAATGTATAACAGAAATCCTTAGGAGAACACTGTTTGGTACAAATCTTGGTTCTCATTAAGTCCCAAGAAGATGGTATTTGTGGCTTATAATATGTTAAACCAAGTGAAGTCTGACCTGGAGGAGTGCATCCATAGGTAGCTCATTCCATACTTAGACCAGCCTATTATCTTTCTCTGGATTCCCTGCTAAGCTGTGATGGATAAAGTTTCTTTATAGCTGTTTTCGAGCTTGAAAAGCTGACATGGCAGATGTCCATTTTACATTTTGTAAGGTGCATGCCTTGAGTGACCTTTGATTACTTTGTCTATTTTTTTAAAAATCTTTCTTTACACTAGAATAGATTGCAGTCCAAATGATTGTTGCATTACTGTAAATGCAGGCTAATAAAAAGAATTCAAAAACATCTACAATAAGTCTTTCAACTTTTTCCTACGTACTAGTTCAGAGTGTAACAGAATGTGAATATTTATTTTGAAGCCAGAGTCTACAAAACAGCTTTAAACACTGTTTTACATCTGGAATAACTTGGTTTGAGGTCTTGCTGAGTGACTGAGAATAGGCACTTGGCACTTAATTAAACAGAACTTTCTGACTACATACGCAACATGTTCTCTTCCTGTAATATACTTTTCCTAATTATAGTTAACACCAAATTACAATTAGGAGCAAATAAGCCCTGTTAATTTTTATTTGATTTAATTCTAATAGTGAATGGTTAGAGTGATTGTGCAGATTGCCATAATCTGCACAAGCATAAAGCATTGACCCAATTCACTTTCATAATGTAGGAACTGAGGCTGGTGCTTTTTTTTCCTGCTTCCATCTCAGTGTTTATATCCTAATATAGTTAAACTGAAGTCCTTTGGGAGGAAAAGCTTTATACAATTAAAATAAATAACAAAAATAAAATAAATACAGTCCCCATTGTTGTCCGACTTCACATAAAATACTAAGGTAAGACTGATTATCCAAATTGAGCCACTAAAGAATAAAGCTCATTATTACACTAAGTGCAGCCAGTGCTTAAGTATCTTCCTATTTTAGTCAATAGTAACTGCTGGATTTTTATAGGTTTTGGTTTGGATCTTTAACCAGTTAAAACAAACAAACAAACAAACAAAAAAACAAACATTGTGGGATCACAAATGTGGAGTGTGTGTGTTTTTTTTTTTTAATTTGCTATTGAATTGTACCTAAAGTTCTTTTCAGTATCCTCACAGAGATATTAGAGTTATTAGATATAAAATATTTGAAACACTAATATTTGTTTTGAAATACGTAAATAGTCAAATAATGAATTAGAAAAACTAAATTTGTGCACATAAAGATACTCTAAATCGTTACGGGCTTACTTCTATTTTATGAACTTTAATTTTACATTATCAGCTGAACAAGAAAGTCTGCGAAAATAGTACCTTTTACTTTTTATTACTAAAATGAACTTTAAGTCATACTGGTAAAACAGGTGAATTTGCTTTCACTGTTTCCAGTTGCCTAACTGTTCACTCCCTGACTAATACAGGTAGCTTATTTTCTTGGCTGTACTCAGTATGAGTTGCTCAATAAGGGGTACAGGGTGAAAGAGGACAACTACAGGATTTTGGACAATTTCAGAAAGTGGAAAATATACTGGAAAGCACAACTTACTTGGCTATAGTTAACATTACTTAGTGGTGTAGCACAGAGTGAAGATCCAAGTCCATTATTTCTTGCTGACTGGGGAAAATGTCCCTGAATGACATGTCAGCCAGCATGAGCTAATCATGACTCCACTCTGTCATCTATGAGTGGGGAGAACAGATCTTGTTTTCTTGAGCTTGGTGGATCTCATAGCTTCCTCTGCCTGGTCCCTTCTCAGATATCCCCCTACCAGGCTCATATGTCATCTATAACTGGTTCCCACAAATGTAGATCTCACCCCCACCCAAATATTCTTTGAGATGACCATGTGTGTAATTTAGCTCCTAACAATCCTCGTATTGCTGCAACTTGTCTATAAATCACCTTTGGATATGTCACAGCTACAAATCATATCCTGTGTTTGAAAGGGGTATCCTGTTACTACCTCCTCCTTAAACAGTATTTCTAGTTGGTATATGTACAAGCCCCTATAAGCCAGCATATATCAGGTTACAATCATTTTGATCATTTTTCATGCTTGAGTTCTGATTTGTCCAATGCACCACCATCAAATATGTGCATCTGAGAAAATGATGTTCACTGCTCTGGCATGTTTGATATTGCAGAAATGATAAGCCTCAGGCTTTGCACTTACCTAGGTCATTCTCACCCAACATATTGGGGATAGGGAGCTTTCATCACAGCAAGACCCAATGCAATGGGTTTCATCCTCTCCTACAACATGCTTCTATTAAGCAGTTGCATGTGAACTCCATTTCACGGGCTGAGATAAAGTTTCTATTGTGTACTGATTGTGTGCATATAGGTCCAGCTTGTGGATGATGCTATGGCCATATATTCACACTTATTTACAGGCAATATCTTGTGCTACTAAGGAAAAATGCATGTTAATAACAGTCAGAATATGTATAATATAAGCTTTACATACTGAGGACCTCTATCTACCACTAACCTCAATGCAATTGTAGGCAGTCCCCAAACAAATGCAGATGTGGAACCCCAATACTAAAATGATTAATGCCAGAACCCTTGGGCATAAAAGCATGATAATATCATTATCATGAATTAGAATCTCATGAGAGGTAGCCACCCCCGTGAATCAAAAATAGACCTTCATAGCCTCAACAGATGGCTAAATATACTCTGGTTTGCTCCACACAACAGTTCCTCTCTGTTAGGAATGGGTTTAGATTCCTGCTGGTCTGTTCCAGCCTTTCTCTCATTATTATAGCCTGACCAGTCCTGGTTGTCAATACCAGAATGGTGCTTTTTGGTTCTACAAGCATCATCATATTGGATGACTTCCATGTCACCTGCCAGCTCTCCAGATTGACCACATTGAAAATTTTGGCATATGTAAACTTAGCCATTCTGGCAAAAGCAGTTGTTAAAGAAGTATATTGGCTCAGTCTTATATTCCTATTGAGTTCCTCCTGGTTCCTGCTTCAGAATCACATGCAACTATGGAGAAATTAAATAAGATACAGACATAATACCTGTCTAGGATATGCTTTTGCAGTTTGTCAGGCAGTTAAATGCCTGGGGGGGGGGGGGATTCTTTGTGTGCAGAAATGAAGGCTTCAGAGCCTTACTACTGCTGGTTCATTTCCCACAGTTCCTCAGGGTCTTGCTTGGTCCTCAAACGGCTGCTCCTTCTGCATTTTTAATATCTGATTTCTCTACACTACACTTGCTTCTCTCCACTGAAAATATATTCCATAAAAATTGAAATGGGCCGTATTTACATCTTATTCATATGACTGAATTGTTTGGCTTTCTCTGACTTGTGATTCTCTCTCATGGAAAAACAGCTTCTAAAGTCTTGCTTACTTTCCTCAGGATATTTGAATAGACCGCTGCTGCCAGTACCTCTGCAGGGATCTGTTGGTCTTGTTACTGCCATGATGAATTAACTGTTTTTTTAAGTCATTACACAGTTTACTTAAGTGACCATCATATTTTCTTGTCCTTAATTTTCTGCTCTATTATACTTTTTTCTGGGTAGCATCTTGTTACATTTCTTCTAGTGGAAACATGTTTGTGAGCATATCCCTTTGAAAAATCTTTGTTGACTAACTGTTCTTTAATGGCCAGGTGTCAAGTCCACAAAGTCCAAACTCCAATTTAGAAGAATTCTCATGAAACCAGTCCTGGTTCAGATAAATCCTCCTTTATTGGTTGGTACATGCAGCTTGAAGCAAAGCATTGCTAAAACTAAAGCCTGTGTAAATTTCCCTCTACTTATCCCCCCCCCTTGCTACATTGGCGCCAAATTTCTTTCTCACAGAATAGTGGCCTTGTGCATTCCTCCCATTGATAACACAGTTCTTCCCAGCCTTCAGACTACCATCGGTTTTGTCTGCATTCAGGTCTTGCTGAAAATTCCCATATCAGTGTGAGCACCTCTCTATCTCATAGCAATATCCCAAGCACAACTATAAACTACCATTCCCCCCCACCCCAGGCACAAATGGCAGAATCAAATCAAGCAAACACCCATTGACTGCTATAGCTTTTTAAATTGACATTTGATTGATGCAGGTTCTGACATGCTGCCCCCTCAAAAAGGTCCCTCTTCACCTCGTTGATCTGGAAGCCTGGAAAATAATAGGTTACATTTTTCCAATCATTTTACTAAGGTTTGTCTGGATATTTTTTATAAAATTCTAAGAGCAAGTCAGGTACCTTAACATGTTTCTTTGAGACCCATTCAGCAAAAGATTTAGGGAAATGTTTCCAATGCACTAAATACTGAATGTCCCCTCTATGTTTTCTAGAGTCCAATATTTCCTTGACCTCAAAGTGCTGTTCTCCTTCAATCAAAATTGGTTCTGGGTTAGGCACTGCTGGTCTCCACTTATCAGACTCCTTGTATGGTTTCAAAAGTTCACTGTGAAAAACAGGATTAATCTTTCTTAGAGTTTTAGGGAGCTTTAAACGTACTGAAACCGGATTTATTACTTGTTCCACTTCAAATGGTCCTAGAATTTTGTATCCAAGTTTTTTGCATATTTGAGATGATTTTAGATTCTTAGTAGATAACCATACTTTGTCCCCCACTTTCCAAGGTTCATGTGGGGCTCTCTTTTTATCTGCTTGTTTTTTATAGCTTTCTCTTGCTTTTGTAATTGCTTCTTCTGTGATTGGCCACAATTGTCTTATTCTGTCCCCCCATGCATCAACTGATTTAACCTTTCCATGAGGCAATTCAGATATAGGTACAAAGTCTTGTCCTGATACAATTTTAAAAGGGGACAGACCTGTAATATCATGTACAGCATTATTGTAAGCCACTTCTGCATAAGGTAATAAGTCCACCCAATTGTCCTGTTGATAATTTATAAAGCATATTAGATATTGTTCCAACCCTGCATGCCTTCTCTCCATCGCTCCGTCTGTCTGGGGATGAAAAGAAGAGCTCATTGCTTGTTTGGATCCTAACAGTTTTAAAAACGCCCTCCAGAATTTTGAGACAAACTGGACCCCCTGTCACTGATCACTCTTTCAGGACAACCGTGCAATTTGTATATGTGTTGAATAAACAATTCAGCCAGTTCAGGTGCTGAGGGGATTGCTTTACAAGAGATGAAATGTGTTTGTTTAGAGAATAGATCAGTCACAGTCCAAATTACAGTCTTTTTTCTGCTCTCTGGCAGATCCACAATAAAGTCCATTGCATTCTCCTTCCAAGGTCTGGAAGGGCTTGCTACTGGCTGTAACAAACCTCATGGCTTCCCCCCCGCACGCCCCCCCCCCCGCCTTTTTGCCATAGCACAGACAGGACAGGTGTTTACATAGTCAGCAACATCTTTTCTTATGGAGGGCCACCAAAACTGCCTGCATAGTAGATGTAACGTTCTGACAAAGAACTGTTTTATCATCATGGCCTCTTTGCAGTACCTGCTTACGAGCCTCTTGAGGTTGTTGTTCAGTCGTTAAGTCGTGTCCGACTCTTCGTGACCCCATGAACCATATTGCGCCAGGCCTTCCTGTCCTTCACTGCCTCCCTGAGTTTGCTCAGTTTCATGGTCATTGCTTCAGTGATGCTATCTAACCATCTCATCCTCTGCCGTCTTCTTCTCCTTTTGCCTTCAATCTTTCCCAGCATCAGGGTCTTTTCCAAAGACTCCTCTCTTCGCATTAGGTGACCAAAGTATCTGAGCTTGAGCTTCATTATCAGTCCTTCCAATGAGTAATCAGGGTTGACCTCTTGAGGTACATAGAGTCTATCTGCTTTCCACCATGCTCCCTCCTTCTGGGTTAGTAATTCTTTATTTTTATGGAACCATTCATCCTTTTCCAGGAAACTATTTAAGTCTTTAAGTAACTCTGACTCAGTGAGAGGCTTTGTGGCTTTACTCTGTGATCTGGTGACTGCTGCTGTCATCTCTGGCTCCCTCTGTGTAGGGATTACAGCTGATACCACTTTCTCTCTCTGGCTATTGTGTTGAGGCAATCTTGAAAGAGCATCTGCCAAAAAATTCTTTCCCCCAAGGAGGTACTTTAAGGTGAAATTAAATAATAGAGAATTTTAATGCTGTTTTGTTACAATAGGACATTACTACTTATTATTTGCATTTATATCCTGTTTTTGAGCACTGTTACTTATTTGTTTATTTTAGCTGCCCCTATGAGGTCAGTTGGGCTGAGAGAGAAAGGCCCAAAGCTGTCCAAGAGGCCCCCAGAGAAACTTGTGTGTCTCCTGTCAATATGGGCCAGTGGGGGAGGCAGAACTAAAATGACTCCACTGCAAAACAGTGTATATGGTAGAGCTTCATGCTGAGTCACTAGTTAACATTTTGCATCCAAAGGCCACTTTTCACAATTGAGGAGGGAGGAGCTGAGGACTGCACACAGGATGGAATTTCATCACGCAAATAGGGCAGAATTTGGGGGAACTTTGAAGGTTTTAGTTAATTTTTAGAATTTTGATTTTTGTGGTTACTCTACAGTTTTCATGTGTTTTCCATCTCAGTGGCATAAAACCTTCTTAATCAGTTCTCAGCAATAATTGTCAAGGTAGTTTAGGGGCTGCAGATTTCAAACTGCCTTTTACTTTTCCCAACTTTGATAAATGGTGCCCCTCTCCATTTCAGTAGACTGCTGTCACCTTGATAAAAGACAAAATTTGAACAAACCCATCTCATTCAATAATGGACAACACAATCTTCATTGTCTTCTAAGATCTGTCTGATCCTTGAAGATCTTCCTTTGCTTTGGAATTTGGACAGCCAGGTTTCCCCATTTTGTGCTGCAAAGGAAAATAACTATTCTGAACTTTCCCACACACCCAAGCAATCTCCATTATTAGGCTCTGAATGGTCATTTACTTGATTTGGCAATAGCTGAAGCCATGTATTGCTGGCATACTTCAACACACTGGCTAGGTATGTTTGTTAGAAATTTGTCACAACACTGTTTCTCTATTATAATTCTCCCATAATGCGAAGTAACAGCTCCCAACCCATCACTTCCTGGTTGCCTTGCTTCTTCTCACCTTGGGGAGTTGGCTGTGGGGATCACATCAGGTTTGTGGGAGCCTAATGCACAAATAAGATATCCTAACTCACCTACTGCCAGTGGGAGCCAGAATTCCAACCTACCTAGCCACCTAGTGAAACTTATACTGTACCCTCTAATCCTTCAGGGCATTAACAGACTTCCTTCCAACATGTCTGTATTAATCCTCCTGCTCTCCAAAGCCTAAGAACCAGGCTTCTTCTGCCCTACCATCATTGTTTTGCCAGGCAAAATAAGATTAGCCAGGTAAGTGAAATTACCAGCACATTCTTCATTCTTCTATCATTTCTGCTGAACAGAAGACTGTTCTTGTTCTTGTATATTTTAGCAGACATTCATCTTTACTAAGGACCAGTTTAACATTTGTAGTACACAGCTTGGTGAGATTTGACTATTGACCACAAATTTATGTACTGTTAAGTAGTATTTTTGGCTAGGTATAAATCTGTTGCATTTCACAGTCACCCTATTCATAGTGACAAATTTAGTGCAAAAATAGTATCACCATCTTAATGTTGGCATTAAGAATGCCATCTCAAGGCATTCTGGCCGTTGTTATGCTTTGTTTCACCTCAACTATGTGTCTGCTAGATACAGTTTTAACTTTCACATTTCACATTCACACTTTCCTTTTTAGTTCTACTATGCTTTAAACAGTGGTCAATAAGGTAAAATTGTTACAAGATAAGTTACGCTGTATCTTAATGTTATATAGAAGCAGAAATCCTGCTAGCAACATGTACGGTATGGAAATGTCCTTAAGAATTTTTTTTCTTTTTTCTGAGGTTAGTCAAGCTGGTTTTTTTTTTTTAAAGCATGTGCTGAATGAGAGTGTATTTTCATACTACAGCCTATTAATAGCCAACAAGTGTGAATCAAGTAATGTATAAAGTATCATTGGTTTGGCATCTAATTTGTTTAGGTAGTTATCTTGACATAACTTGGTAGTTCACCATGTAGTTGGCAGATTACTGAAGGCGTGGTTAAGATCTATAAGCAGAGCTATGAGAAGCAAGTCAGTACAGAATGTACATTATTCTTCAGTGCACAAGCCAACTCATTGTCCAAGAATGTTAGACCAATTTATTCAAAGGATCTGTAGTCTATTTGGAAGAGAAGTTTATGTTGTTTTTCTTTTGGTTCTGCCATGTGAGCTGCGCTTCTAAAGGAATGTTACTCCATTTCAAATTTGTATTAAAACAGTTCCATGAGTGGGAGAAAGTATTATTTTGGCTCTGATGAATCAAAATTATAATTCCACAAGAAAGCAGCATCAGATGTTTCATTTCTTTATTCAAAAATGTGTTGAAGCCTTTTGGTGTGGTCTTGAACTGTTTGAAAATATGCAAGTTGATTTTATACTTGACGTGTAAATAAAGATCAGGGATTTTTTTCTTTTTTCTTTTGGAATCCCTCACTTTTTTTGGTGTGACTTTTTATCAAAAGAGATCCTACACTGCAGCAAGAGTAATTTTCTTTCCTATATTATGCACCAGAAAGAGAGATGCTTTGTCTTGCTGTATTCTTTTAATGAAGTTGTGTAACTGATAGCCATTGCCATGTTAGAAAAGCTTTAAAGTAATAACTACCAGTGTATGAAATAGTAAATTCTAAAACTGCCTTTTTAAAAGGATGTAGGGATTTGTTTGTTTTGCTTTTTTCTTAGGAAACAAATAATAGGCTCAGGTTTTCCAGCCTAAATAACTGTTAAACGGTATATCAATATGTAAAGAACATGAGACTAAATCAACTACCATATTTGCTGTAAGCCTGCTTGTAAGCCTTTTCAGTGGATTACATTTAAATGCCTATTTGGTTTCCCCCCCTTTCCAGGGAATTGAAAAAAACAACCAAAATAGCTAATTTGTTACTAAGAGAGCAGGTAGGTATTGTTGCATAGTCACTTCATGACCCATCCAGTTTTTTTAATCTGATGTTTCCTTGACAACAAACTTAGTCCTAAATGTTATCTTATTCCTATACATAAATTAAATGAGATACTACAGTACATGTTGCTAAGTAAAACTATAACCTGATATGTCAGTGGTGACCTTCCCCTCTCTTGAACTGAATAGTCTGAAGAGCATTTACTGAATTCTCAGTGACTTGATAGTTGTAATTTACAAAATCTTGTATGCGTACTCTATAAAAATATTGTATAAGTACTTTACAGCATCACCAATGTAAAACTAATAAAATTACAAATAGTGGAAAACATTTTGAAGTTTTACTCTAATTGCTTCTGCTTCTGCAACATTTTTGATCTGTCCAATATTTTTTATTCTTCATGCCGTATCTAGGCTATGAAAATCCAGGCAACCAAGAGATGTAGAAAATATTCCTCACTACTGCCCCTAGTGGTGCTTCTGATTTCTACAACTCAGTTATGATATCCCTGTATTTACTCAAATTGCATACAATTTTACAATAGAATTCAAACAAAATTTAAATGGAATTTTAATGCTTTCATTAGAATGTGTGTTGGGAATGGGAGTCAAGACCAAAAATCCCACAAATAAATGAACTTCAAGTGAAGTTTGACCTTTTCAGTTTGCTGTTGAAAAGTACAAGACTGAGGAGAAAAGAGCAAAACTATTTCCTCTGCTCATCTGCTCTTTTCACCTGATAATATTACACTGCCAGCAAACTTTTGTATATTGATAATGCTTTGTTCTTTTACATAGAACAACAAAAGACCAAGGTTGGATTATTAACTGTTTAGAACAAGTGACTTGTAGTTGAAGAGAAGAAATTTTAAAGTTGTATATTTATAATAGGCACTGTTACTGTTTGATTTTTGTTGTTCCTTAAGTGTATTAGTAGAGGATTCTAAATAGAAAAAAATATGAAAGGAGGACCATAATATTTCTAATAAATAAATATTGCAAGCATATTACTCAATGTAATTTAAAAAATGCTCCTCTTCTCACCCCCCCCCCATTTTATCTGTCTCATTTTTCTAACAGGAAAATATAGATTCACTCAAAGTGGGATATATGTTGTGGCAGTTGTGGTCATAAAATGAAGCTGAACAAGCATAGTGTATGAGAGTTTGTATGGATTTTTCTTCTGTATGATAAAAATGAGCCAAAAGGCAAGTAACTCTGGGATTTCTAAAGTTGGGAGAAAGAATTGAATAGATAGGAGACTTCTCCAGGATCTGTCCTCAGTCCATTTTGAGTACCATGAGATAACTTACTGTTTGCAGCTTTTAGAACATCTTGTGCAGGAAGATGCATGTGTCTTTTCTCAGTAGTCTAAATGGTCCTTTCCTACTATGCATAATGTTTTACAAATATTCAGGAACATATACATGTTGAAATGAAATTCTATTTAAATAGGAGCTTGCTGCAGTTATACATAATATCACATCAAAATTGTGAATGGCATTTTGCAGTATTCTATCAGGGAATGCATATATTTCATTCGTAATGGGGAAAGGTAATTCTACTTGAAAGTGGAAATGATCTATCACTCTGATTCTATAAATAATTTCAGAAATAACCTTCTCTGAGCTGGAGTCCTAGTGGAGTAGAATTTATTTAAAAATATATATATTTATCATATTTATACCCCACTGTAGTCATAAGCACACTTTCAGCAGCTAATGTAGGCCTAAGCAACCAGAGAATAATTCAAGAATAGAATGAAAAGATCTTTCACAACTCTTTATGTTCCAAAATGAAAGTCACATTTTTGGTTGATACTGTGTGTATATCTTTTGGTAAATTGTAATGCAATCTCCTTGTACAGTACCTTGGGGCTAACCCTAACCCTAACTTTTCTGATAGTTATTATTCTTAAAATAGCTAATTAATTAAGGAATCAGCCTTTTTTTCAAGCTTACAGATTAAAAGAAAAAAAACTCCACAAGAAAGTACACTTGAAATGGATGGGAAGAGTATTCTTCAGGACAAAGCAATGTGGTGGCCTAGGAATGGACATTTATATCAGGTTTAGGCCCAGCTGTCCTTGCTGAAGATGTTCCTTGAATAGCAACTGGTGACCCTCTGGATGATGGATGAAATGTGCTGTTTCAGCTGTCTAGCCTCAGGTCAGCTGTAAGCAGGAGCCTGGTGTTCTTTGTGGCAGGGAGGGACAAAGCAAAATATCCTCAGCTGTTCTTCTGTACTGGTGGGTAGAGGCAGTATGGTTTCCCCTTTTCATAATGTTCTTGCTGAAAATCCTGATATACAAATCTTCCAATACCGCAATTCAATCTTTTTATGACACACACACACACACAGTATACATATAGATGATTGATCTCATGTGATACATACGCTTCTACTGCAATTTTAATAAGCTTGTACATTTCATATTTTATTATTGATTACAGTAAACTTACATTTAATTTGAACTATTGCTTCTTGACCTTTTGACTTAGATCAAATGTAGATTTTAATCAAGATTCTCTACTGCCAAAAGTAGTGTTGGTGCTGTATGAAGAGCAATACAGTAATACTAGATATGTTAATGGTTAAACAACTATAATTTAAAAATCTTTTTTATTTATATGTATGTAACTTCCAGCACCAATACCCACACTTCAGATCCAAGCAAAGAGGCCTGCAACATTTTACATGTGTTGTACTCTTTTCTTAATCTTACATCTTTTTTTATGCTGTCATCCACAGCAGCATAGGAGGTTAGAAGTTAGATACCTCTGAGGAAATGATTCACAGGTCAAAGAAAGAAATAAAGCTTTAACAATTCATGAAACAAAGTGATTAGCTTTGTTAATATTCTCTTGTATGCTCATTCTAAAAAAAAGTTCTGCACAATGTGATCAATGATTTCAATCAAATTGTGTTCAACAGAAGAAAATATATCTGTAATATTGTACTTACATCTTTAACATCAATCATGACTTGTCTTAAGCTGTGAAAAATGGCTAAGTATCATCAATATAAGTAATTGAGAAAAGGCAATGAAAATTCTCATTTTCTTTATATCTAGTTCTATTACAAACAACTTTACACAGTCAGTTCTGTAAAGTAAATATATAAAAATCTCTGCAGAATTTGTATCTAGTGGGTTGGAAATACCCTGGAAGGTTGTCTTTCTCCCATTTTCTTTGGCACTGGGAAGACAATGATACTTGAACAGAAAGAAGTAATTTATTAAATGATAGGCTATTTGGAAACTAGCCTTTTGAAGATACAAGGTGGGGAAAGCCTTCTTTTTTGACCTGGAAATATACAATATCTAAGTTTATTTGAAGGTGTATGTGCTTGTAATCATTAAGCAACACTTCAAGTCTTAGAAACAGAGAGATGACAATTGCAATACTGGGTTTGTTTGAAATATTGAATGTTCTCAATTCCTTTACCTGAAATCATTGGATAAATATGCTTGTGAATATTCTTGAGTTTCTAAGAGACTACATCCGGTGTATATAAATCATTCTGCAAGTATTCTGTACATGAAGCACTGTGTTGCATAAAATTTAAAGTGTATTTGAATGGTGTTGTAGTTTGCAAGAATACTGTTAGCAAACAGCTGGTGACAGCAGGGTTTGTTGGGTAAATCAATCATAGATTTGGAGTTCAGCCATTACCAATTCTGAGGTGAATTTATACACCAATGCTTGTGTAGTTTGTCATTTTTAAAATGTACTTGCTTGGCATTTGTTTACAGCAGCATTTTTAAACAAAGATGAAATTACTGATACAGACTGATTTGGCAAGACATAATTCTCTTGTTTTTCTTACAGTTTATAGGTAGCCCCATAATAAAAATACTGTGACTCGTAACATTAAAATCCAACAATCTTTTGAATAAAACATGCTATAATAATAAAATATGGATTAAAACATTTGCAAACTATGGCAATTTTTTAAAAAACAAACACAGATTTTAAAAAATTGGGATGGGAATGTTCTTTGCTTTACACCAGGATGACAGAAAACTTCTCAGGGCATAAAGTTCTATAATTCCCTAGCTACTTATTTAATGTTATGGTCATGATAGATACGTACAGAGCATTTAGAGGCAATTTTGCAATATACTTATGTTCTGGCACCAAATAACATAGTGCTAATTCTTTTATTAAAAGTCCGCCACGCATAGTAGCCCCATAGTCATAGACAGGTTAGATAAACAGTATGTGAACCTAGTTTTCATATATTCTTGAATTTGGAAAGTTAGGCTCCAAATATTTTGTCTTCTCCAATCTTTTAGTTAAAAGAGATTTTGTAATGCACTAAACATTTCCATTTCCACAAATTATAAGACTGTGAACTATTCACAATCTTATGATTTTCAGTATTTAATTGAGATGATAGTTTATATAGTTCTGAGAATATCATTCAATATAAATTTGATCATTTACTTCAGATAAGTTATATATTTTCCTGGAGCATTATTGCCTGAATTCAATTAATATTTATGCCACATATCCTTATTGTGTGAAAGTTAATTCTTGCAGTTTGAATAAGTTTGTCTATAAAATAATATTTATAATAAGGATTAGTTTAAAAGTATATTGTTTGCAGAAAAAAACAAAAATCCATTTGAAGTTTTCTAGTAGTTGCAAGCATTTGGCTTTATTAAAAGGCATATCCCAAAGGTTTACAACAACGTGTTGATGTAATAAACATACTTTCCCTTTATTTTCTTTATCAAGATCATAGCTTTTCTTATGCTTTTGTTATTGTTATTAGTATTTTACAAATGTAACATAACAAAGTTAACACTGGGGTCTGAGAACAATTAAGAAAGTTACAAGAAAGAAAGAAAGAAAGAAAGAAAGAAAGAAAGAAAGAAAGAAAGAAAGAAAGAAAGAAAGAAAGAAAGAAAGAAAGAAAGAAAGAAAGAAAGAAAGAAAGAAAGAAAGAAAGAAAGAAAGAAAGAAAGAAAGAAAGAAAGAAAGAAAAAGAGAAGGAAGGAAGGAAGGAAGGAAGGAAGGAAGGAAGGAAGGAAGGAAGGAAGGAAGGAAGGAAGGAAGGAAGGAAGATAGGCAAGAAGCAAGCATCCGTCCCCATTGTGAAGTCTAGAACTCTTCTCTGAAACATGCTGCATGTCTCTAAATTATGTAACAATTTCCTAGTAATTTGTTGTGTGAGGTGATCATATCACTCTGTCTAATGCAGAGCTGACCCTGGCCTTTGCATAGTGTACCACAGGCAGGTTTTGTGAAGAGAAAATAGGATCCATAGTGACTGGGTGTTATTCTGATTTATTTGTTTATTCACATTGTTTATTCACTTATAGTTCACTTGATTCAGGGTTGTATTTTTCTGCCAAACAATAATTAATATTTTACCACACTCCATCTCTGCTTCTTTTGCTGAAATGTGTTGAGGTACTTTATGTGAAAAAAATGCTGTTATGGTTGACACACTAGGGGTGTGCATGCTTAAATATAATTCAGAAGAAATGCTTCAGACTTTCAGCTATTCATGAATGCATCTGAAAGAATGTGTTATTGATTTAAGAGTCCAACTAACTAATGAATGGATTGCTTAAAGTAGTAATACCTTGCATCGAAGTCTAAAAACAGGCTGCTTTAGTGTACAGGAGACAGATGCAGTACTCACACTTGTGCAAGATTTCCTTCTGAATAATTTCTGAAGCATTTGTAGTCCTTGTAAACACCTCACAGTTGCATGTCTAGAAATTTCCACACATAAGCCAACATAAATTTCTTATAGGAATTAAATCTATGTCAACCATATATTTATTTATAATAAAATAAAATGGAGGATTTGCTGATGATGAACATGCTTGCTTTTCTGTATGATTTCTATGAAGTTTCTATAACAGCATTATCTTATTCTGTCTGGATTTGTTTATTTATTTATTTGATATTGACACATGCTGGCTTCATATGTCATTACTGGAAATAATTTGCAATATTATGGCATTGTGGTCAAACTATCTATAATCCAAGCTCAACACATTTTGGATTTGCTTATTACTTCAACTTCCTTTTCAATTGTCTTATAGACATCCATTTGTTGCAGTTAACTATAGCTAATCTCAGCAGTTTTTTGTTTTGTTTTTTTTGCTGTCAGACAAGGATATAGAAATACATAAAGCATTAGTCCACACAACTTGATTTTAATGTTTCCTTTGGACACCTGAGGGGGAATAAATCTATAGTTTTAGAAAGATTTCTGATAAATATTTTCACAACTAGTTTTAATATTTAATGTTAATCTAAAAGCTTTTATACTGTACCCCAGAGCTTAGGATCTCTCTTTCTCTCTAATAAAAGGGGCATCAGTCAATAGGTTAATATAATAAAAACAGGCTTGCCTGAGAAGCATGAAATTATCATATCAAATAGATAATAGGTACAGAAAGTTTTTCCAGAGCTAATGGATTTATGGACTGTTTGGCCTTTGCCAAAAGAGCTTTTAGGTGCTTCACTAGTTCACTAATTTTGCAAGCAACTGTTATATTTCTTTTCTATAAGTCCTAGCCTACAATACAGACAATGATTGGATAATTAAATTAATTAGTTCTGGAAAATATTAGTTTTCAGGACTTGCAGATGAGATAGAATGCTTGACAAATTTCGTAATGTATTTTGCAGTTCAGAAGCATGAAAGGCATGTAGGCATGCACACAAGAATGTAAGTATGCAGGAAAGATACACAAAAATAATTTAAAAAAATAGTTTAGAAAATAGGCTTTATTTATATGCTTTCTGTTGTTCAGACTGAAATTCAAGTCTGTTTAGATCCAAACAAACAAAAACCCACACAAGTATACAAAAGGTAAAAACACTGAAATGCAAATAATAAAAGTATGTATAAGAATCATATACAGTATGTGCTATTAAAAATACATTAATTGGTGCAAATTTCCATGCCACTTTTTTGAAGACTGAGACTTTTATCCATATGTAGGCAGCTCTGTACATGATTATATTTAGTGGTATGTTCACTTTTTAGAAAATATTTTAAGAAAAATTCTATAGATATGATTTAGATTAATTTTTAATTCTTTAAAAATTATCCTCCTTGGTGAGAATATTTATTTCATAGAACATAGCTATAAGTTTTGGAAATAAAGTCTTGGCTTTTATTTAATGAAATTATATTCTTTAGAATCAATAGCCAGTATTGGCTATTCCTGTAAATCACAAACCATTTTTTAAACTGCAATGTGTGTTATTAAGGTAATTTTTGGTTCTTCCAGTTAGTAACTTCATGTTTAAATATTTAACAAAAGAGTAAGAATGAAGTCAGTTAAAACAAATGAACAATAATTAGATCAGCTGGCAATAACAGTGTTTTATGCAAGTCCTGTGTAAGAAGTATTTCCTTCTTACAGTGAAATCTCGCCACTGTGGGGATTCCCATTGCCTGGAAATTGCTGTGCAGACCTTCCTTGTGACTGCAGTGCAAGGAGTGTGAATGAAAATTCCTTAATCTTGTAACATGTTGACAAATTCAACCACAATTTCAACCACAAGTATAGATAAAGCTATATCCAAAAATGCAGACACTTCTTGGAAGCACAAGACTCAGATGAATCAGCCTCTGGCAGACACATTCTGATAAACTCCATCTACAAAATATTCAAGAAAAGAAGCAACCGAAGGTCAAGGAAAGAGACAAACAGATATAAACACATCCTTCTTCATCACAAACATATTAACCAATACCCAAATAAGCAGGAACCAGTTTCAGATAAACTGAACAATCAAAGAATAAGCAATACCCCATCCAAAAAGCAACCAAGGAAGAAACAGCATACCAATCAAGACCGGCAGGACAAGCTACCACCTATGAATGGCCATAAAATTCCACTGTCATGCACTGATGATGTTACCTAGATGAAATGCCTGCAGGAGGAGAAGCAAGCTCAGAGAACAAAGAACCCAACAACATAGTAACTTTTTACAAAAATGACCCAAACAAAATCCTCACCTATCTCCTGTTAAATGAACCTGAAATGACTTAAAAATATAGCAAAGTAGGATAGAATGTAATCATTCTTGGCTGCTCCTCCAAAGATTGTGGGTAGGATGACATCGAACACAATAGAAGTCATGCTTTGCGTCCTCATGGTTTGTTGAATAAGCCTTATGCTTTGGTTCACGTATAATGACTGTGTTCATATAATACATTAAAGAAAAACTCTGCTTTACAGATGATAAAGATTGAGCCAAAACCAAACAAACTGTAATTTGTTGGTTTTCATTCAGTTAGCTCCTGACTGCCTAAGTATGTTATGGGAACAGGAACGTTCAGTAGCAGCATTCTTTCTATATATACTTTTGCAGCAAGAGGAATTAGCACAAGCAGTTAGTATTCTATTGATAGCCCAAGTTACGCAGGATCCAGTATTAGCTGATACTTTGAATACTAACCAGCAGCATTTCTCACTTGTAATTCTCCCTGGATGCCTGGAATACATGCTACCTTGGACAAAGATTAAAGTAAAGCCTGAATCAGAGGAGTCCCAGACTTTTAGGAGTGGGGGTTGTGACCATTTTACATACACTGTTTGTTTTTTTTTAGCATGCTTATAGAATGGTGAAATGAGGGAAAAAAATGTGTTATTTTAATGATTTGCAGATGTTGTTGAAATGACTATGAAAAGGACACATGTTTTTCCTTTGCTGACTGTTCACTCTCTGTAGAGCAAAGGCATGATTATTTCCGAGCAGACACCCTGATACTTCCTGCACAAACTGTGTATAAAACTTTATTTTACCTTGTACTTAGCTTTAGTTCCATCTGTCACTCCCACTTCCTTGCTAATCACAGTCTATGTCTTGACTGGAATGGCTGCTACTTTAAACATCTTAGTCTTCAAACTAGAATGAAAAGGGGCTTAAGTATCTTGGTGAGGTACCCTACAATCATCCAGTCTTCTAAAAAAGAATAAATCAGTCAGACAGAAAAAAATAACAATTTGTATCTCGGATTCAACAAAGTTTATGCTGGCTAAGTGAAATTACAGCTCTTCTCCTAGTGTTATGGTTAACCTTTCTTGGTTGTTTCGTTTGAAATATGTTAAAATGTGTCATATATGATGTCATATAACATAACAATCACAACATAACAATTATAATAGTGATATTCATGATTTTATAAGGGAAGATGAGTGTAAAGCAGTGCTGCTTGCAGATAATATGTTGATATTTACTGATAAAACAGTCATAACAGGTTTACTGCGTTAAATATAAATTGGTCTATATTTAAACTTTTGGAACTTTTAAAATTTGAACTTTTAGGGAACAGTAATTAATAAAAAAAAAAAAACCCTTCAGTTACTATGATATCTGGAATCAATAACTTGGGACGAGAATCCTTAAAAATATTTTACAGATGATTAAACTGAATTTAGGGGGACATGGTGGCACAGTGGCTTAATGATGCTGAAAGTTGCCGGCCAGAAATGGCTGACGCTTCGGCGGTTCGAGTCCAGCCTTCGCGCTAAACAGGGTGAGCTCCTGTTTCCTCCCCAGTTCCTGTCAACCCAACAGGTCGAAAACTCACGTGAGTAGATAACTGGGTACTCTCACTCCGGTGGGAGGAAAAATGCTGGCGGCGCTTGCACGGGAGTTGGGAGCAGTTGCCGGTAAGCGCGAAACCGCGCGCGCCCAAAAAGGGCATGAAGCAACGCAAACCCTGCCTCCTGCGCTCGCCAGCTGGGCTCTGCTCTAGGAAGGAGGCTCTGGCAAACCACTTCCGAAACAATTGCCTTGAAAACTGCAAGGACTCGTCCAAGCAGTCACTGCTGGGTCAGTAATGACTGAGCGCAGACAAAAAAAAAACAAAAAACTGAATTTAAATGTAATGTTAGAAATAGTAAAATATTTGGATAAATATGGAGCATCTCTGAATTGGCATTTTTGGGATCCCTACAAGTTAAAAATTAATTAAATTCCAACTACTTTGCCAAGTATGGAATTCCCACTCTGAGTATTTTAGATAGTACAAAAGCCATGATAGTAATAGCATATCAATTGCAGCCTGATCCTTATAATTATACTAAATAAACATTGTGAGGGAAATGCTATTTGAAAATAATGAGGCAATCTTTTAGCTGGAGAACCTGGGTCTTCGGTGTACTGCATTAATTATTTAGATTAAATAATAGGATTAGATGATGAGTTTCTGTTATTTGTGGATCTGCGATATATATAGTATGTGTCAGAAAGTGTGGAGCGGTACTATTTTCAGTTAAATCTCTTTTGGTGTCTAGATGTAGACCAGCAGTGTGAAGTGCTTTAAAACTCCTTCTAGCACTAGATGAGTTAACAATTCCTTTGTTACATTATAACTTTAAGCACCTGTTTGCAAATTGTTGTTAGAATATACTACATTAAATATTATAGGAATAATGGAATAAATATTGGGATATCCATGAACTACAGTGGAAAACTATTTTGACATCTGTTTCTATGGATTTAAAATGATAAAACAAAACAAAAAATATTATATGGTAAAGCTGTATCCTAGTTCTCATGGTTTTCAACCTTTATGCTAATTGATTGGTGGAGCTTCTGAAAGATTAAGATGCATACTTCCAGATGCCTATTCAACTTTATCAGATAATGTAGACATAATGTAGAGATACCAACACAGTTCCCAACTGGCCATTGGAAACCATTAAAAGCCCTTAGTTACTATGGCCTCAGTGACCAACTTGTATTTAATTACCATAAAACCAAGATTGCTAAAAGTTCAAGGACATGTAAATAGAGTATTATTCCTAATAGTATTTTTAGTACCTAAGTATTTTCAGTATCTAGGTATAATTTTTCATACCTCAGACAAAAGAAAAGGAGGCAGTAGCTGATGCGACAACCTTGACTTCCAAAGAATCGTGACAACTATCCTGAGGCTCTTTGATTGGAAAGGTGATAATATTCGTCCACAAGCCTCGGGTTGGTTGTGGACAAACTTGGCTCAGTTTCTTTATAAAGCTTAATTAGGCCTAGATGCAAAGTCCAACGTTGTTTCATTAAAACATGTGCAATCCGAACTTCTGAGCTGTGCTACGAACACCAAGATGTTGGCACTTTGAGTAGCACTATCTGAAACCATTTGAACCTCACAGTCATTTACTCATTTTCCACAGCATTTTTAAAATCCCTATGAATATGAGATGACCCCTCCTTTTCCTTACCGTTCACAAGTAATTATTTGGGGGAAAAACCTAACTAGCATCTATAGTAATTATCTATATGCAGAACTGATGTTAATGGCTTAAAAAAATAAGCATGGAATTAGATTTGTGTTAATTGGATTTAATAGAATTATAGAAGGTATACATGTCAAATGTGTTTCTCCTTCATTTTTAACTTGCTATGCTAGTTTATGTTTTTAGAAGATAAGAAACTTGCCCAAGTAATAATGATTAAACATTATGGTACATATGGTTTATATTATACATTGACATTTTTTGGCAGATACATTGCCTCATCTGATACATTTCTCATTTCTTTATTAGACACATTTTCTCTTCAGATACATTTCCTCATCATTTAATATTAATCGAAGTGCCAATCAAAGTCATGAAAAAGTTTGATTGTGGCTGGAAGGGCAAGAATAATACTAGCAAGTCAGGTTTTATGTTTGCAATGAAACTGCTGTAGTAGTGGCGCTGTAAATATCATATAATGACCACTCCAGTGAAAAATGTTGGCTTATTAAATCATAACTTACCTTACAAGTTGTAGGAAAATATATAAAAAATGGCTGGGAAGCAAAAGACTTGCAATGAAGTACATTGTTATGTATATTTTATATAATCATATGTTAACGAATATGTTTACCAGCAAATTGGTGCTTTTTTAAAAAAAAATATCAAAAATGTAATAATATTGCAGTCCTTATGTTAATGCAGATATAATATAGCTCACTGAATTTAAAGGATTTGGAGTTTGTTGCATACATATAATTGAGCAAATCTATTTCTGATTGATTTGTGATCTATACATTTCTCCATAAGTACTGACTATATTAGAACCAATTTTCTATTTATGATTTTTAAAATTAGGAGTTAAAAATGATTGAATGCTAATACTACTAATCATGCCATCTGTACTTGGATGTCAATCAATCCAGATATAATCTGTGATTAATTGTAATTGAATATTTTGAATAGACATATTTAATATAAATTTATCAGTGTTTGCCATTGTATTTTATATTTGATGCAATCATAAATCTTGGCTCCTCCTTTATTTTATTTATTTATTTTATTTCTAATTTAGACACCGTCCATCTCATGAGGCCCTGGGCAGTTTACAATAAAACAACAAATAAATTTTAGTTAAAATACAATAAAAACATTATAAAAATACAGTAAAACCAAAATCTTTATTGTGTCAGATTCAGCCTAGTGCTGTTGGTCAGTTTTACCACCTCAGGCAAAAGGTAATCAGGGCAAGTAAAAATGCAACCACAAGTTAACTACCTAATTAATTAACTAATTAAGAAGTGGCAACAGTGTAGCGCAGCCAGCTTCCCAGGTGCCCCAGGCAACTCCGGCTTACGATACGCCAGAAGTGCAGCAATCAGCGGGCAATTCAAGCCCAGATTAAAACAACCACCCCAAGAAAAGCCCCAGGAACACAAGGACAGGAGAGACAAAAGAAGCACATCAGAACACAATAGAAACCGGCTGAATCTGCCATCAAGGTGAGGGGGAGAAAGATCGCCATGAACGGATGGGTAGCCCAGGGCAAGGGCAAGAGGCGAAACCGAGGGGTACTGCAGGTCAAGGGGGGGGAACCCTATAAAAAGACTGTAAGAAACCACGCCAAGCCAATCCTGGCTTTGTCTGTAATCGTTACGCATTACGCCTGAGTAAACTAACTTTTGTCCGAGCTTGTGTCTCACGAGGTTTTTGTTCAGCGCCGAATGCAGCAATCCTTACATATTGGTTCACTAAATTGAAAGGGTTTGGAGGATAAACCAGGGATCTTTATTGTGGGAAAGATCCCTGACAAAGGAATATCCATGTGCCTAAGTAATTGTTTTTACTATTGAACTGCTCTTACTGTAGTAGGTTTTTGTTAGCATTTCAGTGAAGCTTCCTTTTATTCAACTTAATATTTTCTGTGACCTGTATTGGGTTTACCCTTTTAACTGATTTCATATAAAATGGGGATAATGTTTGTACTAGAAAGACTCTGAAAAGGTGTGCTTAAGGATATAATTGAAGTCGAGCAAAATCTATACCAAAATAGTCGATCTTCTAAAAAAGTAATCCACTGAATCAAGTTCCAAGAGTTGATTATACAGGCAACAGGAACCCTTTTAGTGTAGCTCTATAGATAGCAAAGCATATTAGATCATGCGTGAAGAGTTCATTCTAGCTTAGGGCTAGGGTTAAGCAAACTGATGCAATGATGTAACAGTTAAACCTGTAAGGTATAAAATAAAGAAGACTGAAAGTTAGTAACATAGTGTTAAAACATCAACATCTAAATATAAAATATAAAAATTCTGATTAAAAACTAAAGTTGTAAAAGCTTTTCATTTATTTTATTCAATTTGTACACCACCTGATTCCCAATGACTCTGGGCAGTTCGCAAGAAAACATAAAAATCAATAAGAACAATACAATAACAGAATAAGCAAAGATAGTACAACTGACTAGCAACAAAACCATATCTACTCCTTGAGAGGACCTATACCCATGCTAGCCAAAATCCTGAGCACAGAGTTAAAACTTCACAACCGTCTAAAATACCAGTAGGCTGGGAGCCACCCAAATCTTAGAGGGAATCTTATTCCAGGGGGCATGTGCTTTTACCGAGAAAGTGTGCTTCCAGGGTTCCAACAGATGGCATTGGTTAATCAAAGGAAACCAGAGCATGCCAACCCTGCTGGATTGAATGTATGTATGTATGTATGTATGTATGTATTAATTTATTTATTAATCAAATTTATATAGCTGCGTATCTTCATGTAAGACATTGGCTGGCTCACAATTAACCAGACAGTAAAACAAACAGCAAACCAAATCAAAAAATAAAAGCAATAAAAACAATATAAAAAGATGAAATTCATAGCCAAGGTAATCATCTCCATACGTAACAGTCAATATAGTGATTGCACTGGATCTACCATACTCCTGGGTCCCCACAAATGTTGCCAAAACTATGTTTTTAATGCCTTGCAAAAGCTAGCAGATTGGCTGGTTGGGGCCAGTCTGATCTCTGGGGGAATGATTTTCCACAGGACAGGAGCCATTATAGAAAAGGATCTCTTCCTGGGCCCTGCCAGACAATACTCCCTGGCAAATGAGACCTGGACCATGATCTTCCTGTGGAACCCGATGGAATGGGTAAGATGTGATTGAAGAGAAACAGTCCCTCAAATAACCCATGAAAAATTTTATAGGTCATCACCAGCACCTTGAATTGTGTCAGGAACGAGACTGGGAACCAATGCAGCCCACAGAGCAGAGGCTTAATGTGCAGCAGTCAAGGGGCCCACATAATTGTCTGCATAGCTGCATTTTGTTCTGCCTGATGCTTCTGAATGCTCTTGAACTTTTATAAAAGATTGGAAACCTTTTACGGACTTTTTGCTGAAAATGGGAAAAAAATGAAATAGTGGTTTCTGGATTTGCTGACTAAAAAGGGTTAAATATGGAATAGAGAGGAACTATGTAATGTAATCTTAGAGAGGAGAGGGAATAATATGTTCATAACTGCTGTGAAGAAGATCAGACGTTTCTTCTTTAATTACCTTTTTTCTTTTTTCTTTCCTTATCTGTATTATCCCACACTTTTTTCCCCCCTAACTTTCTTTTATATGTGTTTTCATGTTTATCTTTTACTCATGTAAAAATCTTCAATAAAAATTTTGTTTTTTTAAAAATGATGCCTCTGAATGCTCTTCAAGGGCAGCCCCTTGTAGAGTGTATTGCAGTAATCCGTATGAAAGGTGACTAAGACTTTGAGCAGAATTGGCACATGCTATGGTAGATAGGCAGTCCCTCAGATAACCAGGCCCTATGAAGTGAAAATATAGTATGTAAAATAGAATACTGTAACAGCAGAGTGACTGAAATTAAATTGTAATAATATCAGTATATATAAAAATTATGGGTGTGGTCCTCATTTAATCTAATTTACTGGTTCTCATCAGCAGTTATTCATAGAACCATCTATTCTCAGAGGTCTTGATGGTTGTGTTCATATAATATCCTTAACCAGGACAGGTAATGATGAAGCTACTGTATTTGGATAACATGCCAAGATTAGCATGTGTTATCCTTAGTTGTGGCTAAATGTGTTATATATACATAGATTATTTGGTTATCTTGTAATTCATACTGTTATGTGAACCTGGAAAATGGGTGAATTCATACAAATGGGTTGAACCTGAGTGATTGCAGATGGTTGGTATTCTACCACTTGATGGTTATTTCTTCATGACACCAGTTTCTGCCCTGGTCAGTGGGAAGCCACTGGTGCATATATAACATATTCTGTACACCAACTTTCAAGTTTGATCTCTCTAGACTGGCAGGTTTGTAGTTGGTAATTTATTTATCATGTCAGCTTCAAATATGTGCTGATGTTTGTCTAATCAAGTTAGCAGGCATATTTTGTTCCTTGATAAGGCTGAAAAGTAAATGTGTCTTTCTAAAAATTATGCTATTTGACTCTCAATAATACGATGCAAATGTGTGCATTATTGATAATCTGACTTACCTTGTTAGTCTGATTACTTTGTATCCAAGCAACTGGGTCTGTAACAAGATACCAGATATGTTCTTGAGAGATAAAATGGCTTATACTAAACTCAATTTATTATAAGGTGAACTGGGTGTTTTAGAAAGTGTGCCTGCAATTCTTTTTATGATTTATAAAACAAGAGTGAAATGTTTTAGTGTTTTATAATTTAATTATAATATTAGTTATATGTATCAGAATGTATTTAAATCTAAATCATATTTAGAATGATCCCAGAAAGTGATTAGAATTCAGTCTAACCAATCACCTGCTAAATCTCCAGGTAATATATGCATGAATCTTGTAAACTGATGAGTCCTGAGGTAGGTTGAAAAGGAAGATTATTGTCAAATGTACTTAATATCTATAGTATCTCAGGAGGACTGGGAAAATTTAGGACTTTTTCCAGATTGGGGAGATTTTGTAGGGATAGAGATAAAATGGTTTGTGCTATACAGATTTCTTTTCAGTTAAACTGAGAGCAAGATTATAGTTTGAGTTGCAATAAGCCTGAAATTCAAAATGTACAAATGGTTCTGACACCTGTTTATACAAAGATCATAGCTCCTTTCTGATGACAGATTCTACAGAACTTTCTGTTATTATGAGCAGTGCCCATCCACCCCCCCTTTTTTAGGTGCAAATAGCACCACCCTCTTTTGTCATGGCATTTATTCTAAAAGAAGAAACAAATCTGGGGTGTTTCCATGTCTCTCTAATTATTAAAGATTTATGACATACCCATATTTGCAGGTGAGTGATAAAAATAATAGTTCTAATCTCAGTAAGAGATTTAATTTTTAAGATCCTGAGGAGTACCCTGTAACATGGCAGTTCAATGAAGTAACAAATTGTAACAAGACATCTTAAAATGTAAAATAGACACAGAAAATTGCTTGGAGCATGTACCAGAAAATCAGGTCTAGCTTTAGTAATAGGTATATTTGATACATACGCTTTAACATTTTGAAAACTAGTTGAATTTTAAAACAGAGATGAAAAGAAAAATTACCAAGTTTAACCTCCTTACATTAATAATTTTTGCATGTGCTTTACTTGCTGGGAGCACTGAATGAATTCATAGAGCAATGCCAAATACCTTGATGGGGAGAACTGAATTATCATCTTGTGGAGGAGAATCATATTGTCTCTGTGGCATAAAGAGGCAAACATAGTAAGGCAAAGCATAGTTATTATATGCAGGTATAATATGTAGCATAAGATTACTAGTCATGATTATTACTTTGTGTGTGTGTGTGTGTGTGTGTGTGTGTGTGTGTGTCTTCAAGTCAGTGTTGATTCGTGGTAACTGCCTGGACAAGTCCCTGCAGTTTTCTGGCAAGGTTTTTCGGAAGTATTTTGCCACTGCCTCCTTCCTAGGACTGAGAAAGAGTGAGTGGCCCAAGGTCACCCAGCTGGCTTTGTGCCTAAGGAAGGACTAGAACTCACAGTTTCCCAGTTTCTAGCCTGGTGCCTTAACTGCTACACCAAGCTGGCTCTCTACTAGTCATGATAGCAAAATATTATTTTCTGTATTAGTGATACTGTGCCTAAAGGCAATAAGCTGAAGACTGTTACTGCACTCAGGTCCTAAATTTATTTTACCTCTTTGAGGTCAGAATGCTGTATTAGATGAGCTTTTGCTAAAATACAACACAGCTCTTTTATATTCTCTTCCTTATTGGCTCCTGGCATAACAATCCAATACTGCTAATAGAAAACAAGCTGCTGGTTTACAAACTTCCAAACTCATATTTCCAGAAGCATATTAAACTTATATTGGTGGTGCAACCTTTTCTATAAAGGACTTGTTGCAAGCAGCGGCCATATATTTTCCTGTGTGTTATTTAACAAGGTTAAATTTTAAATACATTTTGGAAGTATTTATTTCAGAAAGAAATGAAATATCTTACACTACCTAAACTCTATTTATCCTTGTGCAAATAGAAAAAGATCAGACTAGATGCGCTTAAGGTAATAAGTAGGAAGTTAATATATTAATTAGTCATGTTAGCAGAAATTGGGTCTACCGTCATAACTCCAACCGGCCATGATACCATTTCTTTCTCATGTGGGTGTGGTTAATAGTTCAGTGATAGGAAGATGTTGCGACTTGTGCTGTTCTTACCTCTAGCTATTTCTTTTGGTTGATCCACAGATGGGGTCTGAGCCTATGTGTTTTTTCGATTGATAATTTGATTTTGTAATC
Source organism: Python bivittatus (assembly GCF_059951505.1). Taxonomy (NCBI): domain Eukaryota; kingdom Metazoa; phylum Chordata; class Lepidosauria; order Squamata; family Pythonidae; genus Python; species Python bivittatus. The sequence continues at coordinate 27,553,203 of NW_028277074.1, forward strand.
GCAGGCAAATATATATTTCACAACCAATCTCACTTCTCCATAGCACTGAAGATTTTACCTAGGTGAGTAATGAAATGCCTGCAAATGAAAAACAAAGCTCAGATAACTCTTATAGCCCAACACACTTTCTTTATCAACCAGACAGGTAGCAGGATCTTCCCTGAGTCAAAAGGCATTTAGAAAGAAAATCAGAGGATCACAGAGGCCTTGCCTTAATGTACTTACTAAAAAAAAAAAGAAGAAGAATGGTAGCACATTTTTAAAATTAGGAAGAAAGGAAGTTTGATAATCATCTGTGGAGAAAATAATTTCACAGTTGTGATGCCACCACAAAGGAGGTTCTGTCTCTGATATCTGTACCAGTCCTTGAAAGACTAGTCAGCAAAGTTTCATAAGCTGTTCAGGCATGTTCATGTGGACAGTCCTTAAAATAAATTGAGTCTTTCCAAAGAGAAATATATAGAGAAAACGTGAGATCAAAAATGAAATTCATTGTTCCTTCTTAAAAATCTATGGACTTTTTTTTCCCCATTAGCAGTTAGCTAGAGCAACAACTAGGATACAACCTCATAGCAAAATGTCATATCACATTTTGCAGAATGAACTCTGGTTAGTATTGCAAGCTTCCTCCTTCTCCTCCAACATTAAATAAGCACTGTTCTAATGATCCACATCTTTACACTGAGTATTGTGCCTTTTGGCCAAGTAGGATCTGTAGATGAAATGCTATGCTCCTCTTATTATGTGAAAAAATCCATTTAACAGAAATGATGTATGCATGAATATTACTATTTAAAAGCATTGGTCAAAATTAATTCTTGGTGCCTCTTTGCTGTATATTCTAATACAGTAGTATAATAATGCATATATTTCACAGTTCTTTCTTGGCAGCTTTTATCTTCCCCATTCATTCATTCATTCATTCATTCATTCATTCATTCATTTATTTATTTATTTATTTTCAAATTTGTATGCCACCCATCTCCCCCAATGGGTATATCCCAATGGGATATACATCTTATAGCTGAAAAATGCTGTTTTAATGAAAGGTAATACATTCCTCTCAGTCTCTTTAGAGAAGGATTATCAAAACTTTCTCAAATGTATATTTTCCCATAGTTTACAATTTAATTATTAAGTTTATATTGTCTTTCAGAGGTCTTCTGGCTTTAAAATATAAGCTAAAGTTTAAATGTTCTGGTTTCTTGTCTATAATAACTGTTGAGAGAGAAAATAAATTGGGAAAGTGAATTTTTTTGAATTGTATTGTACTTTCAAAGCATCAATAGATTATTAGTCATATTACTTGACTAAGTTTATATACAAGGTAGTTTAGGAATTTGTGTACTTTATCATTCAAGAAATTTGGTAATTCTGTAACATACAGTTTTTTGTTTTTATTTAAGAACAGATAAACTTAAAATTTAAGTTATGTCTCCAAACTAAACAAGAAATTGAAAATGTAGTTATATCTACAAATCACTATATGTCAAAATAATGGTATGTTAATGTTTTAAATTAAATCTCAGTATATAGAATACCAACTAGCTAATATTTTATTCCAGATCTAATTTTTAATTTTAATTATGACATTTATTTCTTTGATATATTAGTATGCATCAACACATTCAGCTTTATTCATGCAGATTGAACCATTGCAGTGCAATGTTACAATAAACATACCATGTGTTTTACTGTTAAGTACTTAAGTTCCTTTTTAACTCCTTTTTGAAGAGTCTTTTTCAATCACCTGTCTTACCTTACTGACTCCATGCTTCTTGATTCTTCATAACCTATACCCATTACTGTGTTGTCCTTTACATTGTCCTTGAACATCCAGAAATATAATACAGTTTAGTCATCCCTTGACTATATCAGTTATGGAGATTGTGTGATAGAAAAATGTCAATATTTGTTACTGTTTACGCTTATCTGTAGAAAGTCAGTAGATCAGAATTTCAGCATTCTTTGTTTTATGTGGAGATACTTAATTTTCAGTATGAAAAGTACAATTTAGTTCTACAGACATATGGACAGTTAATGCTCAGGTTAATTGATAATTTTAATCTATGCTGTTCTCTTTGCCAGGTTTGTGCTAGATACCTTCCCCTCTTTTTCAGGGTGGTGGTGGTAGAGATATCTGAAGGCAAAAATATTGACCCTATTGAACTGCTAAGTTCAGGGCCACTGAACCAGTCCAGAGGCTCACAGTTCTGCAACTGAATAGAAGAACAAAGGCAGGAGCATCAGCAACTTCAAGGTTAAAGGATGAGACAACTTGGGAGAGAAAGCTGCCTTTGCATTAACAAGCACCAGCTGAGGCTGGGAAGGGCCAGCTACAGGGGGCTTGAGACAACAGGCTTTTCTGTTGTTTATACTGATATGTCAGGACATCCTGGTTTGCTTGACCCTTTGCCTGCTTTTGTGGCCTACATTTTCCTCTTCCTCCTGTGAACCTCAGCATTGTATTCTATGGCTTTTGATGCAAAGCCTGGCTGAATTCTATCCATGTCATTGACAGCTGTATACTGTATCTAATTGCTGCAGAAACACTAACAGCAGTGATATGTTTTTTGTCAATGTCACAAATTCTCTCTGGTTCTAATGCCCTCATATAGGATCATGAGCATACATTTTCTTAGTAGTTAATTGTTGCCATATATGGAAATTGCTAAATATATAAAGTATAATAAAACAGGATTGAAGTCAAGCAATTTACATCTTTATTCTCTAATGGTATTTTCTAGGAAATGCCATACCAATTATAATAAATTGCACATTCTCAGAGTTTGTTCAATTTTGTGGCTTCTAAATATAATTACTTACAATATAATACAAATGGAATTTACTCTGCAGTTCAATGATGCAAAGATGGAATTTCAGAAGGAGTGAAAAAAACTTGGGCTTATTTCATGCTGAACTGAACTATTTTCCCTCAACCATTTTTGGCAGTCCATTCACAAGCTGCAAACCTATGCAGGTTATTTGATACAAAAGCATAATTAGAATTGCTTTTAATGATGAGATGCAGGATAGAAATTTTATATATATAACAAAACAATAATAAAAAGAAGTTCTGTTGTGAGAACTTTATCTTCTCATATCTATAATGTCTACAGAAGAAGATATTTTCTGGGATTTTTAAAATATATTTTTTTTATTCATCTTGAACTAGTGAGAGGGCTTGTCTGAGACATTTACTCATATTACATTTTAGGAGGCACATAATCAAAATAGTTATAAAAACAACTGAACAAAACATTTAAAAATATGAATCAAGGATATCTATCAGCATCATAAATGCCCAACTAAGTTCCTTATACTGGTGTAAGAGAATAGCTTCATCCATTTCGCAAGAGGATCATTCTAAATTCACAAGGAAGGGCATTACATAAAATCAGGCAGCCATGGACAAAACCTTTCTGAGATATTCTCCTCCTAATCTCAGTGGGACAGGAATCATAAGCCCACCCTTCCAAGAAAGAAGGCTAGACTATAGTTGGAAAAGACGGTCCCAGAGATATTGAAATCCCGAGTTATAAAGGACTATAACAATTAGTGTTTATATCCAGAAATATATCATTAGCCAATGAAGCTCCTGCAATGTGTTATTCTATTGAGCCAACCTTCGCCCATCAACAAGTAGACATTTACAGCTGTAATTTCTGAATAGTATTCAAATATGACCTTATAAAGAGTGCATTGAAGTAATCCAATTGAGATGATGGAGGTATGAGTGAGACCATATTGCACAACAGCCTAAGCTGGGTAAAGGCTCTCCTAAACACAGTTTGCATCTCCTGCTCTAGTAGGATCTGAAAGTCTAGAATTACTTCTGGAACATGTGCCTACTCCTTCCAGAAGAGTACAGTTCTTGACAGCGAAAGTTAAATCTAATCTGGATCCAGATAAAAAGCCACTCTGTCTTGCATGGATTTAATTTGATCTTTTTTTCCTATCCAGTCCTTCACTAAATAATAGTTTCTACTGCATCTCCAGACCTCTCCAGGGTAAAGATGTACAGTTGTGTAGTATCATATAATATTTTACCCCAATTTGATGGATAATTTCTACCAGTTTCATGCATATATAAAGAAGCCCAACTTCTGTGGTACTTCACAAAGGAATGGACGAGGGCTTGACCTCTTATCTTTCTCCGGCAATCAATCTTGCTGGCTCAGGAAGGGATGGAAGCACTGTAACGTGGTGCTTCAGATCTCAGCCCTTACAGGATACCATAGTTGATGGCATTGAATGCTATTCAGAGAACTGACAGACCCAGGCTACATGGCTCTAATCCAAATCCTGATGTAGATTATCCACAAGAGTGACCAATGCCATTTCAGTTTTATGCCTAGTCCCAGCTATGTATAAATTCCTTCCTCTATCTCTTGCTGAATTCATACCCACTGTTTAACAATCTTTCCCAAAAATATAAGCAATTTTTTTTCTTGTAATGTTTTGGAAACAAATCACAGTATCCTCTAGATAATTATTCACATAACTATTATTTAGTTATAACTACACAAAACTGTCATTTATTCATCATTCTCCAAAAATGAACAGTTTAAACAAGCCTTCTGGATGTCATCCATAGCTGCAGTAAGAGTGAAGTAATAATGTTTTGCCTTCCTTATCACTACAGTACAGGCCCAAACTTGTGACTGGAGTAATTTTGTTCAGCACGCTTGCTAACTCTGTATTCCTTCTATTGACTAATTATACAGGAGGACTACATTTCAAATCAGGAATTGGGCATCTACAGTAAATGCTGTCTCAAAAAAAGTTGGATCCATAAAGTGTATTGGCAAACCACCCTAAAAAATTCTTCTTATAGAGATCAGTAGTGCTAGTGAACTCCATGTTGCTTAGAAAGTGATCTGACCATGACAAATCATCTACTTTCAAATCGCAAAGTAACTACCCCAAAGTGAAAACTAGACCTAGTGTATGGCCATCTGTATGAGTTGGACCAATAATAACCTGAGATGATCCCTGCAAGCCATGAATTCCTGAGCTTCTCCCAACCCAGTTTCTCAGGCATGGAAATTGAAATCTTGCAGTATCATAAAATTTACCAGCCTTGACACCTAGTGGAGGAGCTTAGGCAGCAATACTGTTAGGCAACATGGGAGTAGTATACCTGGAACACCCCCAACTTAGCCCAGGATCCCTCTAGTCATGGTTTCATGACTTCTTGCATGTGTTGTTCATCATCTTGAATATCAATATTTTACACTTAAACTAAAATATATCTTTTGGAATTTTTCCAATTTGTCCTAACTTTACATCAGTCTGGGCTATCAGTGTCAGCCTAGATAAAATTTTAGTGTCAAATACATACATATATTTTCTGGTTAATATATAGTATATTTCTTTCGTGCAAAGGCATTACTTCTGTTGTGTGTCCCAGTAATTTTGAAATAGGATTGTTGTATAGCTGTGATATTCAAAGAATAATGATACATAAAAAAAAGATGGTGAGAACTTGCAAATAAATATATAATTACATACGTATAGATGTGCGATAACAATATTGGAAAATTTAAGGTTTAGATATGAAATATAAATGTTGCCTTCATAGTGATGAAAAATTATTTTGTGAAATAATAGTAAAACTTAATATGTTTAAATCCCAACATTTTCTATTTAATACAGCCTTCCATATTTATTTTGGAATAATATATAAATACAGTACTGGTTCTGATGGGAGAATTTTAAAGAATAATAAAATTCAGACTATGAGCCTACTGAGATGTTACATCAGCAAAAACCTGTTCCTGAGTATTTTAAAACATTAAGCTCTGCCAGGATCTGTCTTTTAATTTTACTGGTTCAAACTTATTTTCTACATGACTGAATCTAGAGATTAAGTTTCAGCTTATTACTTTAAAATAAGATAGATTCTAAAGAACAAGCAGAGTGTTAGGAAGAAGATTTCACTTTTTATCCAAATAGTTCCTCAATGGTGCACATTCTGACTTTTACTATAATAATTTTAAAATGTGTTGCACTGAACTCTAATAGAGATTTTATATTTAACTTTATATGCTTTTCCAGTTATAAAACATTTAAGGATTGTAATATTTTTCTTAAAAGCAAATGCAGTGATGAAATTCAAGAATGAATTACAGGTGGAGTCATAGGTGATTGATTGATTGATTGATTGATTGATTACATGTCATCAAGTTGTTGTTGATTCTTAGCAACCACATAGATAGATTTTCTCCATGATGATCTGTCCCTAACCTAGTCGTTCAGCTTTTCCAACAGCAGCCCATTACCACTGTAACTGAGTCTATGCACCTTGCTGCTGGTCATTCTTTTCTTCTCTTTCCTACCACCTTTCCCAGCATTAGCTTTCTTCTGAGTGCTAAGTCTTTGTATAATGTGTCTGAAGTAGGATAATTTGAGCCTGGTCATTTGTGTCTTAAGTGAGAAATCTGGCTTGATTGGCTCAATGATCTATTTGTTTGTGTTCTTAGTTGCTCATGGTATTCTCAGGAGTCTTCTCCAACACTTAACTTCAAAAGCATCAATACTCTTCCTATCTTGCTTCTTTAAAGTCCAGATTTTTCTTCCATATAGTGTCCCAGGGAATACCATGGCTTGCACAATTGGCTTGCTTGATCTTGGTAGGTATAGACACATTATGGTATTTGAATATCTTTTCCAAGGCCTTCATGGCTGCTCTACTGAGTGCTAGTCTGCAGTGTATTTCTTGACTGCTTGTTCCTTTACTGCTGATGGTCCTAAAAGGCAGAAGCTATCCACCACTTTGATATCTTTATTGTGAACTCTAAGGCTAGTTGTTCTAGCTGTTGTCATTAGTTTGGTATTCTTTATATTTAATTTTAGTTCCATTTTTTCAGTGTGCTCCTTGACTTTTTTTATTACTAGGGCTTTTCCTTTGCATTTTGACTATCAGGGTAGTGTCATCAGCATGGTGCAGGTTATTGATGTTTCTTTCTACAGTGTTAAAACCATGCTCATCACCTTCCAGCCCATCTTCCCTTAATATATATTCAACATATAGGTTGAATAAATAAGAGTATAGTATGCAGACTTGTCTCACTCCTTCACCAACCTGGAGCTAGTCTGTTTCACCATGTTATACAGTATCTGTACTGTGGCTTCCTGACTGTATATAAGTTTCTCATGAGTGCAATGAGATATTCTAGGATTCTCATTTTTCTGAGTACTTTCCACAGCTTGACATGATTGACACAATCAAAGGCCTTTCTATAAGCAGGCATCTATATTAGGCAGCAGTGATATAGGAAGATGCTGGAGGCAGATGATCTCTTTAGTGACAACGGCAAAGGCATCCATTCATACTGCATGGAAGATGGCAATCATGGATAAGAAAGTCAAATATTGAAAATTATGGAAATAAATGATGAGACAGGAAAGTGAGAGAGTTAGGATGAAGCAAATGTCCAGAGTTAGAAGTAAAATGCGAATTAGTGAGAGATGTGGTCATGTAAAGTTACTTTATTCATTACTTATTCTTTATCATATAATTATATTTCTTTGCCATATAATTGCATTAGATGTTCCATTACTATATTTAATGCTTAAATTACTATGTTCTGATTGATTTGGAACTTAAGCCTAATGTATAGCTTCCCAGATGCCGGTTTTGATTAACAGAGCTAAGAATATAACATGGAAAGTTCCATTGATCCATACAAATAGATTATTGCTTATTTTAAATTAGGCCTAAATTAAATTAAATTGAATTAGATTTAGTAAACTAGCTAATTGACTTAGCCCAAAATCTCTAGAGGATTAGAATTTGCATGGGACCCCTAGGTATGTCACAAGCTATGTTTGAAATAACATAGTATTGATGCTTTGTTATTCTTTGTCTATTATTTATTTATTAATCATATTTCTATGCCACTGCAATCAAAACAACTCTTGGCAGCTCACATAGAAAAAAATACAGTGTAAAACATACCTACATATTAATATGATTGTCCTTTTTTCAATTAGATAATTTAATAGAGTATTAAATTAACTAAAAGAGAATATAAATTAGTGACACTATGCACTGATTGTTTAGGCTTGTCTATGTTTGGAAATTGTTTGGTGTCTGTGAATATTGTATAATATACAATGCAATGCAGTATGAAATACAGCAGGGTAGAAAAAGTATTGTCCTTGACAAAAATTAGAAATTAATTTATTTATTTATTTATTTATTTATTTATTTATTTATTTAGGTCTATCACAATTACATTAGCTTAGACAGAAACTTGTTCCAATCACTCTAAAAAGTGTCTGCCTGTTTATATTAGAAACTGAGCATACAGTTTAGTGCTCCATAAAGTTTGCAGAAGGGATATTTTTCTGATTACTTATTATGTATCACTTACACATTACAATTATAGTCAATTCACAGGAAAAGATTTTTGTTGGCATATTTTTTTCTCCTATGTTATAATTCATACCCTTAATAATTTTCAGCTTTACTGAAAGGATAGAATTGTTGAAGTCTGTACCATAAAGGTAGCAGAAATAAAGTCATTATTGACTGAACAAATGTACTTCTGAGCACACCGAACAATACATCTACTGAAGAGCCACTGGGTTTATGTTGATGACTTTACCTTGATAGGCACTTGAGTTAATGGATATTTATCTCCAATAGAAATGTTCCATGGCAAACAGCATTCAGGTTACTTCAATTCCTAACCAACCCTGATTTCAATAATTTCAAGGCAGTTCTACACATTTGGCCATAATCATTGTCTTAAAAAGAGCCAGTTGAATAACATTTGTTATGAAATCTGTTATGTATAGCTTTAATCCATTATACTAGAGAATACCAAATGTGTTACAACCCTTTAGGTAGTAACATGATCCCAGCTGATGATTTAGTTTCAAATAATCTATGGTAGTTGATGATAACATTATCAGGAGCAGGCAATCTGGAACCTCCACAATCATTTGCCACTGATTCTGCTAGTTAATACTGATGGGAATAGAAGTCCAAAATATATGAAAGGCATTAGGGCTGCCTATCTTGGCCTAGCTTAAGTTATCAGTACTGCTATTCTCAAACTGAAAATATAGATTCTTCATGTATATTCAATATCTTGTGAGGCCATATGTTTATGATTACCTTGCTACTTGTATATTTCTTGTTATGTACTACAGAATTATTCTGAAATTATCCTGAAAATCAAGGTAGTTATAAATAATGTATCATAAAATCATGAATCCATAAAATAGTTGAATTACAATAAAATAGTACTAGCCTACATGGCACTGGTTTCTTAGTCTGGTATACCTTGTAGGGCTGACATTAATCTATCTTGCCTTGCCTCACCTCTGTATTTTCTGAAAATCTTTTTCAAAAGATTGGAGTTGCTTCAATTTGTGGGAGATTTTATAAGAAGCAGTAAAAATGGTACCTACCATATACATTTCAGCCAAGATGGCTGCATGGATTGTATGTAACCTTCTATAGTAGATGGTACTGGTATTAACATAAATAATATTTTAAATATGTCAGGCACCTCTCTATCCTTTAATTACTGTAATTTATATCACTATTAAACATAGTTTATGCAATAAGCTTTGAATGACATAATTTGATTGGATGAAACAAATTCTGTATTCGTTCATTACTGAGGGATGGAAAGTTTGAAATATTTCAGTGATTTCATAGCAACTGCCTTTCATAAACCAAATTTCACATGATTATTTATTAAGGTATATAATAAGTTTGTCTATTTGCTTAAGAATGGATGTATCCTTATAGAGTATTCTACTGCAAGTGAATGCCAATGGCCAATAATTTATTTTTCCCCTAGTATCTCTTGACATATCAACTTGACATTTGTCACAAAATTAATCAAGTTAATTACAGAAATCAAGGCTGTAATGATCTGTGATATTTTATTTGTGAAAAAACTTCACTGATTTCAGTGAGACTTCTGAGCAGACCTCCATTTTAGCTAGTTGATACCATTTGGAATCTTCTCAATGAGTCAATGGAAACAGATTTTTTATTCTAGAAAGCTCCCTAAATATAGAACTTTATTCATATTTATGCTAATTAAAATATAATCCATATTTTTATTGTGCAAAAGATTTCTCATACTGAATATATACAAAGGAATAAAATACAATTAGATTATTAAGAAGTCATAGACCTTTAAGAATTAATAATATTGATAATCATCAAATGAGATTTTTTTTGTTTAGTACACATACTTATGATTGCTTTGTGAGAACTTTTTCTAAGACATCATATCCTATAATGTGAAATGCTCCTTATTTTATTACTCCTTAAGATTGTGTGGTTGTTGTTTACATATTTTAAGCATGAGCTAAATATTTTCTTCAAAAGACAGCAATAGAAAATCTAGTAGCCTTTAATTTTTTTTTCACTTAACTGACCTCAGTAATAATTTTACTCCTTCTGGTTGCTGATTCAAGAACAGAACTTCTAGAACACACAAGAAAGCATTCTGTGACTGTCTAACCCCCCCATTTGAATAATTTAGAGTTAATGGTGTATGTTCCTTACAATAAAAGCCATAATGTTATTCCTCCTACCCACATCAGAAATTTAAAAGCTCTATTTGTCACAAATTTTATAGAGTGCTGCTTTCAGCAATGCATATCACTATTCAGTCTGCTACATTAAACCTGAGTCCCTGCAGTGTTCTCATGATGGATATTGGTCATCGGAAAACATATTGTACAATCTTGCTTAGGAAATCCATTCTGCTTATAACCCAGCCACTGCCTGATTGGGCCTTCTTGATAACAACTACAGTTGACAGGAACACATGGTATCATTGGCCAGAGAGCGATGATGAGCCTTACTTTGAACTTTCTTACAGGTAAATTATTGTTCATGGTCATGTTGTATTAACAAAATGTCTGATGTGCTGGAAAACTATTGTGACATTGCCTTCGGCTTTTTTTCTTTAGTAACGCCTAGATAAAACTGTAATATTATTCACTGAAGCATGTTGAGCTATTATGTGCTAGATAAAATTGTTTTTTTGCAGCTTTTCACTGCATGTGGGTTTTGTGTGTGTGTGTGCATGCGCAATTTTAATATCCATTTTAAGTGACAATTGCAACATTATGGCATGTGCCTAGTGAAGCTAAGAAAAAGTAAAAACCTATGTGAAAATTAAGGAATGTGGGCCTGTCTTATTTGGAGGTTTACCTTAGTTAATACTGTTAAACTAATCTAAAAAGGCAGTCTAATTATTCATGTTAGCTTATAAATAGCTTCATCATTCATTGACAGTGACATCACATGATAACTTATGTATATAGGAACAAATTAATCACTTTCTCATCACACAGAATCAACTCCAATTCAATATTTTGTGATAAATAGGTAGTTCATATTTCTGAATGAGACCATCAAGAGTTGATAACCATGTGAATTGGCTACATTTAAAGTCAGTTTAAGCCAAGCATACTTTTTTGTTTTTCTACCTTAATACGTCCTTTTTAGCCATCTGCATGCATCTTTGTTGTGTTAAATTTATTTTCTTTGATAGTTCAGTTATGATATGCCTGCTGAAGGTAAATTATCCAGTTATCCAGATATTTTGGGAAATATTTCAGCAATATGGATACACTGGAAGAGAAAACATGAAATATCAGTGTATGCAAGTGAACTCCGTAGTCTTTATATATTAAAGAGTTATTGGACTGGTGGATAGATGATAGCCCTATTCCCTCTATATTAATCTTTCCATGTTGATGAGGTGGTTTATATAAAACCAATCATGTTTTCTGAACATGGAGATGGTATTTTTGCATGAATAAGAGCTCTGCTCCTATTCAGAGTATCCAGGGTTCTTCATTTTGTGATGTACTGTAATGGCATTCTGGTGATTACAACTTCCATTTCATGAAGCTAACTGGGAAGGCAATTATAGAATGGTTGGAGACAAAGCAAAAATCTCTTCCATCACCCCATAGCTTCATTTTCTAAAAGAGTTAATATGCTATAGAAAACCCAATCTTTTATCTTTTCTATATTGGTAACTTACCATATAATAGAATAGTAATTATTGTATTGCTAGTCCATAATTGTATTTTAATTAAACAGATTTGTGTCCTGTTCTTTCACTATATAAGACCATTTGTATCACATATTAGCTACAGTTATGTATTTGTATTTTCTTTACAATTATTTCTTCATGTTATATAGCCACCCATCTCATATAGCCACTATGGGCAGCTTGAAGTGGGTAAAAACGCAAAACACAAAAACTGTGTAAAACATAGCACCATTCACAGCTATTAGGAGACCAAACCAGTATAAACAATGTAGCATGTCAGGGGCTCTCACATTCCGACCCCTATGCCCAGGAAAATAACCATATCTTAAAAGCCTTCCAAAAGCCGGCAGGACTGGGGTTAATCTAATCTTGAGAGCAACAGTGTTCCCTAGGGCAGGGGTAGCAACTGAAAAGACCTGTTTTGTGGAGTCCTACAAGATAACATTATTTGACCAGTAGGACCCACAGCATGCTTCTCCTTCTGGATTCAGTGGGATGGGATCTAATTTTAGGCAGTCTATTAGCTCTGATTTGTCTTTGTATAATGCTTTGTATAATGCTTACACACACACACACACACACACACACACAGATACAGAAAGAGGAGATTGAAATAATTAAACTTGTACATGTTATGTAGTTGAAGCTTTGTAAAAGTACTGTAGATAGAATGGTACCTATAATTTAAAATAAATCATATTTCTGTACATAAACTGAATTTCTTGATTTAATTTCTGAATAATGAATTTTCATAGGGCCTTGGAAGAAAACCTCTTTGTATTAGAGATGAATGTATATGTCTCAATACTTGCACATATAAACATGAAAATCACATGTGGGTGTGTGTATGTGTGGGTGTGTGTCCAAACTCTGCTTTTATATTTCTTTCATCTTATATATCAGATGTCATACATTCCATATTCACGCCCCAAAGGCTACATTTCCAATTTTGAAAACTTACTTGAGTAAAGTGCAAAAATACAGTGTTTCTCACATAATGAGGTCCTTTAATGAGGACTTTGTATGCAATTCGAAAATGCAGCTGTTCCTCAACATTTGCCTCATATACATAGCAATATGACATCACTAATGAACATCCACATTAGTGACAGGATTGCTTTACTGTTCATTTATGCTGATAATTAAGGCTTACTAGGTGCAACTGATGGCATACAAAATGGTATGCTCCTTACAACATGGTATTTACTTTATAGTCTAAACTGTTACATTAAAGTTAACTGTCCAGGAAAATATTTAGCAATAATGTCTCCATTTACCACACTTCATTGTAGAGTATTTCTCAAACTTTCTACAGTTGAAGCAGTTGGAGCTATGAAATTAACCTTCAGAAAAGCATGGACACCCAATTAACATGCCATTCCCTCCATTTTTATCTTTAAAAATATGGAAGTTCACTTTTTTTAGTGATTAAGATAATTATATACATATTTGATGTGATATGGATTTGGAAGGTGCTCCTTTTTGAGATGTATATTTGAATACCCAGCCTTATTTTTCAGATCAGCAAGGTACCTAAATCAGATAACTCCAAAGTTGGAATGGCAATTTTATTTCAAATTAGCAAATTTTAATGTACTTATAATGTGGATTGTTGAAGGAGAATTTTTAAAAGTCCCATACGTGTTAAGACTTTGCTCTTGTGGGAAAGGTGCCTGAATCTATGGCCCTTTTTGTGTTATATGGTACCTTTTATAAATATGCCTAATTATGTTTTGTAACCTGCTTAATTGATTTTCCCCTCCATTCAGGCCTTTTTTAAAGTACAAGTGACTGACTGACCAGTAGGATTTGTTTTTTTCTTTTTTCAATGGCAAAATTATCCTGTATTGTTTACAGAACTTGCTGCAATCTGATGACTCTGAAAGGACTGGCTGATATGACCAGGCTATGCCAGTATCTGGTACCTACAGTGGCTGTCAGTCCATGTCAGGTCTCAGTTCACAGTGCTGTTTTTGACCTTTAAAGCTTATAGCTGAGGGCCAGGTTATCTGAAGAAGCACTTTATCCTATACAGTGGTACCTCGGCTCACGAACTTAATTCGTTCCGCGACTCTGGTCGCGACCCGAATTGGTTGCGACCCGAATCAAATTTTCCCATAAGGTTCAATGTAAATATGGTTAATCCGTTCTGAACCATATGTATTTTTTTTTAAACCACAAAAATATGAAACAAAGTACAGGACAGGACAGTACGAAGAGAGAGAGAACACTAACCTTGCTCGAGGCAACTTCTGCCGTGTAGGACAGGAAGGCAGGTGGGGAGGCAGTTATTGTTTGGAGGGAGAGCCCCCTTCCCTACAGGAAGCCACGACCACGTGTCACAGCAGGGAAAATGGCCGCAGATCCTGTTCGCCACCCTATGCAGAGTTCGCGAACGGAAGCAAAATTTTGCGAACGGGGCTGTTCGTGACCTGAATTGTTCGTGAACCACTGTACCACTGTATATACCAACCTAGGCCTTAAGATTTTCTAAAGAGGCCCTCCTCCAAGTCCCCCATCCAAGGAGATGGGGTGGGGGCATCTCTACAAGAGAGAAGATTTATTCCAGATTTATGGAATTTCCTCCCCAGAAAGGCTTGACTGGTACCCACATTAGTGTCATTTCAGCCCCAGGTGAAGGCCTTTTTATTTTCCTAGGATTTTTTATTGGCTTTTAATTATATTTTAATTTAATATTTTCGATGTTTAGTTTAATGTCTAATGTTTTAGACTTGGAATGGCTACCTTGCTGCTGCCTAGTTTGTATCATGTTTTTATGTTGCAGTTTATTTGATTTTATTGTATATGTTTGATTCAAATTTTATCTTTTAATGGGTTTTATAGTAAATTGCCCAGAAAGCTTTGGCTATGGACTGGTTTAAAAAATAAATAAATAAATGGGAAGCATTCTATCTCATTGCCTGCTTCAGTGTTTTGTAGCCATTTCAATTAAGGGGTTTATGCCAAAATGGAGGGAATGATAACCTGCATATGATGACATCATCACACAAATGCAACTTTGGTACTTGTATCAGAAGTTGTGATGCCTATATAATCACAACATTTGCATGTTTATGTCAGTGTGTTTCATCATTTTGACATGATTGTGTTTGCTATAAATGCTAATGAATACCAAGCCAGTAATATCATCCTCTTTTGATTCAGATTTGATGTGTGAAATTCAGTGAAGCAATGATTCATTCTGAGTTTGTGATTCAAGATGCAAGATACAACTTGATTTATTTCCAGCCATTTTGAGATTTGATTTTAAAAAATAATAATAATCTACAATCAAAATGCTTTAAGCTGCTTTGTTTTCTGCAAAAAGTGGTGAAAATAGCAGGGATAGTAGGCCCTTTGGAGAATATTAATCCTGCCAACTTTCAGTTGGATACCTTCAAAGGTTTTACTGTAATAAAAAATCTTGAAATATTTCTTCTAACTTTTTCAAGACAAAAGTGGCAAAATTGTCTCCAAATTATCTAGTAAAGAACCTGTACAGAAGTTGGCTGAGCACAGTGTGTCCTATTCCAGTTTAAAATTTATTTGTTTGCTTGTTTATATTATTATTTAAATTTATTATAGCCACCCAACTCTAATGGACTCTGGGTGGCATACAAAATAATTTGAAAACTTTAAAAACAAAGCTTTACTTTCCCACTTGGTATGGCACCAAAAATGACCACTGCTTTATCTTGTAGGTAGAGGGGCTTTGCTGCCTTTGATCACTGCAATTTCTGGGGTATCAGGAATATATAACATAACTAATTGATCATGGTCAGGACTTGGTTTCATCAGGCTTGATGACAATATTCTGTGTTAGTTACTTAGTTACCAGAAGTAACAGATATTTAACCTTGGTGGATCTAAGGTCTGTATCAAACCAAACTTCTCTTATCATCCAAACTTTGATCCATTGAGCAGAATCTATATATGCACATATACATTTACATACAGTGGATTTTGGGACATTCCATCCTAAGATGTTTATATTAGGACTGTGTAGTACTTTGGAATTGAAGACAAAACAGTGCTTTGAGATAGATCAGGGCACAAATGTAGCACCTGTCAAGAACTCCTCAAAGGTGCTAGATTTTTCATGGGATACATGATTGGGGTAAAAAAAAATTTGGTTTAAAGAGTTGGGTACAATTGCTACATTTGCCCACTTAAAAGCACATTTTTGCCTTTGAATCTGAAGCACTGTACATCCTGAGTATATATTTATGCTTACCAATAGACTGATAAAAATGTTGCCCTATCCCCATCCCCGCCCCTTGATGGAGTAGAACATTCAACTTGGATTCAAACCAGGAAACTTAAATGACTCTCACATATAGTGGGCAACTTCTGCATCTAGAGTGAAAAATCCTGTGAAATACCTGGATATTGATAAGTGGATCAGTCTCTTTCTAAAACAGAGGATCTTTGGTCATCTAAATACTGAATCCCTGGGTACTTTATAAGCCATTAAAGTTTTTGGGCTGAAGAGAATGATTGTGTTCTGCTTTCTGCCAAAACTCTGTGGAGTGAAACCAACCAGATCATCATTGCTCCATCAATTCTTTGTTGAAGTCACCTAGAGTTTTAAAATGACAAGATTTCAAATCCAATCTATTCTCTGTCCAAATTATTTATCCAAAAAGTCAACTTTAAGCAACCATATCAGACAACAGAGCATTGCTTAAATGTTCAAAATACATAGAACAAATTTCCAGGATTTTATCATTTCAGAAAATTCAGATGAGAAGACAAGACCCCTCTCTCATACATGCACATAATTCCTTATGTTCTGAATGTCAAAAGGTTTGTATACCAGTTACAGGGGAACAATCTGGTGCTGACAGTGTAAATGACCTTGAATGAATGTGTTTTAACCAGAAAATTAACATATGAAGTTTGAAATGGTACAATTTAAACTTTCACACTGATAAAAGAAGTCCAACTATTTTATACTCAAGTTATTTTTTGATTTGTGTATATGTTAAAGATATTCCTTAAATCTTTATCAGTGAAGGAAGCAATATGTTGGGTCTGACTTTAGGCTCAAAATTCCATAACATATTTAAATTAAGATTAGACATCACTAAATTACACACATTACATATATTTACAGGTAAACATATTTATCTGGTTTTCCTCAAATGCTTATGGATGTTAGGCTCACTTAAAACACACATAAACAGACTACTAATATAGCCAAACACATTTTAGCACAATAGTTTTTTTGTAATGTTTTCCCACTTCTTGGTTCACACTTACTGTGTAGGTTGAGACTGGTAGAAACAGCTGCCTTGGTTGTGTTGGCAAGGAGTCAGTGCAGCTGAAGGCTCGACTTCCCCATGTCTAACCTTTACATATGCATTGGCAGCTAGATGGTCAAGGCAGATAGTCATAAGGGCTTTCCATTAGTAAATTTAGGTATAATTTTTAATCTCAGTCTGTCTGTAGATTGAAATAAAAGATGCTATTCATTAACAGTGTTTCAAAAATTGTATTTTCAAATGGAAGATGATCCAAGAAACCTGTGTTTTTGTTAAAGAAGATGAGAAAGAATAGACTTTATTTTAAAGACTATCAAACACAAACTTAAATATTAGTGAAATAAAATACTACTTCTGGAGAGAATCTTTTGTAGATAGGGAAAGATAAGGAAGATTTTGCTCCTTGGGCATAAATACCTTAAATTTAAATACATTTTAACTCAATAAACAAATGGCTCAGTTTATTGTAGGCCAGTATATTATGCTGGCAGCTAGAACATTTTGGGGAATGTATTTTCATGAATGGCTAATGCAAGGTGTTTTGCTGTCTTGGGGGTAGGCAAATCTCTGAAATCCTGTAGAACTGCTTTCAGTCAGATTAGATGATAACTAAACAGGATGTACTAATGCTATCTCTTATGGCTGGAATGTTCATTATATTTTGTTTTTTAGTAGTCACAGAACTAAATGGTCTATTAATTGATTTGACTTATTAAAATAATACATTTTGCAGTATGATATAATGGTTAATAGTTCGATTAACACCATGGAGATTTAGCCAAATCAGTCTCAGCCATGGAAGAACAGTTTGAGCTGTTTGTTATCCCTCAGGCCAGCCTACTTCATAGATTTTTGTTCTGAAGTGGAGCTGAGAATGCTATAAATGCTGACTCAAAAATGTGGGCTGTAAATGAATGAATGTGTATGAGAAAAACAACACTAACTTTTAAGTAAAATCTCACTATTGGGAAAATTACATCAATTTTTTAATCTGTTGATTCATTCTAAATTACAGAATATGTGTATGTGTGCACCTTCAAATCAGTTTTGGATTCCTGTTGACTGTGTGGACCAGTCCCTGCAGTTTTCTTGGCAAGGTTTTTTTGAAGTAGCTTGCCATTGTCTACTTCCTAGGGGCAAGAGGGAGTGACTGGCCCAGGGTCACCCAGCTGATTTTGTGGCTAAGGCAGGTTTAGAACTCACAGTCTCCTGGTTTCTAGGCTGATGCCTTAACTACTACACCAAACTGGTTCTCTTGAATTACAGAATACACTAGTCAATATTATTCTTCTAAAAGAGGGAAAGTATTAAACATTCAGTGATGTAAATAGACCCAACATCATTTATCTAGATGCTCATTCTCAAATGGAAAGAGGAGAGTGCTTCATTAATCTTCTGAAGTGAAACATAAAGTGTTACAAGGAAAATAATAGAGACTAAAGTTGTGCCTAAATTTAGGGCTAAGCAGATTTTTACAACGAGGTGTTCTGCAATGCCTGCGACATATATAAGGCACTTATTTTTCAGTCATGCATTCCAGGATTGCTTTATATGCTGATCTTGGCTGTTTCCACATATGTGTGCTTGCATAGCAACCTTGCTTTGCTAGAAGGAAAATAAGGTGGATGTGCACATACACATGAAGAGATAGCTGGGAACAACTTACAAAGCAGCCATGGAGCCTTGAAAAAATGCAGCTGTTTTAAAGATTTGAAGAGACGAGCTTCATGCATGTACTAAGTGCCTCTTTTGATTTTAGTAGACCTTTTTATATTCTACTAAAATTAATCTTTCCATTTCCCAAAGTTTTATAGAAGATTCTAAAAGAATCTTTCATTTTCAAACTCATTTACAGAATTTTCCAAATTTTAACATTTTTGTGATTGCTGATATATTTGACCTAATAGAATTATATATCAGTGACTGCCCATGTTAGAGTGTTCTAAAAACACTCCAGGTCCAGTCCATTTTAATTACAGGTATATGCTCATTGGAATTTATTTGATGTGTGTGCCATAGAGATGCAAGATTTTTGATCAATGAAAGATGAAATATTTTCATTAATCCCTTAGCCAGCTCATAACTAAAATAGAGGCAAAAATGCCACATCAAAGACATGAAATATTGCACAGGTTGCTTTCCCTATTTGGAAAAAAAAATTTTTTTTTTCATTAGAATGAATGAAAATTTGAATGAAAGTGTTTGGGAAACAATCTAAAGTATGGATACCTTCATATCATTATTAGCTATTAATAGTGCTCTGTTATGTATAAATGAAAAGTATAAGTCTACAAGGATTTTTTTGTAATGAAATATATTTGTTGCTGATTAGTACTTACTGGAATTGTGCAATTCTAGAGTACTCTGCATATTTGGATTTTAAATCTCCATAATAGATTGATTCTTAATTTACTGTCTTTAGTGATTTCTTATTTAATCCAGAATTTAGAGAAATAGTCTGAAATACTAAACTGATGTTTAAAATCTAGTCATTTAGGTTTTAGATTAAATTTTGAAGACTCTGCTATTCTTTCTTCATCATTAAGATACATGGTACACAGTTATCTGGCTATACTTTATGAACTGTATAAGTTATTTAAAGAAGAAAGATTTGAGCAAAGGATGATATAATCAAATTATTGGTTTTTAAGTTGGTATTGCAATGAGTTTTGATATTCTTTACTGAAATGCTAATTACAGCAAAGCAATCTTGATAATAAGAGAGGTGAGAAGTTACTTGCATTTCCCCAAAGATTCATAAAAGGGAGGAATATCTCCTTCTCTCTTTTCTAATGCTAACCAGTTAGGTATCCACTGTGACTCTCCCCCACAAGTATGATGGTCAGCTGAGCCTTTTTCAAACAAATCAAGCCACTTCTCATATTACATCCTTTCTTTTGATGTGCATAAATAAATAATTGCTTGATGGAAAACATTCTATTCATGTTTCTTCCTCTTTTGATATTCATTTTTGTAAATATTATCATCACAGATGAAAGCTGAATATGTAATATCCTATTAAAGTTGATGATGCTAGAAATTCTAGCCAGGAAAGCTGAAGGCACTTAGCTATTGCAGAATCTGAAAGTTAAAGAGCTGATAGTATTATTAATATAATGGCATTCTATACTGTTATAGTAGATAAATTCTGACAGAACAGGCAATTAATGTGAGGAAATTTCTACGCATGACTTGGTGGGGGGTGGATGAACATGACAGTGAGGGATCCTTCGCTCTGTGGTAAAATACATAGGCTACATACAGCTTACCTTCCTGGTGCAAATCAATTTCCTATGTTACTAACACAATTGTTATTTTGCATTATCAGGTATAAAGCAACTATTCATACTATATTGCTCCAGGGAAAAGAATAAAGAAAAGCAAAACTTCTAATCCAAACTGAGATCTACATCAGAAATATGTGTTTGGAATAATCATGGCCTATCGAAAAATATCTTTCCTCACTTATTCTCCAAGATTTGTTCAAATAATAAGTTACTAGAAGTCACTATTTTTTAACAAAGCAAACAAACAAACAAAAGATGGCATTGTCATCAGATGTATTTTGCTAATCTGTCCTATTAAAACAAAACAACAAACACATGCTAAGAAGAAAAATACTTGAGCTGTTGGTTAATTTTCAAAGGAACAAGTGGAAAATAAATAAATAAATTGTGGAATTTGTTATATCTTTTCGCCTGGACCTGATTTAAGCTTCCAGGAAAGTAAGGACTCCTAGTGGCATTCATGGACATGTCATATCAAGTGTTACTATAATTTTAGAAGTATACCATTATTTGTGTTAAAACCCATCCTCAAAATGTTGCAGGCAAAAGAAAGGGAAGCAAGCAGCTTTTGTTTTTCTCCCAATTATCATGCGCCAGCCTTCTCCAGCTTGGCATCTTCCAGATGTGTTGGGACTGCAATGCCCTGAATGCTTTTGCAGCAAACCAGACTTTCCTTGCACCTGGATCGACCCAGCAATTGTGGGATAATTATTTCTTTGACTGCTTTCCATTCCACCTTTTATAATCAGATCTACAGTAGTAATCTACTTGTATTACAGTTCAATATAAGATTTATATAACATTATGAGTTAGTGATTTGCTGTTCTTGTTTTCTTTTCCCTTCAGGGCACTTTTCCCCCCCTGATGTGTCCTCTCTTTTCAGTCTAGGAGCTGTTGTTGATCTGTGAACTGCCCTCGGAGTCTCAGCTGCACTGTGGAGAAAACCTTTAATAATAAATCCTTTAATAATAAACAATCTGATATATTATGCCTTGTTTTTCATTAAATTATTTTGTTTTCTTATTTACACACAAACAGCAACCAGGTTTTCTCTGTCATTGTTTGACTTGTCTCTATATCACAATTTGATATTCTTTTAAAATAAACATTTTAATTTTGATGTTTTCCCTTTGAACCTATTCTCATCCTCCTTTTTTTCCCCCCATTTAAAAATGAAGTTAAATGTGTTTCTGTGAATTTCTTGAGAATAATAAAGCTTATGGGAAAATATTTTGCATGGTCTGTTTAAGCTCAAATGGAGTGAAGAGAAGGTATTGAATTCTTTAGGGTACAAATCTAAAGATCTCAAAAAGTTAGTTTTGTTTCTCCTTGGTGAGAAGAATAATTCCATTTTTATTAAATTGGTGATGTATCAGGTTTCACACAAGCTTGTCTTGGTAATTAAGCTTATCTAACAAGCATGTATAGTAAGGAACCCTTTGCTCTTAACTCTGCACATTTTGAAAAGGAGGTGATATCTTCCTTCTTCAAGAGGTAAAACTAACACGTTTGTGAGCATTTTCAAAACTCATAATACAGGTATTGACTTGGACACATTCAAATATAGTTTTGTCTCTGTAATAATTTTAGATAGTCAGAACAGCAAAATCCTGGCCAGTTACTAAACACTGAATTCTGCAGTTTTGGTCACATAAGCCTTTTTTGCTGCAAGATGCCACTAACAAAGATTTGGCTTGTATTGAAATCAGCTTTGGTAATGCACTGCTGTGTGGGAGAGTTGCTTTCACCCATGCTGAAGGGTGAAAAGTGGGTAAAGCAACACAAGGCTAGATCTGAATTCTCCATTTCAGCACCTTCCATTCAGAGTTCAACTTCTGTAACATTCATTAATGATGCTGTCTGGGGATTCTTAAACTTGAGGTTTTCAACATTCAGAGAGTGGTGGTGCCAATTTAGCTGGATTAGGCATATTGACATGATTATTTTCTTTTTAAAAATGAAACATACTGAATTATTGCTTGCCTGACATCCAAATATTATATTACAACTTAACATCAAGTTTTACATTAATCTTAGGTATCAAAACCAGATATCTGTATACGGAGGTGACCGCTAAATGTTCAGGTGGGCAGAATTCTGGCTTCCCACATGCACTTGGTCCCTGGCAGCTGAACAATCACTTTCTACTTTAGCTGTGTTCTCAGCTGGGACCCATTAGCCCTTGATTAGGCACTTGAAAGGCCAGCTCACAGGCATATTTTATACCCATAGTTCAAATATTTAGACTTCCACTGGGACCTACATGTTTAGTGGCAGAATCCTATTATGAATTCCTGACAGTTACTTTATGAAATACAGGAAAACAGCAGTCCTACTGTGGCCTTTTAGCTTATTTTTGATCAGCATAATCCAGCAAGGGATGCTGAAGGAACAAAATCAATGATTCTCAAGCTGTTATCTTCTCTTATGTATAATGTGCAAGGAAAGTCCAGGTACGAGATGTTGATTCTGGTATCTATGTAAGTGGAATCAGAGTGGCGTGGCAAGGAAGAGAACATGATTGATGTTAATGTATTGGTTGATTTTTATTAAGTATTTCTGCATTTGAAATTTATAATTCATAACTTTAAAAAATATTCTGAGGATCTCAGTATGTTTCACTTATACGTTGTGCTTAGGTGCTAGTGTGTAAAATTTAGAGGTGTATCATATTTAAAATGAAGATTATGAATTATAAAATGGAAGCTTCAATTTCAATATGAAGCTGAGATAATAAGGCCATTATTAAGTCTTTATACTAAAGTCTTTATACTTTAGATCTCAGTTTGGAAAGTGAGATGGAGCTTGCAAATGCAAACCCATTATATGGGTGTAAGTTCCACTGAAATCAGTGACAGTTTACTTGGATAGAGGAGTGTGACATAAGAGCTAGTTTTCATTATGTTATAAAGAACTTTATAGTGCCATTTAAAATGTTAAATAACTTCTTTAAACACAGGGTTTTTTCACTTCTCAAATGTAATTAACTGGAGGTGGGGGTTAGAAACCACCAAAATAAGGCCTGTAAAATTTTTCTTTTCAAATTTCTGTTTAGATAGGAAGGAAGGAAGGAAGGAAGGAAGGAAGGAAGGAAGGAAGGAAGGAAGGAAGGAAGGAAGGAAGGAAGGAAGGAAGGAAGGAAGGAAGGAAGGATCCTTTCTTGCCAATATTTTAGACTGCTTAATGACAGAAGAAAAACATTTTCATTAGTGTATTTGTTTTCTGTAAAGCAGTAATGTTTTCCTTGATATCAGATATAGTTACAGTGTTTGGGATAGGCTCTGAAAAATAAAATTACTTCCACAGTGGTCTGAATTCCATTTCTTGAACCAGACCGGACAAAAATAACTTTCTAACTTTGCTATCTTATCTGTCATGGGGACATGAACAAGGACAAAGTCTTATTCCTATGACACTGATCTGTTACACTGTTGTCAAGCTCTAAATTTACAGAGTAAAAATTTCTTAAGGAAAAAAATGATTTCAAGATATTTGAAAGAAAGGAAGTATTCTCATGCACAACCTGATATATTCATAAAAGACTGAAATACTATACAAAACAAGTTAAAATTCAGCATAGCTTCTGACTAAAAAATACCTTTTTTTAATGCCACCTAAATTCCAGCAAACTCCTATACTTCTTTTTCCTGGATATTCCTCACCCTCTAGTCATTTATCAGAGGCGTTGGGGAAATTTTCATCTCAGCTCAGGGTCAGTAACTTCTTTTTGTGTTTCTCCAGAATTCTGGTTCCTCATTTAAAGGAAAATAAAATGATTTTTCATGTCTACAAGCAAGGCCAAGGGCCTTTATGAGACAGAAGTCATGTACCCCCCAGTGTTGATTCTGCTTGAAATAAGAAATGGTTATTCCCAGTATGAAAATCCTTTTGTTATTCTTATGAAAGCAGGTTGGCATCACAACACCTTGGCTCACAGTATTCTTGTGACCAAGCTGCTCTTAAAAATGATTTGCATAGTCATTCTAAAGTAATGTAAGTCAAAAATGGATCACTCATAATCTTCATGGGATTGATAGAAATATCAGACAGATACCCTATGGGGTCCTAAGTTGTATTTGGAAGTGAAATGGCTGGATTTTTGAAGTGTATTTTGGATTTTTTTGGGAATATTGAGTGGAATTTTAAAGGTGAGAATGGGTTAAATTTGTGCCCACCAAGATTATATATTTCTACTTGTTGTAGGTGTTAAAAACTGGAACCAAAATTTGGCAATGTTATCAAATTTGAGCGCTCTGTGTGTGAGTGGCATGCAGTGGTCTTCAGGAAGATTCATACCATATGTATGTCATGTGTTGATCAACTCTAAGGCTGGATTTCAGATTCATGGGAATGTAACACTGTAAAACCATTTGGGCCATCAGATTTGGCAACCTCTCTGTATAAGATTCTAAATTAGAACCTCTCTAAACCTTGCTGTCTATACTTTGTTTAACACATTTTATGAGTAGAAGCTTACAACCTCATTAAATAATTAGATCTATTGTCAGACTGTACTTGTCAGTTTGAAATTTTCTCTCATATTTAACAAGAATTTGCTTTCACATAATTCAAGATGTTCTTTCTCCTGCATTCTAATGATAATAGAGAGCATCTATTCTCTTTGGAGGTAAAACTTTTAATGTATATGAATAAGGTTATTAGATCCTATGTATCCCATCTGAAAGTTTGTTTTAGACCTCTGATGATTAATTCACTGCTGTGAATAATTAGTAACTCTTAGTTGTTTTTTCCCATTCTACTTATGTTATTTATACTTCTGTTATATTGTTTTAAAGTATTGTTAACCACCCAGAGTCATGTACTTGAGATAGGCAGCCATATAAATTCAGTCAGTCTTTTTTTGAATTCATTATAATTTGAATTTTTAATAAAATGGGAACCCAAGAATTAGACAAAATTTATCTGTGGCATAACAATGAAGAACAGAGTAACACTATTATTTCCTAGGGCTTGGCAACTGTACTTCTGTTGATGTAACCTAGGTATGTATCAACCTTCTTTTAACAGGCATTTCACACTGCTAAGTTATATTTAACATATGACAAACTACAATTTGAAGATTCTTTTTATAAATACCACTGCCATGCCAGGAGTTTTTCATTCTGTAGCTGTGCCTTTGATTTTTTCCCTTAAGTATATAGCGCCACATTTTAATGTGTTAAATTTCATTTTGTTATTTTTAGCCCATTTTATGAATCAAAATAATTTTTCAATTTTGTTTTGTCTAGGATATTAGCTATCCTGCCACATTTTGTGGCCATCTGCAAATTTAATAAATGTTATCTCCAATTCATATTTCAAGATGTTAATAACATTATTGAAGAGTATATGCCCCCTACTTGGTATATTTTCTACTTAGGAGGGGTACTTATGAAGGTTCTGAATAGGATTTTAAAGTTGTTTGTATCTAAATAATTCCATTTTTAATTAGCTTGCTAATCATAATATTAATTGTCAAATGTCTTACTGAAATTAGGATATATAATGTCTTCAACAGAAAGCCAGTTTGGTATAGTGGTTAAGGTATCAGGCCAGAAACCAGGAGACTCTGAGTTCTAGTCCCTCCTTAGGTGCAAAGGCAGCTGGGTGACTTTGGGCCAGTTACTCATTTTCAGCCCTAGAAAGGAGGCAATAGCAAACCACTTCCAAAAAACCTTGCCAAGAAAACTGCAGGGACTTGTCCAAGCGGTCCCCAGGAGTTAAAAACTGACTGAAAGCCCCCCCCCCCCCCCGCATTTACAGCATTCTCAGTGTTAAGGAAATTATCTGATCACTTCTTCTGGACAAATATATGGTTGCTTCTAGTAATCATTACACTGCTTTCAAGATTATTATGTATTTATATTTTGTGATCTGCTCCAGAATCTTAGGTATTCTTGTCATTGTGCTGCTCCATAGTTTCCCTGATGCATCTCATTTTTCTTCTTAAAGATAGTGCCATTTTCTTTCTTTGGTTCTACACTACTTTGGCTCAGTGGTGTTTGATATAATAATAGAATTATATATTATAAAAATTTGTTTTAAAGAAGCATATTTTTTAAAAAAGCATAATAGTAAACAGTAGAACCTTTAATTTTATAGCCTACCATGGTGGTTAGAAAAAAAGCAAATGCCCTCACATTTTACTGTAATGTATTTTTAACGACCAAATGTATATGATGACCTTCCTTCCAAAACTGATTTCAAATATTGTCACTTTTAAACAGGCTTGTTACTAAAAGGGATTAACTACATGTGCCAACATGCTCTGCCCTTTATTTACATTAGCAGAATGGTTTTCAGAGCAGCAAAGTAATTCACGATTATGAGTACATATTGCCATAATCAATGGTTCCCTTTTCTGATAATCAAAAGCAGCCCCTGAAAATAAATAAAATTGTTCTGCCCATTGTCAAAGTAACCCACAATTTAAATGGCTTGCTTAAATTTTTGTTGTGAAGCACTGGTACAATTGTATTTCTAAGATAGAAGAAAGAAAAAAAAGAATGGGTTCTTTTTCAGGTTATCCTGTTGTCATTGAAAATGAGTTCAGTTTTCTTGATTCACTACTATGAAAAATATATTTTCCACAAAGCAGCATTTGTTGAGCATATTTCAATATTTTATGTGTTATTATTTTGATCCTGTTATTTGTAATATTCAAATATACCCTATTTTGAAATAAAAAATAGAAGCATTGGTGTCTTGAAGCTATTTCCATCATCCAAAGCAGTACTGAAAGAAAATTGGATTTTAAAACTATAGAGAATAAAGAGGGAACCCAGAATGTTTATCTTTTTAAAAGTAATATCAAAGAAAAAAGTAATTATCTATTGTAAAAGGCATATTTAGAGCCTAGTACCCTGGACAGTAATTTGGATTGTGGAACAAATCTCTTTTGTAATATTTCAGAGAAAGCCTTTGGTGATATAATGTCAATCAGCAGTATTTAATTTTCACCATTAATGAATAAAATCTGGAATGTGGGAAATGTATTAGTATTGTCTACAGAAAAATTGATTTTGATTCATACTGTGCCATCAAGTCATTTTCAACTGCTAGTGACCAGATAGATAGATGGATACACAGATAAATAAACTCAGCAAAATTATTTTTCTCTAATGCCTTTATTAAAAGAAATAGTTAAAAGATATAGGTTATATAAAAAATTTTATCTAATTTTTTTAGAAATTCCAGAATTTATTTGAAATGTTATATTCTAAGTTTGCTTAGGAAACATTGCAGTTATAATATGGACCTGAATGAGTTAAGTGCAGTTTAAGACCAACAGTGCTAGCGTTTTGTAAATTTTTAGACAATGTTTGTGGCAAGTGACGTGCATTGTTTTTTTTCTGTTAAACAACAACATTTTGCCAACAAGTTGTTTGCCAGTATTTTGTTAACAAATTGCTTCTCCTTTTTTTTTTTTTTTTAGATTTTTCTCTCTAACCCAAATATTGAAAAATTGTTAAAGATCACATAGAATGAATCCAACAAACATTGATGGTAGAATTTGTTGTGGCAAATGGTATTATATGTAGTTGTGAAGCTTTTTCTGTCTTTGATGTCATTTAGGAATTTATCCTGATCCAGATATTTCAGAATAAATAAAAGTAATAGAGAACTTTGTATGTAGAATCCTTTTTAGAAGAAGCTGCAAGTACGAGGCCTGATATAGCAGAATAGACATGCATGTAGATGTTATGGTATACTAATGCATCAATTTGGCACAATTGCCTTCTTTAAATATGGCACTGAAAATTAGTTAAAATATTTACCTCACCAAACTAGATAAATTGATGAATTACAATATTGTAATTGCATCAGGACAATGCAATCATTTCTTTCTTCGTTACTTATTGTAGGATAATAGCTGAAATCTGAAAGTCTGTGTATCTTATTCTTCTATAAATATTTCAAGAAACAAATAGAGTTATGCCAAGTTATATGTTCATCAGTATAATGTTCTGAAGTTTAGACTGACTTCTAATGCAAGGATCTTCAGCACTATCTAAGTATGCTAAACAGTAAATGATTGCATGTTAATTGCTAGTGCTCCCTCTAGTGGAATGCATCTATGATATAGTCACAATTTATCTGTATTGAGGTTGTTAGAAAAGGTCAGAAAGTAAGACAAGATTATTTTAAGAATTCTGTTTTTAGCTAGAGATGACCCAGAGATGCTTGGGTGCTATGCTATTTATTTGTAGCATAGAAATTGGAAAGTATTAGTTTACTTCAGCTTAATCAAAAGAATTTATTTTTCATGCAGTTGAAAGAAATTAAGCCGGGGGTGGGGTGGAGACAGAAAGATCAGAACACACAACTATTAGACTGAACTGGATAAAAGATAAGTGGAACAACATTTATGAAATAAAGATGTGGTTGAGATAGTTTGATTAGGAACAGTTTCCTGATGTTAGAAGATATTAATAATATAGATTATTCTAACCAGTAGTACTAATATGGAATCTCTCTCTCTCTCTCTCTCTCTCCCCCCCCCCTCCCGCACACAGACACACAGACATACTTTTTTAAAGTATAAAATAAAATCTTCTTAAATCCTGGTGATTTTATGGACACATTTGGAAGCAAGACAGAATTAATTTGCCACTAAGTTCTTTCAGGACTTTTTTTTTTTTTTTTCCAAATTTCCATTCTATCTGACAGCCCTTTTCTCCCCAGAAGTCTCCCATCTATGTAGCAGCCATGTCTGACCTTGTTAATCTTCTAAGCTCAGACAATGTTGAGGTGCTGTTACCTTCTATAGCTAAAAGATATAAACAGATGTAATATACCTCCCTGATAATTTTGCAAAAATATTAATAATCATGGCAATGCTTAAGGCTTCCACTTTTGAGGAAAAGTGGAAGAAAATGAGAAAACATTGGCTTAAGACTTAATGGAAACATCAGTGCATTAATTTTGAAAAATATAATCACTCATATTTGGCTTTCATTTTTTCTTTAAGTGCCAGAAATAGTGTGGCTTTGCTAGAATTGTGTATCTTCTAAGATGTTGACTGTTTAAGACATAATTTGGCAAGAATACTTGTAATTTTTTATCCATTGTGGGCAAAAATTATAACTGACAAAACACCACTTTCCTAATATAAGTTATAGTCTGCTTGGTTTGTAAACTGGTCTCTCACATGAATGTGAAAGCTACTACATCAATTTGCTGCTATTCAAATGTATGTGTTTCTCAAAGTTGCAATATATCTGATATTAAACCATGTTAAGTACTTCTGAAAAGAGGAAAGGTTAACTGTAAATGATCTCATCACTATGTTTACCTTATATAACAATATATTGTCAAAATAAAATAAGGTTTATTTCTCCTTCTCTAGATTGAGCTATCTTTTTTATGGGCACAGGAAAGTTTATCATGCAGGTGCAGCTTAATCATAATCAGGATAAAGAATGTATGCTGCAAATTGAAAAAGAAGGTGATTCTATTGTTGATACAAGAGGTATTTGTTTAGACCACAATGACCAGGACTAGATGAGGTATGCTCAATGCATGGGGGGAAAAATTACCTATCCCTAACGTTAATCATCCCAGACTAGTAACCTTTAACGCAGGTAATGATCTAATGAACTTTCATTCATTTATTTATTGCCACCCAACTCCCCAACAACTCCCAAAGCAAGTGCTGTCCAAATGTACTGGACTCTCATCATCCAGGCTCCATAGCCAGCAAGTGCTTCCAGTCAGCACTGGAATCTTGTGAGGCACCTTGGTGTGTTATATAGAGAGATATAAATCATAATCTTCCAGCTTGTAATCTTTTATAGAGATCATACAATATAGTGTAACATTAAGAAAGATCAGTTTTTTTGCTGCTTTGCTGAAAAGTCGTTTCAGGATTCCTCTACAGATGTGTGCTTCATTTGACATATGGGTGTTAACAGCTTATAAAGAATGAAATATTACACACAATGCTGGCAAGTTGCTTTGTTTTACCCAGTTTTCCTGGGAGCCAAATTAAATAGAAGTTTTTAAATACACAGTGGTTTCTTTTTCTTTTTTTGACTGTTGTTGCTGTGATTCTGTTCCTTGTTGTCAATTAGGTGTGATGAAGAGCCTAAAGAGAAAATAATTTAATCATCATCAATCTGGTCTGGGTGACTGCATTTGTTGATGCACTTTTCATGTTGAAGTTGAAATATAGAATAACAGATTATATAAGTTACGATGTTGTTGTCACATTGCCTATTTTTTATGGGAATTATTTGCTCAAGGTGAAAGCAGTATGAAATGGAAATGAAATGTGCTACAACTTTAGCCCATATATAACATGAATAAGAGTATTATGTGAACAGTGAAGTATAATTCTGTCAGTGGGTACAAAATGTGAATGTTACAGTCTCCTCACAGACGAAAACAGCATTCTCAGTATTGGTACTAAGGAACACAGCTCCCACATTTGTGACCTGCTTGTAGCATTTGGATGACCATGATAGAAGGAGAATGTACTCTTATTGCATTCATAATGACAGCATATATGCTGCTGATCCTGCCTGCATCATTGTCAGGCCTAAGGTCATGACAAAGAATGCTCTTCATTGTTGTAGGGTAGAATAACAGACTCTTGAAACCCTGGCAGGGTTTTTCGACCCCATCTTATACCAAACAAAATCAAGGTGGAGCATTGATATTATTTTTCTCACGTTCTCCTCTTTTTTAGGATTGAGTAATCTTTTTTGAAAGTCCTCTCTTAATAATTCTCTCATTCTTTTCCCATTCCCAAGGCCAGGTCCACATTCTTTCACAAACATCCATGTGTTTAAGCAGAGGAGGTTCCTTTACTTGCTGAAAGCATGGACGTCAGTGGGATTAGACCAAGAACACAACACTTCTCTCTGTTATCCTTACACTTGATTTATGGATGAATATGTCAGTTCTGTATCAAACACAAGAATACATGATGGAAACCTAAGCATGATTAAAGGCAGTCCAATTGGTAAATAGTAAATGTAGGAGGAGAAAAATAACTAATAATTCCATATATACCAGTGCTTGCTGCAGTTAATATTTAATCCCTTAATTGTAAGATTCTCTGGATTCTCATGACCCCAATCCAATTTTATAGAACTGTGCCAGAATATCTTTTTGATTTAAAAGCCAGTATCATGAACAATGTATAGCTAATAGGAAACAATATAAATCTCTGTGGAATAGTAAAAATGGCAATAACATTTCCAGGGAGAGGAAAACCAATGATTAGGGTAAATTTAATTTATTAAGAACCCAAATTAAAACTGATGTAAATTGAAGATTCTAACTCATGCTGTTTATAGTTACATGAAGTGAGTGACTTGACCATTGAATATCTTATTGTCCCCACCCTTATTCAATTGATGTAGTCAGTTGAAGGTTTGAAGAGACAAGCCTGCTTTATCTGTATAAAACTTTTGCACTGATGTGTAATTATAACGTATTTAATTAAATGCCCATGTAATAGAGACAGAATTCAAATATAAATATAAAGCATCAATAAAATGTTTTTCCTCTAGTGCACATCAGCCTGAGCCTTATACAATAAAATATGTAAAGATAATTGGCCCTTAATATTATCTAATCCCAAGTTGGGCACTATACTATAGTCAGAATTCAGAATTCATTAGTTCATCAGATTCTGTAATGAACTATATGACTTGTTCCATAAAGGTCAATTTCATGATTTCAGAAAAAACAGGATTTATTTTTCTTATGCTGGCTCCAAGTCACAAGAATGCCCCTTCAATGTGCAGAAAAAGATATGTAGACAAAGTGGAAAGAAGCAATTACATGAACAATTCAAAACTGAAATATCATTTTTTTTACCCTTATCTAGTCTAATCAGTTATAATCTTTTAATCTTACAGAGTTCAGTTTATCATTTGTTGTAAAATCAATGGAGTTCAGCAGTCATTCTGTGCAATAGCTTTTTCAGAATTGGAAGAGAAAAGGACAATAGATATCTCTCCAATAACATTTTTTTTTCCACATTGTCCACTGCAGAAATGTCAGCAGAAAGTAGTCAGAATGTCAATTCTCTGAATCTCAGTCACATGCTATCTTAGTCTGCCAGTACATAATTTCTTGTAAGTGGACAAGAGTCTAGTCTGTACTCAAATGGAAGTCTGCCAAGAATAAACAGATGCTGTAGGAGTCAGGCATGTTTTGCGCTCTGAGTCAGTGTGATATCAATGCAAAGCATGATGCTAAAAGGCACCAATGTATTCTTAGATCTTGATTCTTTCCAGTTCACAGAATGTGTACATGGAACCACTGCACGTACAACAGCATCCACATTGAAGTTGGGGCACTTCTCTCATGTACATGAACCAATGGAATGACTAGGAATCAGATACAGTTCATTACCAGATAACTGAATTGCAGAGTCTAGGACATAAGACACTTATGTTTAAATTCCATTTGTAAGTCTTACTGGATGTTTAAGAAGAATAGTGTTTGTTTACAGTTTAAGTTACTTTGCAAAGGTAGAAACTATGAACTTTCTGAGTAAGGCAACTGGAATTATGTTGTAATGCTAAATTCTGTAGCTGACTTCAGCTACATGTTATTTTTTGCTATGATTGGTAAACTATAGAGGCCAAACTAAGTTGGTATACAGTACTCTGCAAAAGTTTTAGGCAGGTGTGAAAAAATGCTGTAAAGTAAGAATGCTTTCAAAAATATATATTGTAATTGTTTATGTTTATCAATTTACAAAATGCAAAGTGAGTGAACAGAAGAGAAATCCAAATCAAATCAATATTTGGTGTGACCATCCTTTGCCTTCAAAACAGCATTAATTCTTCTAGGTACACTTGCACACAGTTTTTGAAGGAACTTGGCAGGTAGGTTGTTCCAAACATCTTGGAGAACTAACCACAGATCTCCTGTGGATGTAGGCTGCCTCAGATCCTTCTGTCTCTTCATGTAATCCCAGACAGACTTGATGATGTTGAGATCAGGGCTCTGTGGGGCCAAACCATCACTTCCAGGACTCCTTGTTCTTCTTTGCACTGAAGATAGTTCTTAATGACATTGGGTGTATGTTTGGGGTCGTTGTCCTGCTGCAGAATACATTTGGGGCCAATCACATGCCTTCCTGATGGTATGGCATGATGGATAAGTACCTGCCTGTATTTCTCAGCATTGAGGACACCATTGATCCTGACCAAATCTCCAACTCCATTTGCAGAAATGCAGCCCCAAACTTGCAAGGAACCTCCACCATGCTTCACTGTTGCCTGTAGATACTCATTATTGTACCACTCTCCAGCCCTTCAGCAAACAAACTGCCTCCTGCTACAGCCAAATATTTCAAATTCTGACTCCTCAGTGCAGAGCACCTGCTGCCATTTTTCTGCACCCCAGGTCCTATGTTTTCGTGCATAGTTGAGTCTCTTAGCCTTGTTTCCATGTCAGAGGTATGGCTTTTTGGCCACAATTCTTCCATGAAGACCACTTCTGGCCAGATGTCTCCAGACAGTAGATGGGTGTACCTGGGTCCCACAGGTTTCCACCAGTTCTGTGCTGATGGCACTGCTGGACATCTTCTGATGTCAAAGGGAAGTAAGTATGATGTGTCTTCCATCTGCTGCATTAAGTTTCCTTGGCTGATCACTACATGTGGTCCTCAACATTGCCTGTTTGTTTTTGCTTCTTCAAAAGAGCTTGAACAGCACATCTTGAACCCCCAGTCTGCTTTGAAATTTTTGCCTGGGAGAGTCCTTGCTGATACAGTCTGTCTACCTGGTGTCTTGTTGCTGTGCTCAGTCTTACCATGGTGTATAACCTGTGACATGAAACTATCTTTCACAACCTCACCTTAGTAGCAGAGTTTGGCTGTTCCTCACCCAGTTTTAAGCCTCCTACACAGCTGTTTCTGTTTCAGTTAATGACTGTGTTTCAACCTACATATGAAATTGATGATCATTAGCACTTGCTTGGTATAATTGGTTAATCATACACCTGACTCTAATTCTTCAAGATCCCTGACTTTGTGCAAGTGTACGAATTGATGCTGGTTTGAAGCCAAAGGGTAGCCTCAACGTATTTCTTTTGTATCATTACTCAGATTTTACTCAGTTCACATTTATTCATTATCCATCCTTATGGATTTATCCATGAGTACACTAAACAACCAATGGGACATTACAAATCCTTGTTTTACTCTGTTCTCAGGGTGTAATCATTCACTAAGCATTTTGTTTGTCACATTGCTTTACATCCATCATATACCACACAGAGCAATAAAACTTTAAGTTATATTTGCATAAAACATTTAATAATTTATACTTTCTCTAAATCAACAAGTGTACAATAACTTTTCTCCCTAGAATGCATTCATTCAGAATATTGCATAATTTTCCACAGAACTCATGCTGATTCTTTCATTATCACCCTTCATATGACTGTAAAATGAAACTATCACCAGCCTATGAGTTCTTATTTTCAAATGCAGCCCCAGCAATCTAGGTAAATGAGTTCATACTTTCTAGTGCACAGTTTGGCTCTTCCTTTAAAATCAAAGTTTTACTTCCACATGGATATGTTCATCAATTCCATTGTATAGGATCAGACCATCCTCCTGTTGACTTATTACATCCTTCTCCTTTCTCTTACTTTCACAAACAAATAACTCCTTCCTTCCTTCCTTCCTTCCTTCCTTCCTTCCTTCCTTCCTTCCTTCCTTCCTTCCTTCCTTCCTTCCTTCCTTCCTATTCTTCACTGAATAATTTATGCTTGTTACCATATACTCTTGTCCCATTCCAAGTCACAGTCTTCTATACACCATTATTCTTGACAGATGGGCCAATGAATGTATTTTGCCCCCACCGCTTGTCATGGATTTGGTCAGCTACAGCTTTCCCATGATGTTTTATAGGAAGAAGAGTAGACTAGGCTATCCTCTCTCCATAATTTTGTAATGCATTATATCAATATCCCTATATCACAGTGATTAGAAATCTTTGGTAAACCATTTACCATGATTAGAAGCTTAAGCAAACTTCTTTGTTTGCTTGTTATTCCTTATCCTTTACGATAAGAGGATAACAAAGTCCTAACAGACTTTGTATATTCAGAGAGTTTTCAGAAAAATGTTAATTTACTAATTAATCTGTTCAAATTTGATCACTGTTGACAAAGAAGGACCAACTCATGCTGTTTTTACCAGCACGAATGAGCAAATTTTCATATCTGCCTCTTTTGTTTGGCTGGTTGCATCTTTCAGGAAAAAAATATTAAAAGTTTTCCCTTTTTAACAAACCATAATTTCAGCATTCTGGTCTGTTCTTAAGATATTAATGATAGTTTGCTCAAAGTAGTGTTTATAACAATACTTATATATTTTCCTAAATCATGCCACTATGCATAATGGGATGAATTTGAACATAATACTATTTTTTACTCTTAATTTAAAAGTGGTTTGTTTGCTGTCATAACATGCACATTTGAAATAATGAAAACAATCCACGGCAGACTGAATCAACTGAATTAGTCCATGACTTCTCATTAACCAAAACAGTTTGAATCTTGTCCAATAATATAATTTAATATCTAGTCTGTTTAGGGCCACAGATAAGCCAAAGTTTCCATGATAATTATTAAGCATGCAAAATAAAGTTTCAATATATTTCATAATTGTGTGTGTGTGTGTGTGTACTGAATACACTATGATATTGAAATACAGTATGCTACCTGAATAGAATACAGTATGCCAGTTAAAAATAGAGGGGCATACAACCTTTTATATTTTTCAACTACTATCTTCAATTGGTTATAGGAACTTGATTTTGTAAATAATTTCACAATTGCAATTGTGGTATACTATGATAATCTAATTAAATTAAGTCAAATCATTCTTACATAAATTGCCTGTTTTTGATCATATAATTATTAAATATAGGATGTTTCTTATAATAAGAGAAAGTGATCTGTTACATTTTTTATCTGATTTATGTTTCACTTTCCAATTTTATAGTCTTCAAAATACAAGCCATACAACACTGACATAGTAATAACAGTCTTGGTATCCAATGTGACTGTTTTCTCTACATGACTATTAAGGTCTCATGGACATAGCAATTTCAATGCCTTTCTTATTTGATTATTACTCTGATGAAAAGATTAATTGGTTGGACAGAGCTATAGAAAGGTGGCTCCATGTTGCTCTGAATGTTGTAAAGGGTGGTTTAGAATAACTGGAAATGAGTGGTTACAGTAGATGCATGAAATATTTATTAAAAGTTATGAATGTAAATAAGAGGTATAAATAAACAATCACTTGTAGATATATAGCCTCTATTAGGCTTAAATGGAATGCTCTCATCTCTTAGAAAGTTATTTATTATGATGGACATAATGTAATTTTTATTTGGATTTCATATTGCCAATGAAGCCTGGCTGAATTCATCAATAATGTGCTCACAATACTGCACTTTCGGGAGTCTTTTCCAAGCAAAGTTTGTGCAAAGAATGGTGTATTTTAAGAGGAGCTGATAAGCATTCAACAGTAAAGTGAGAATAATAAAAGGCAGTATAAGGAGGAGTGGTAGGAGGGTGAAAAAAATGAAACGCTCCAAAATGAAATGTTCCTCCCTTACCCATACAACCATATTTAAAAGAAGCTGAGAGCCTTAATAATTAGCATTAGAGAGACTCCATATGCCAGGATTTGGAAGAGATTTGCAGAGGCACTGCTCTCCGAGGCAGAGAGAAGGCTCATTAAATGCAAGATGCTGCTGTGTCTCATTGTGTGTTTGCACTAAGGTATAGGTTTGCCAGACTGACGTATCAGAGAAAGTCAGAGTGGTTACCACACCAGCAGTGTAACAGCTACACAATAAATGATGGAGAGAATCATGTTAGGCATGCCCACCTAACCTAACTTGAATCATGCAAAAGGAGAGCTATTGGAATTCAAATAGACTTTCTAGTTCCCAGCAGTCGGCAGCAATAGGATGCTTTCAGCAAGATGACAGATGCAAAGGAAAGATGCTGTTTTGCACTATCTTGATTTGTTACCGCAGCCAACTTATTGGCACGATGAAGTGACGAGAATAGCAGCTGGCATGGAAGGTAGGATGATCAAAGGTTTTGCATAGATATTTATGTCATTAGAAATTGACCATGACAAAGCATATGTTTAAATGAGTCTTCTGTGTTGATGAAGGCAGAGGATTTGTTGTTCAGGTTTTGAAACTCTGACAGTACTGTTGCCTCTGAAGAATAGATTTGTAAATTGCATTTATGCTTCTGTTATGTCTTTGTGCTTGATTCTTACCTTAGGGAGCCACTTGCCTGAAAGGGATTGTTATGGAAAGGTAAGGTTGTAGAACAAAGTGTTTTAAGTCTCGGGAAGTCCAGATAAAGGGAGACAAACAACCAAATCTTCCATAGGGTTTAGTTGAAAGTGTTGGGGCTAGAATACAGTAAAATATTCTTTGAGCTTGAGAAATGAAGCTATATATACCGAACATCCTGAAATAGCAAATATCATCACAGTTTCTGTTTGTATGTTGCTTCTTCCCCTTTTTTTATAGTTTTAATATGTATTCATTTGTGTATTATTGTAAGGAGGAAATGCATTGAGATGTTCTGCAGGATCTTTCAACAAGTCTAGCATCTGTTTCAGCTACTGAACTGTATTCGTGTTTTGACAACTGAACTGTATTCGTGTTTTGACACAATTCGTGTCTACCCAGCTGGGTCTTTCATTTCTTGCTTGATTAACAGTTCTTAATTTCAATATATCAGCTTGCTTCATGTATAATTTTGAAAATTGCCTATAACTAATGACAGCAAAGGCAACATTATTTGAAATGGGATTATGGTTTTTGGATTTCTTTTCAAATATTAACAAATATTCTGCTTATATTTCTTACCTCTGTGTTTCAGTATGTGATATTTTTATTCACTTGTTGGCTTGATTTGTAAGTAGAAAAGAACAGTAAACAGAAGTTTCAGGTGACTTTCTTTAAAAAGTTTGAGGTTATTTTAAAGAACAGCATTCCAGGTCTTTGAATCATCCCTTCATTCTCAGTCACCATGGTTATATATTTTAGCTATATAACTGATAAGTTCTTGTTGACTTGTCATGCTCATCTCAAATTGTGAAAGTAAGATTTATAGACATGAGTTCCTTGTTTATTGGAATCTTATCTCTCAAATTAAAAAGTAAGCTTTGCTGTCTGTGAAACTTATATTTTTATTAAAAATTATTGAAATAAACTCAAATAGTCACAAGGATACAAATACATTAAATAACAATGATGATTTTCAGTTAGATGTATTATTTGCTCTTGCTGCAGATTTCACCTTAACAGCTTGAATTAAGTATTGTGTCAAGTATGTTCATGTTAACAGAGTTGAAGGATTAAACTGTCATATGATTACAAGCTGTATGTTAATAAACTTATACTGTTTGGATGAAAGAAGGCCGCTAAACTCTTCCAAATGAGGCATGAACTAATAAAACAAGCATGACATTTGATGGTTTAAGCATATCTACTAGTTTTCTAAAAAAGCATAAATAAAAATGTGAAAATTAAAGTACAAACAAAACTATAAAGTACATACAATTGGTTTGGAAGTGGCTGAATTATGGGGAAAATACTATGAAATTAGGGGCCAATTTTTATTTATTTTTATCATTTTGTTATGAGTTTTTAATGTTATGTTGTAATGGTTTTCTGGTTTATTTTATAAACCAGCATAAAGTGGCATATCAAGGTTTTATAAACCTAGCATAAAGTGGCATATCAAGTAATGAAATAAATAAATGATTTTCTATGTCAAAAGCATTGTCCAGTGACTGAGTTAATCTTAACATATTACAAATGTTAATTAGACAGATTTCAACATCCCAGCAGAGATATAAATTCATTCTAAAAGTTCATTCTGTATGGATGAGTACAGGTTCAGTTTGTACGAAATGGTCATTAATATTGTTTAAGTTGCTAAAATGCAGCCTTGTGATTTTCCTTTTACAGTGATATAGAACACTGTTGCTGTCTAATTGGGAATAGATATTTTAGATGTTGCTATTAATTTTATAAAGGTGAACATTGAACTATATTGAAGTAACACTAGGGGGAGCTAGCAGTTGATATAATAGAGTGAAAGAGAAAGCGAGGGAGAGAGAGAAGATAGCATCAAAGGCTTGGGCTGAGCTGTTTAAGGTACAAGTGGACTTCTATAACAGTAATGGTAATAATATCTCCAAAATCTCATCAAGCTTCAAGTCATTCAAGTCACGAAATACTGGAGCTCCCAAAGTCAGAGGAAATGGGCTGCAGTACAGATATGTTCTTAATAAGTTCCATGCAAATGAAAGATATTAATGAGGCAACCAGTGCAAAAGTATGTGTGTATTTGTGTGTATAATACTATCATATGATTTTAATGTATTGTTTATAACACCATCCTATATTAGCTTCAAATATTAAATTGTGGAGTCCTTGGGGTTCTCTGAGCTTGGTTGTTTTCTTCCAAACATTTCGTTACCTGGCTAGGTAACATCTTCACTGCTAGAATGGGATGGGGTTTGCTCTCTGTTTATATAGTGTGGCATGCCCTGCCAGTGTTGGTGGGGGTGGGGTTTTTGTTTTGTTTTATGTTTTTCCTCTGGTAGTTCCTTGATTAGAGTATTGTTTACTGCTTGATTGTATGTCTGGTGATAATCTTGGTGTTTGATGTTGTTTATCTCTATGTGCCTGTTGATGGCTGCCTTGTCTGAATACCAAGCTTCCAAGAATTCCGTTGCATTTTTGGATTTAGCTTGTTCTAAGAAACCATAGTTTCAACTGGGAAATTGTCAGCACTTAGAGATAAGCAACATCTACACACTATTCAAAAGAGACAATAGAAAGGAAAACAAAAGACCAGAACATCTCCTCACCAGCAATCATCACCCAGATAAGCAGAGATTAACACCAAGATTATCACCAGATATACAATCAAGCAGTAACAATACCCTAATCAAGGAACTACCAGAGGAAAAACATAAAACAAAACAAAACTCACACCCCAACCAACACTGGCAGGGCATGCCGTAGTAAACAGAGAGCAAACCCCATTCCATTCTAGCACTGAAGATGTTATCTAGCCAGGTAATGAAACGTTTACAAGAAAACAACCAAGCTCAGAGAACCCCAAGGACTCCACAATTCAACCCTGAGCTACACATATTCACTTCTATTAGTACTGAACTGTATCAATATTTGGAATTTTCTTCTGGAACTTTGACTAGATGTTTGTCAGGTAAATAACTTGGTTGAAAATAGATTAACACTTTCAGATGCAAGAGAAACAATGTTCACATTGGATCAAAATTGTTATTTTATATTTGACATGTTTTTGGTCTCTACTTTCTGTAGAGAAGCAATGAATTATGTAGCTAAGGCTGTACATTCTCTAACAAGTGAGTTTGTGCATATTTATGGAAAGGATTGATTCTGCCAAAATGTTCATTAGTTCTCAATAGTGATTGGAAAGGAAGTGTGAGATTCAAATATTCTTCAGATATTTTAGAATATTTTAGAGTTCTGGTTGGTAAATGCCTCCCAGATCTAAAGAAAATACACTTCAGTATGACAAAGTAATATTGCAAGATTATATCCATATTAATATAACACTCAAAATTGGTTTTGCTTCTGTACTCTTATATGGGTAAAGTGGATGGTGTTGTGTTATTCATCCTATAGTAAATCTCTGGAATTCAAACAGAAGGATGAATAAGAGCAGAGAATCATAGTGTTTGTTACGAAAGCAAGGCAAGAAAAAAATACATAACAGCCATGTTGGAGTATTGTGAAAAACATGTCTCTTTTGCTTAAATGGACTATCAAGAGTGACTGCAGCATGATGGGGGAAACTGTCATTTGCTTCTCATAAATAGACAGGATCCTGAACTAAGAATTCCTTCCTTCCTTCCTTCCTTCCTTCCTTCCTTCCTTCCTTCCTTCCTTCCTTCCTTCCTTCCTTCCTTCCTTCCGCAGATTATGCTGATTTCTGAATTTGAATTATCTTATATATGCAGTGCAAATAAATAAATAAATAATAAATAAATAAATAAATAATTTAATAAATAATAAATAAAACTGCAAGTCCAATAAGTATGTTGTGTTATATAGTGAATTGCTTTGAGATTTTTAATAATTTTCAACAATATAATGTCATCTTAAAAATAATAATAGCAGAGAATAGAATGGAATGCTCAAGTGCAGTGAAAAGCATTAGAAAAGAAAGAAGACAAGGAGCAGTGCATTGAGCACACGGTATGTAAATGCATTACTTGCTGATTTATGTTGCTTTTCTTTTGCTTCTGATTGAGAAATAAGGGAAACTGAAGACTCTCTATAGAACTAGAAAAAGGAAAAAGTAGAACCTTTTTATTAGCATTGATTTTTCATGGCATTTTGGCATAATACACTGAGAGATAAACCATAGGTAGTATCTCTTCTTTGCCACCAAAGGAACTGTCTAAATTGGTGTTTAAGTATTTTTCCAATATACAATAAAATAAGATGCTAGCAAACAAAGCACATCTCCATAGTTCTCAGTCAATATAATGGAAAGGTGTGTTGCAAATTGTTGAAGCAACAATTATTTTTTTATGAACTTCCATTGAGTATTCTGTAATCTTTGTCTCAAGTTCACTATCAATACAACCAGCGATAGTTCTCAATAGAAAATGATGCCCGTGGCCATACAGTGAACTGAGCTGCACTTGGAGTTCCCAGAGACCAGTATTTTATTCACTTAGTCAAAATATCAATCCTACATTGTATCTCTAGGTCAGCAGATTAATGAAACTGTTCTATTTCTTTATTAGCAGTTTCTGAATATGAGAAAGGATGTGAATGAATTCTTAGAACACTGAAGAAAGGATGAGACTTGAAAGTCATTAAATTCTATTGCTGCTTTAGGCCATATCTTTTAGGATACTCTTGAATTTTTACTAGGATAAGTATTTCAGAATGTATGATACTGCACACAGTTTCACTGGGTGAAACTTTTACCTAAATTCGTCAACACTATGAAAACAGTAATTCTGAAAGAATTATTATTCTTGATAATTCAATATAAGGTTACATTTCAAGTTTTTTCAAAAGGCAGAAATAGTGAACATCAGATCTAAGATGCTCTATTTGCTAAAGCATTACAATTTTTCTTCCAAACCATGCAGTTTTATAATAATTGCTCTCAACTGTTAAATTCTGGATTATTATTGAACAAATGGTACTTCTCAGAACAGCTTAAATTTGAAGCAATCTCCTGTGTGAATAACCTCATCATTTGCTTAACCTTTTGCATGCTGCTCATTCAAAAACTACCGTTGTCTCAGGTTACAATTACTAATGTTTAACATTAAGAACGAACAGCACTTAAAGATATGCAAATATCCATTATAAATAATGTCACACAGATAAGAATATAATAAAAACCTGTCTGCATGATTTGTTCCATAAGTGGCCTTAAGAATGTTGTACCCTTAAAAAAATGTGCATCAGGCTAAAAACCAGGGGAAAGTGAGTTCTAGTCCTGCCTTAGGCACAAAGCCAGCTGGTGACCTTGGGCCAGTCAGTCACTTTCTCTCAGCTGTAGGAAGGAGACAATGGCAAACCTCTTCTGAAAATGTTGCCAAGAAAACTGCAGGGAACGTGTCCAGGCAGTCTCCACGAGTCACAAACTGACTCAAAGGCACCAAAAAAAAAAAAAAAAAAAGCATTAGATAGCAATAGAATGAGTGTAAAGAATACTTCCAATAGAAGAGAATATATGTAGCTCACAGGGTTGAACTCTGGAGTCCTCAGTGCTCCCACACTCACTCACACTGGTAATGTTACTTAGTTGGGTAATGAAATGCAAGCAAACAACCAAGCTCAGACTGCATCAAGGGCTCCACAAAGCTTACATGTTACTTTTGCTGTCCCTCACCTTAGAGTAGGTTTTGCTATATCGCTGCTGTTACTCATTGTGCCTCTTATTAACATCCAAAATGGATTAAAATTTCCCAGTGGTTAATTGTGTAAAACCAGAGAATGTTACAATTATTGGTCCTTGTTATCTGCTTTCCTTGTACTGATCAATTTCTAATGTGTAAATATGATTAATTTTTGTTGTACAAGTTGATCAGCCAAAATACATAGTAAAACCCATTGGGGGAAGTGGGCGGCATACAAATTTAATAAATAAATAATAAATAAATAAAAAAAAACATAGTGAACTGGAAAAAATGCTGGTTTGCAGTGAAAAATATACGTTTACTCCCTGGAATATGATTACATATTTCAGTTAACATTAAGTGAGATCTGTGCTAACTTATGTGAAACATTGGGGGAAGGACAATAAAACCTTAATCAGCATGTTTAATGAGAAATAATTTGTCAGGGAAAATCATTTTTTGAGAAGCAATTATGAATAAAACTGAGTTTGTAAAATCTTTAACATCACAAAGGAAAAAGGGAAAGTAACATCCAGCAAATGCTGGAATAGTAAACTGACTAGAGGCTTAAATGCAAGAAAAAACAAACAGTAAGAACAACATAGTAAAGCCTCAGAAGGTGCATTATGTCTTTTAGTGAGGTTTAAATTTTATATTATTACAATCCAAATTAAATTTTTGTGACCAAAAATAATTTGAGCATTAAGACAATAATAATGAGACCCATAAAAAAAAAGGGTATTCATATTATTAAGGTTTCAGTCATTAAGAAATATTTTTCTAGTATAATAAACTTTAGGCAATTACCCTTGTAAAGTTGCAAGAATATATTTGATGTCTGAATTCTTAGAACATCAAAATGTCATTTACATACTAGGCTGTATAAATAAATAATTCTTTTAGATATTATTATCTAAGTAATTATTTATAATGTTAATATTTCAAAATTTCTACACATCTCGGCACTGGGTAGTTGGTTTATTTTTCATCAGTCAAACAAACATTGTATATTGATTGTAGGCAGCTAGTATCTGGCTATATCCATAGTATCTTAGGAAGATATATGTCAACTAATTGAGAAGACTTTTTTTCACAAGTTTCTCCACATTGAGGAGGTTGCAAATAAAAGACTTACATGTACTATGTGTGCTGAATCTATGGAATCCAGTTTCTTTCACTTTTTATCAGTTTTTCAGTTCCATAGAAGTGTCTTGTATATGCTATGCACCCTCATTATTGTGCTATTACATTTGCATGATGTGATCAGCTCAGAGAAGATCTTTGCTCTAATTATGAGGAAAAAGAGAGGACCCTGAATAAGTTTTAGGAGCGTCCCACCCTGAAT
The DNA here is from genome assembly GCF_059951505.1 of Python bivittatus. Taxonomy (NCBI): domain Eukaryota; kingdom Metazoa; phylum Chordata; class Lepidosauria; order Squamata; family Pythonidae; genus Python; species Python bivittatus. The sequence goes on from NW_028277074.1 coordinate 27,598,097, forward strand.
ATCCCAGTTTTAACAAAATTATCTTTCTCATTAGCCTTAAAAATAGTAGTGAAAGGATGTACTACAAAGGATATGTTAAATTATACTGTATTGTGAAGGGGTACCTAAACTTTGTGCTAATGGGCATGCTTGGAAATTTAGAGAGAATATGACAAAACAGCTACAAGGTGGTCCTGATCACTCACAAAATTAATTTATAGAAATAAAGTTGTTTTGTTCTCTACTACTCTGTCATCCTCAGGTGAAGTTAAATTCTAAGCAGGAGTTCCCAGCGAAAGGGGAACTGCTGCTATGTGAAAAGTAGAATATGTGTGGAGCATACATACAATACTCTTGAAAATACAATGATTCTGGAGGCAATTATTTTGCTTTGTAGCATGGCAGTTTCATTCAGGGGGAGAGAGAGAGAGAGAGAGAGAGATAAAATAATGTAACTTTTAAAAATGTAAAAAAAAATGAGATGGGATTTAGCAGTCATCAAAAAAGAAGTCTGTGAGAATAGTAGCTTGAATACTATATTCAAGACCTTGATTACATAAATCTCTTTCTTTTTTCATGGCTCAGTTTATCTCAGGAATGATCTACACAGTGAGAGGCATTGTCTGTGGCCTGCTTTTGATAACTGTTTCAAAATTCAGGCGCAGTATTGAAGGATTCTCTATATAATCAGAAATATCTTACCAAGGAGAATTCTAGTTTAATACCTTTATACTAAGTTTGTACTTGTGGGGAGGGCATTTATAACTTGGGGAGGGCATTATTCAGATATTTGATCACTTTCCAGCAGCTGTAGGGAATGCAGTGCTCCCTGATCATTCTGCATATAGAAGTTTCACATGTCATTCCTTATTCTCACTGAAATAATCTCCTGGTTGAAATGGGGATTAACACCCACACAAAGACATCTAGTTGAATCTGTTAATTTGCTGGAGTGCAAATCCTAGAGGCATGACTATTTCTATTTAAAAAGATAACCTGACATACAAGGAAAGGTAAACATTTAATTTTAAAAATTAAAAAGTCTGTAGGTTTATGTCTCATTCCTACAGAAGCTGAAAAAGCTATGTCCTAGCAACTGGAGAATTGATTTCAGAGAATACTGGGAAAGGAAATTTCGCTCCTTAAGTTTTCAGTATTCTGTCATGCCAGAATAAGAAGAAATGCAGATATCTGTGGCAACATTACAGAACTTCTAACTTTATAGCTAAAGGAATTTGGTTTTCCACACCTGCTTCACGAATGAATTCTTAATTGCCACTACAGACTGTGTTCTTTTATGAGATGAGTGACATCTTTTTATATTCTTTGACATGGCATTTAGCAGCTGTGTGCTACTCATCTTTCCATTATATTCACAGACACCGGCTCACTCCAGTCTCTTTAGACATAAATCAAAATCTTACCAACAGGTAAGAAAAAAGAAGAGAAACAGGAAATAACAAAACAACACAAGCCTATAACTTAAATACCTTCTGACCAGCAAATTACTTAGCTCAGTACCCCAGCTCCTAAGATGCTACACATTTCTAAATCACTTGAACTGTTTTCAGAATCAAAGATAGTTTTGAAATTTATGTGAGTTTTTTTTTTTTTTTTTACCCATCATAGCACATGTGGAGTGGGAACTAGCACTTTTGCATTTATTTGGTGAGACAAAACAAATAAAGTAAAAGTACGGAGTTCAAGCCTCCAGGAGTATGGTTGTAGTTATGAAACTACCATCAATGTCTATGACATGTATGTTAATACGATAACCTATATATTTATAAAGAAAACAGATATTATAAACATAGACATAGACTCTCTACTCTTCTAGAGAGAAAGAAACAAATAGTATAAAAATATATCTAGTATTTTTTATATATATAGGATGAATATTTTAGGAGAAAGTTAGGAGTTAGTTTGTAAAAGGGACCTATTGGATCTAGTATAAAATATATATGTTACTATTATTGATATTCTCTATGCTCATGGGGATAAATTTTGTTATGTTTTACTTATTAGAGAAAGTTTAAGTCAAATGTAAAATAGATTTAGTTGTTTAAATTTAAAACATATAAGAGACAATAAATGTTAACCACAGTAATGGAGCCACTCCAGATATCATCAGTCCCTGGGATCCCCAGGCCTGATGACATAGCCAGGTCTTGAGGGACTTCCAGAGCATTAACAGGGATGGAGTCAACCTCAGTTTGGGCGGGGTGGGTGGGGAGAATGTTCTATAAGGTGGATAGAGAAGGCTTGCCTCCTGGGAACTGTCAGGTGTAGTTCCCTAAAAGATGGGACCCACAGCATGCCTTCTCTGCTAGATCTGATGGGGTAGGCAGATACTATAATTGGGATGAGGCAGTCCCTCATATAACCTCGTCCCATGCCATGAAGGGCTTTAAGATTAAAACCAGCACCTTGAATTGAACCCGGAAGCAAACTGGCAACTAATGCAGCTCACAGAGTAGAGGTGTAATGTGCTGTTCTGGAAGCACACATAACTGCCTGTGTTGATGCATTCTGCACTAGCTGAAGCTTCCAGATACTCTTCAAGGGCAGCTCCATGTATACTGCATTACAGTAGTCCAATCAGGAGGTGACTAGAGCATGAGTGACTGTGAGCAGAACCCCCCTGATCCAGGAATGGTGCAACTGGTGCACAACATGAAACTGTGCAAAGGCCCTCCTAGCCACAACTGCCACCTGCTCTTCAAGCAGGAGTCATGAGTCCAGGAGGACCCCCAAATTGCATACCAGGTCTGTCTGGGGCAGCACAACCCCATCCATCCCCAAAGATGGCATAGTCCTAGAACCGGCAGGCCCCAAACCCAAAGCCATTCAGTCTTCCAGGCTCAGCTGAAGCTTGTGGTTCTCCATCCAGACCCTCACAGCCTCCAGGCACCAGGATAAGATGTCCACAGCATTGCTTAATTCACCAAAAGCAGAGATGTGTAATTGGGTATCAACAATGTATTGATGATTCCTCACCCCAATGGCGATGGATAAGCTCACCCAGCAGCCTCATGTAGATGTTGAATAGGAGAGAAGAGAGCACTGAACCCTGCAGCACCTCAGATAGTTGGGCTAAGGGTGGGATCTCTTTTCCCTGAACACCACCAACTAGAATCAACCACAGATAAAGGAAGTGAACCAGCACACCACCGTGCTGCCAACTCCCAATCCTCTGAGTCAATCCAGAAGGATACTATGGTCTATGGTATTGAAAACCACAGAGAGGTCAAGTAGGGCAAGGATAGATGCACAACCCCCATCCTGCCCCCACCAGAGATCATTCAAAAGCACAACCATTTCCTTCCTATGCCCAGGTTTGAATCCCGACTGAAAGGGATCCAGATAATCTGCTTCTTCCAAGGTCTTCTGAAGCTGCTGCACAACTATCTTCTCACCCACATTCCCCAAAAAGAGAGGTTAGATACTGGATGAAAATTGTCCAGTGTAGTGGGCTCCAGTGATGGCTTCTTGAGGAAGAGGTGAACCAAGGCCTCCTTAAGAGGTAATGGAACAACCCCCTCATTCAAAGAAGAATTAATCACCACTAGAATCTACTCACGTGACACCCCCTGGGCCACTTTAATAAGCCAGGAAGGGCATGGATCTAAAGAACAGGTTGTTGAGTTCATAATCCTAAGGACCCTTTCCACTTCTTCAGGCATTGCACTCAGAAGCCTCTGAAATCTTGAGCATAGATGTTAAGTGGCAGTTAATACTTCATAGTCAATGGATTGCATCATTCTGTATTAATTACACCTTCCAGGTAGTCTTCAAAGGCAGTCCCATATAGAGTCTATTGAAGTCATACAGATGTATGATGATAAGCCATGATTTATAATCCAAGGTCCTTGCACCCAAAGGAACAGGCTGCAGCTGCCTCTCCAACTAGATCTGGGCAAATACACCCCTGGCCATGGGCTTCAGCTATCCTTCCATTCCAGGAGGTTTCCCATGTAACAGACCTGCTCTTTGGGTGATTTGCTTTTTCCCTAAGAAACAGCAATGGAGCTGACTCTGCCTCTCAATAAAGAATCAACTCCATCCTTGGTTGGATTCAGTTTGTCCATTTTAGATCTGAACAGCCTCCAGATACCAGGAAAAGACTTATGTCTTAGTCTGCTTCATGTCAAAGAGACCATTTCTCCAATGTAGATTCTGTCTGTCCAGCTTGGTTAACCATGTAGCACTTGCTGAGATTTTCCTACTATTCTAGGTATGGCAGGTGGCGATTCAATTGAGGCCATTCTTTCCGGGGGCTCTTCTTTTTTTTGGAGTAGCTTCCCCCAAGTCTAGAAACTTGGCCCTTGGTGTTTGATCAGTGTGGAACCACCAGTGACAGAATGATTTTTTATTAAGCTGCATTATATTGTAATGTTATACATTTATTTATTGTATTATTACATTGCTTCTTCTTTTTCAAATGCTGTATAATAACTAGAGTGACAAATATGCCATCTATCTATCTATCTATCTATCTATCTATCTATCTATCTATCTATCTATCTATCTATCTAATTTTTATTAAGGATTTTAATTACAACAGTACAATCTAATGCAAACTAAAAGAAAGAAAGAAGAATAGAAAGAAAGAGGGAAAGGAGAAGAAAAAACAGAAGAAAGAAAAAAGAAAGTAAGAATATAGTGAAGAGAGAGAAAAGAAATATATAAAGAAGTGACTTTCAACCTTTATCAGAAGCATAAACAATTTTTGTAATTTTTCACCCTTTTAGTTTACAACCAATGATCTTTCATCCCATATCCTATCTCTTATTAATAAACAAACCCATACAGCATTATCTTTTCAGTCCTAGTGTCAGCAGAAAGTCTATTAAGGTTTACTCAAAATAACATATCATATTTTAACCTTTAATAACCTCAAATAAAGCACCTTTAGATTCCTTCCTTTTACTTCTAACAGTCTTAATATTTAGTCCATTCAAATAATGTAGAATTTGATTCTTTTCATTTCTTCTTTGTCCCTTTATGAAACCTCTTTTGTAAATCCAGTATAAAAGATTTATCCAGGTCACTTTCTTGGCTTATTATTTGTATTTTGATTTTTAAAACATCGACCAGTTTCTTTTGTATGTCTAGTGAGACATAATTTTCCATATCATTCTCGTAAACTGTCATTGTCTTGTCAAATAAAACTTGTTCCTCATCAGCCATTTCTTCCACAACATCTTTTGGACACAGTCTATCCATAGAAGCAAATATTGCTATCAGCATTGTTGATACTAACTTCTGATTCCACTTTTCAAGTTTCCTTCAGTATTTTCAATGTTAAAATGTTTTGCACCATTTTATACATCCCAGTTAATTAGAAGTTAATCAGCCTTGTGTATTTTTCTCCTTTAACAAAAATATTTTGTTCTTTATTGTCCAGTTTTTAACTTATCTTTATTTTGCCTTGCAAAAATCCAAACAAATCTGTTTCCTGTGGGATGGATTCTTTATAATTAATTCCAAAAACCTATTCCAAATTTATCTTGATCCTTAATCTGTTTATAACTTCCTAGGATAAAAGTCTTTTTGCTGTTTATTTCAATTTTTTTAAAAAAATTGAAATTTATGATCAAAATTTTCTTTCATTAAGGACTGAAGCAAACTCACCTGGCATTTTCAGACTTGTCAATCCAAAGGACTTTAATAGGTGATGACCACAGTTGTGAGCAAGATGGCTGTTCCCATGGTTTCCCAGTGCTCAAAACCCGCTGGGGACCACTGTCTCCTCATGAGGAGCAAATGTTCAGAGCACATGTGGGAGGCCCCCTGTCCTCTCCTTATCCAGAGAGGTTTCAAAGAGAATCCTCATGGAGCTATCTTCAGTCTGCCATTTCTTCCTTTCTATCAATAAAGTAATGAAATCCTGCTCTATCAATAAATTAATAAATACATAGCATTCACTGCTTTATTGCTTCAGGGCAAATCATCTAAATCTAATATCCTACAAATGGGATTGCAACTTACCATTTTCTGCCAAACTGGTAAAAAGTCTAGGAATTCTAATATATTTAAAAGCTGTCTGTTTGGTACCTGAGTTAGGGACATAAATACATGCAGTATAAGTATTTTTGGTAAAATACCTCCACTTTTTAGTTGAAAAAGTAAAGGAACAATGGTTTTGATATAATAATAGGATTCTGTCCATCTCTGCTTCTAAGGTCCCAAACTTGTCTCTATCTCTATCATCTTTATCCCTCCAGTCCTACCTCTATCTCTATCTCTGTCTCTACCTCTACATATTTACTTACAGAGAGAGAGAGAGAGAGAGAGAGAGAGAGAGAGAGAGAGAGAGAGAGTTTTCTGTTATTTTGTCTCAAATGCTATCTGAGAAAAATGCAAATGGATAGAAATGTGAATAAAACATTATAAGGATGGCATTATATGTGTATGGGATGGGTCCCCCACCCCCCATTTATTTTTTCCATTATATGAGATTGCATGATAAAAATATCCAGTAAAAATTGGGTGCTACATGGAAATAGCATGCCTCCATTTTCTGTAATCTCAGTATTCAAAGAAAGTACTGCTGTAATTGCAGCAAAACCTATAGTTAGTTTGTACACAGATAATTTAAGATAAACATACCTTCATGTGATCACATGAAATGTTAAAAGTGGATCAAGGAAGGGTCACTTTTTATGTATCACTGTTCCTCATTGTCAGATGATTATGAGAATAGCAGCAAATAAAATACAAGCTAACAGTGTCCATGCTATTAAATATTCTATAGGCAAAATAAAGAGAATTGTGCTTCTCAGGAATAGAATTTAATTGTAATTCTCCCTTCATCATGTTTTTCTTGAACCGTTGTGTATTTAGTCTCCCAGTATCTGTCACGCTATCTTTCTCCTTGAGTGTGGATGTTGTATTTTGTTCCTGTCAGGATCAATGCTTGCCTGTTCCAAGCTATCCTGTGATAAGAAATCTCTTATAGAGATGTGAGAAGAGACCATCTGACTTTTCTTCTTCAAGAAAGATAAAATGACAGCATATTTTGGGTAATAACCTATCACACTGTTCTGCATGCTGTTGTTATCCTTTCTGAAGTTGTTCAAGATTTGCTTCTCTGCAGTGTAAAAGGTGTAGGGCAAGCAAGTTGCTACTGCTTTGTACTGGTCATATCAGATTGACTCTCCTGCCAGTTATTATTAAAGTAGAAAATATCTTGTGGATGTTAGTGATACATAAAAGGAATTCTTTTTCTTTTTAAATCATTCATCAGTTTGGGGAGAGCTTGAATTGGACTTGATTGCAAGATGTAGTTCAAGCTTACCACAGTGTACTACTCTTTCTTTCTCATTCTTTTTGCTACTGATTGCATGATTAAAGTTTTTTTTTTTCTGATTTCTCTTCAAATCTGTGTTTTTTTCCTTTTATTCTTTTTTTCTCTAGGTCAGCTTTCTACATCAAGGCTAGAATTACTTACATAGCCACCATACAAGCAGACTAACAATAAAATACCACCTTGTTGTAATTCACATCTAATCAGATAAGAGACAGGAACACCTTTCTACTTTTATTTTCTTAGTGTTAACTTTCATGTTCCTTCTACTTATAAAATCTTATTATAGAACTTGGTCACCTAAAAATATTTTGGCTTAAGACCTTCAATATATCCTTCTTTTCCTTTTCCTCCTTATCATCTTGCCCAGGATTAGAAAACTTGCATCACTTGGCTCAGTTTTATTCAAAATAGAGAAAAGGAGAAATAGATTATTTTGAAGCTTAATTGGCCAGCTTGTGTTAATGATGGCTGGAATTCTAAGAATTTCGTTTCTAAAACAGTGTAGCTAATTTTTATTTTGGAAGTTAATGCTCAAGATGGCTTAATTTTGTTATGATACAACAAACTCCAGAGGTACAGTCTTTTTATTTCTTCTTCCAGGGTACTGATAGATGGTTGAGATGCCATCACTCATGATAATTGAGATGGTCAAATGTTAGGAAATAATGAACAGCAATTAAAAGCCTTTAGCAAAATGTAGGCAAGATAATTTCCCAACTAATGTGCTGATTTTAGCTTGTATAGTAATTGTAATATTGATTATTATTTGCTGAATAGGAAATTACAAACCACAGTTGGTTGTAGCACCATAACTGATCTCCAAAAGGCTAGGTAGAGTTGGACTTAGAGCATCCCATCTAGATGTTCTGTGGATGGTAGAACATCAAAAAAGTCCCAAGGATGTAGGCTAGACTGAGAAGTCCAAAGATTGTTCAGGAAAAATGCAGTAGGAAAACATTTTGTTATTGCCAAGAAAACAACATATAGGGATCCATGTAATCACTAGGAGTCAAGCTACTAAGGACCTTAACACTGGTTTCTGTCTTATACAGATACAGATATAGGGAATATGATAAACTGTGCTCCGTACACTTCAATTTCATCTGTTTTCTTACCGCATATGTTAACATTTTCTAAAAAGTCTTATTTCCTTCTATACAGATAAGAATATAACAATAGAACAGCCCTATCCAGCCAAAACCCACTTTAGTCCATCATTTATTTTCTTATATTGCCTAAGCATATGCCTCTGACATATTGGCAAGCAGGAGATGGAAATATACCTGTCAGGTTCAGTCCAAGAACAACAACAAAACAGTCCAGTCCTTTATTGCTTACACACTATAGACAGAATCTCGCCAGACTAAACCTGTCTTAAAGCTACTAGTGGATATACCCTGTGCGAGTCTAGGGAGGGGCTAGCCTCAGCCTCTTCTTCTCTGCACGGTCCTGCTATGGGCTGAGAAAGTGCTTGCCTGGCCCTTCCTCTGGAATGCACCCCCTCCCTCCTGATAGCCTTGATCTCTCATACCAGTCTCCTCCTCACCTATGCCTTCCATTACAATACCCGTCTCCCATTATTTTTATCCTATAGCTGCTATTTGTAAACATGCTGTCCTCAACCTGAGGGTAATCCTGACAAGGCTGATAGGCCTCCAATGCACTTATCCAATTCCTTTTTAATTCCATCATTGTTAATGGTCATCACAGCATCTAGTAAAGATTTCTCTATGTCCTATGTGAAGAAATACTTATTTTTGTAAATTCTAAATCTCCCTCTTATCATCCATAATTAGTAAAACCCTTGTCCTACTACTATGAGAAAAATACTCTCCCTTTTTCACTTTCTTCATGTCATGTATAATTTTATACACTTCGATCATGCATCTTCTCTGTCACCTTTTTTTAAAGCTCAAAAATCCCAAATATTCTAGTCTTTTCTCATATGGAAGGTGAGTCCCTACCATTTTAGTTGCTGTCCTGTGTGGTTTTTCTAGCTCTGTTACTTCCTTTTTTCAAATCTGGCAACAAAAAACATACATAATATTCCACATAAAGATATAACATGGATTTGTATGAGGGCATTACAGTGTTGGTAGTTTTACTTTCAATCCCTCCTGGTGTGGAATTTGCCTTTTTCACAGGTGGTACTTACTGATTTGGCATTTCCATTGAAGGATCGTCTGTCACTTTTATTTTATTTATTTATTTAATTTCTATAGCTGCCCATCTCAACCAAGTGACTCTGGGTGGCAAACAATGCTAAAACAATAAAAACAGTTAAAAATAATACAAAAAATAATATATACAGCAGCCAAGAAAATTATCATGATAATTATCAATAGAGCCAAAAGACAGGGCCCTTAACACATTTGGGGCCCAAGCATATAACCAGGTCTTTAAAGCCTTATGAAAGGCCAACAGGACTGGACCATCCTAATCTCTGAAAGGAGATGTTACAAAGGGCAGGAGCTACAGCAGAGAAGGCATGTCTCCTGCTCCCTGAGAGCCAAAGTTCCTTGACAGACGGGATCTGCGGCATGCTCAGTCTGCTGGACAGGATTAGATGGGTAGAAACTATTGGGAAAAGACAGTCCCTCAGGTAACCTGGTCCCAAGCCATGCAGGGCTTTAAAGGTGACAACCAGGACCTTGAATTGCACCTGGAAATACACTGGCAACCAATGCAGCTCACGCAGTATTGATGTTATATGTGTTGTAACACATATATCCGACACCATTTACTACTCGTGCAGCCACATTCTGTACCAGTTGAAGCTTCTAAATGCTCTTCAAGGGTAGCCCCTATGTAGAGCACATTGCAGTAGTCTAAGCGAGAGGTCATGAGGGTGTGGGTGACTGTGAACAGAACCTCCCAATGCAGGAATGAAATCAACTGGCACACCACCAAAGGCCCTTCTAGCCACAGCTGCCACCTGCTCTTCAGGCAGGAGCTGTGAGTACAGGAGGACCCCCAGATTGTATACCAGGTCTGTCTGGGGCAGTACTATCCCATCCAGAGCCAAAGGCGGAAAAACCTTGTCTCTAGAACAAGGTTGAATTGGGTTGAATTGAAGCCCATTGCTCCCCATCCAGATCCCTACAGCCCTCAGGCATTGGGACAGGACATCCATGGTATCACACAGAGGGCCTGGGGTGGAGATATAAATCTGGGTATCATCAGCATATTGATGATACCTCATCCCAAACTGACAGATTAGTTTTACCCAGCGGCCTCATGTAGATGTTAAACAGGAGAGATGAGAGAACCAAGCCCTGAGGGTCTCCACAAAGTAGGGGCCACAGGATGAATCTTTCCCCCCACTATCAACACCAACTGGAACTGACCCCAGAGGAAAGAGGAGAACCAGCACAACACAGTACCGCCCACCCCCAACTCTTGAAGTTGGTCCAGAAGGATACCATGTTCAATGGTATTCAAAGCCTCTGACAGGTCAAGAAGGGCAAGAATAGATGCACTGCCCCCACCTACCTCCTGTCAGAGGTCATCCAAGAGTGCAAACAATTCTGTCTCAGTCCCAAACCCTGGTCTGAACCCTGGCTGAAAGGGATCCAGATAATCCGCTTCATCCGGGGTCCTCTGAAGCTGCCATGTGACCACTCTTGCTTCATTACAGGAAAATTTTCTTGCTTCATTACAGGAAAAGTCTATCTAGTCCTAGTGTAATAAGTTAGCCACTACATCACATAGTCTCTTTTTAACTGAAGAATTATTACCAAATACCTGATATAGTCTCCAGGACATATATATTGCTTTTAAGTAGCTCTTTCCCCCAAATCCTTAACTGTGTTTCATTTTGCTTGTATAAGCAAGGGCTTTTTCTTGGAGTTTTATATATTTAATTCACTAATATTTCATCTAATCTGAGTTGTGCAGGCAATTATCCTATAATTTTTTTAAAGGTCATTTTCTTAATTTGCTGAGCCTTATATACAGGGTTTTTAAATACAAATTTTCTAAATACTGTGATTTCTATGCAGCTTTCCTGAGAATATGCTGGTATTTTATAAACCAATAATTATTGTTGCCATCTATGCTTTAGTGGAAAATGTGGCAGATGACTATATGGGAATAAAGATATCTGTGATGAGTTTTCTTTCATCTTTTTTCTAATATTTATTTTCAATTGGACTTTTCATTATTAAATCATTAGGTTAAAGACAGGCCTTATCCTACATAAATTTTGTTTATCACTATTGGATATCAATTCATAATATATAGGCAGTTGTGCTGTTTCTGTGGTCTGCTGAGCTAGTCTTGACAGATCCCTGCAATTTACTTTGCAACATTTTGAGAAGTAGTTTGTCAGTAACTTCTTCCAGAATGTTTTTGACTTCCCAATCATTACATAAATTCCACATCCCTCTTTGTGGGGGAGGGGGGATTTATTTATTTCTTACACAGAGTATATCCTGTATTTTTCAGTTACAATGATAACCAAGAGTCACTGTGTGATGCAGGTAACCAGATGTTATTCTATGGTGTTCAGGCATGCAGTACTTCCTAGTGAGCTGTATAACTGAAGTATAATTATTGGTTCAGAATATTATATATGTTCCACATGAGGTAAGTTCAGTAACAAACAACTTGATTAAATTAACATAAAGTTCTGGAAATAACATCTATTTTAGGACTACTTCCTATAATAAAAAGTGTATGAGGTCATGAAGCTTTATATTATGGTAAGTAAAAGCTTGGATTAAGTGTGTGTGTGTGTGTGTAAAATATATTTAAACAAATTTTATAGCTGTTCATCTCACAATACAGTGATTCTAGGCAGCAAACAAAATGGAAGCAAAAAACAGTATAAATAACAACCAAAACCGAAATCCCACAAAATGAAATACTAATAGTAATACTCAACCTAAATCAATTTACTGTAAATGAAGATTTATCACTGAAGGTTTTGCCCCATGCTGTCCATTATGGATTGGTAGATGTTTTTCAACTTTCCAACCTAGTTCTAGAAAGAGAGACTGGCCCAAAGTAACTAACCTGGCTTTCATGCCTAAGGGAGGATAAGAATCTGGGTCTTCCTGCCCCTAGTCCAGTATTTTTATACTTGGCTCCTGCTAATTATTGAAAGACCCAGCGTTTTTTCTAGCTTTAGAGCAAGTATGAAAAAAGTTGTGTCTGCTTTAAGGAGTTTATTAAAGTTAATGAAGCTCTTAAACTAGCTTAAAAATTTTTGCAGGCTCATATATAAAGTCTGAAATAATAGTATTATCATTAGTAATATAGAAATATTAGAAATATAGTAATATTATTAGTAAACCACCCTGGTAGTTGTATTAACTACTTTGAACCTCAGTCATTCAACAGACAAGATCTTAGTTCTTTCAACCAATGAAAGTAGTTCTGCTACTATCTTCAATTATATCTTTAATATCTACTATAAACTTGCAATATTTGGTTGAATCTGCCACTGGCAGAGTATGATCCATGTTGCCCAAGGAATATTGATGGTAGTTCTTTATTGTGAATAAAGCATAAACAATAGCTGCTAAAAATCAGGATGATTGCTGATAAATAAATCTTAAAGGATGCTCTGAGAATTGACAATGGACTATTCCCTATTCCACATGCATCAGGAAATCTGAGGAGCTAGAAGGATCAAGCTAATAAATTCCTGATGTATTTGTTAGTCAAATACCTGGTATATTCCCAAGTTACTTTACAGTAAAAGTTGCTAAGAACACTGTTACAAGAAGATGATAGGATGCAGAATAGTCCAGGACTGTAACTATTAACAATTGTGTCAAAGATGGAATTGTGATAGGAGTAAGAAAAGCTGTCATCATCTTCTGAACTGTTGAAAGTACAACACTTCTTTCAGATATTACACTGTTCATCCTGAATTTCACATGACACTGGTACTATAGAAACAATCCAAATAGTTAGTGTTTATTATTAATTTTGGATACTATAAGTATTTCTGAAATAAGTTTTGTACTGCTTGAAAGACATGTGAAAAACATTGTGCCTGTGCAGACAAGATAACTATATGGCACCCTTAAATTTGCATATTGTCAATTCTGAGAAAGACATGAATGCTTTAAATCACTCCTGATAATGTGCTTTACAGGATTTATCCTGCTTATTTTTTAAAAATAAAATCACTTACAATATTTAAAAACATATATAGAAAAAGCAACCTAAATTGAATGGACAACCATGGTACTTTGTTTTTATTAAATATAATTATTCAGTGATTTAAAAATTCAGAAATGCATTTTGTTCTATACATCATTGCTTTATATAACTGTGTAAATCACTTCTCTCCTAAGCCATCAAGGACAATGAGCACATTTAAAACTTTGAGAACATATTGTTAGTATTCTGATAAAATGTCTATAATTAGGAGATACTATAAAATACCCATTTACCAGAAGGAACCTTGGGATGATATCTGCTCAACAAATACACCCCCCCCCCAGATATTTCCAGCCAAACCTGCTTACCAGATTGTGTGTGTTTGAGTGTGTTTTAAGCAGTTGACTTATATTTCTTAATAATCAACTGGATGTAGTTTCCCATTTTTGCAAGTGGCAGATTTCTCTTTCAAAGTAAAATAATATAATCACAAAGCTAGTAGCCTGGAATGCACACTGATGCCTAAGGTGGAAATTTCTGGTGTAGGGTGTGGCGCTTACAGTCTTCAGATAGCAATATGTTATGTTCATGTGTTCGGTGATAAGCCCCTGTTTCTGTATTTTTCTTGCCTGGTGAAGAAGTGAGCTAGAGAGCGATAAAAGAAAGTGACTATAGCATATATTTGGGATGACAGAATTCAAAAGTACATTAAATCTATATGCATCTACCAATGTGGTGTAGTGGTGAAGGTGTTGGACTAAGTTTTGGGATACCAAATACAAATCCAGTCATGAAAACGTACTGTTGTCGCATCCCATGTGGCTGGCACACTCAAGAAACAAGAACTGCACAAATTTCAGAAAAGCATCTTTAATATTATTTAGGTAAAAACATAATCTTTAAAAGTGTAAAAGTAAGTTCCCAGGCTGACTTATATAGCAAGCACATAATTGACTGCTTTTTGGTATTCCTTTGCTTTCTCAATTATCTAGCTTGCATCAGCAACAATGTCTCATGTTCCACAGCCTTTTCTAAAGCCAGCTTGAACATCTGGCATCTCCCTCTCCCTGTAGGGTTCTAATCTTCATTGCATGATTCTAAGCATTATTTTACTAGCATGTAAATTAAGGATATTGTATGAGAGTTTTTAGACACTGTTAAATCTCCTTGCTTTGGTATTGGTATACAGACTGATCTCTTCCAATCTGTTAACCACTGTATTGTTCTCCAGATTTGCTCGCATAATTTGCTAAGAACCTTTAGTAATTCTTCCGTTGCTTGACATATTTCTGTAGGTATTCCATCACTTCCTGCACTCTTCCAACTTGATAATGACTGGACTGCTGATATAACTTTATTGTCTAGTACAATACATTCTTGTAAGTAAATAGTATCTTTTAAGATATCTTGAATGTTGACATTTCTAATTACAGAATTTCAGAATACTTATTCTACCTTTGTTTCATCATCCTGGAATCAGTTAATATCTGTCCAATGGCATTCTTTAGCATACAAATTTGAGGTTGGAACTTCCTTTTGACTTCAAAGATCTTTTGGAAGATCTTCCTTGATCTGTGTGTGTGTGTGTGTGTGTGTGTGTGTGTGTCTCCTTTTCTATGTCATTGTAATATTGCTTCTTGCCTCTTCTAACAGCTTTCTGAAATTCTTTGTTAAATTTATTTATTCATCAAATTTATATAGCCACCCATCTCACAAACCTGACTCTGGGTGGCATACAATAAAGTTCTTTCCTGAGATCTATGTTTTTCTTGCCTATTACTTATCATATCTTTCTGGCAATTTTCACCATTTATTCTGACATCCAGCTTGCTTTTTTTCTTTTTCTTTTTCTTATTGTTGGTCTGTTGCAGTCTCTTTTCACCTTCATCCATAACAGCTTCTTTGATTTTATTACACAGTTTCTCTGGTTTCCCTATCAATGAGGTTCAGGATTTCAAAGCGATTCCTAGTGTTCTCCTTCAAAATGCAGGGTATATGGTCAAGATAATGTCAGGGAAACTGGTTTGCTTTCTTATTTTGCTTCAGCTTAACTTGGAACTTGCACATGAGCAGTTTGTGATCTGTTCCACAGTCAGCTCCTGGCTGTCTTTGCTGTTATAACTGAGCTGTTCCACCTCCTTGTATCAATGATATAGGCAATTTGATTTCTGTATAATCCATCTGGTGATGTCTATGTATATAGACATTACTTTGGTTATTTGAAAACTATGCCAGCAATTAAAGGATTGTTGGATTGGCAGAAACTGATAAATTGTTCTCCTGCTTCATTTTGGTCTCCTGGACCATACAGTACAACACCTTAATATTTACAACATTGGCATTCCAATATCCAACCACAAGGAACACATCTTGTTTGCATGTTCAGTTGATTTCAGATTGAACTTGACCACAGAACTCATTAAATTCCTCTTCTTCTGCATCAGTGGTTGGAACATAAGCTTGATTAATTGTTACATTAAAGGGTTGTCTGCAAAGTCTAATTGATATTATCTAGTCATCGATTGTATTATAGTCAAGTATTCCTCTTGCATTATCCTTCCTGACTACAAAAGCAACCCCATTCTTCTTTGTTTTTCATGTCCTGAGTAATAAACGGTAATTCCAGGGCATTTCAATTTGTTGATCCCTAAGATGTCAATATGTAATTGAGTCATTTTATCTTTCACTACATTGAGCTTTCCATGTTCATATTTCGTGTTCCATGTTTCCAGTGTATCTCTGTCTTTGCAGCTTTGGATTTTCTTTTCCTGAATGACAACATCAGCAACTAGATGTCATAAAGACTTTAATCTAACCTTCATAAACACCATTAGTATTCTGAAAAATCCTTAGCTCTTTCTCAGTAGCGTGGGGAGTGCTATTCAGCCTAAAGTGCCCATCATCTGACAGTCTTTCTATTATTATTGTATTATTTCTACTACTGTTATTACTATTACTGTTATTGAAAGTTTTATTACAATTAGTTTATTAGGTCTGACTTTCAATCCTCCATTGTTGCATCAACTGACTGACAATAGGTGCTGCACTAGGGAAAAAAATGGGAGAAAGGCTTTATGTCATATGTTGCTATAGGTAGTTTCTGTTCTCTCTCCCGACCGATCCATAAGCTTAAACAAAGTTTGATAATCTTTCTCACTCACGTACTTGTTCTTAATTTAGTCTGAACAAAAATTAGCTTGGTCAGAGTTTATACTTCAGTATTTGGAATATGGGAAATTTTTATTCATCCTGTTGATCTAATTTGGCAATTATAAACTCAGGGTCACAGGCAAATTCTGTTGAATGTTTCTGTAAGTAGAAGATTAAATGTTCCACTCAATATCAGCAAGCTCAGTGTTAGGTTTTGTATGAAATGATATGAAAGGTGATGGTTAGAAACACCTGGTCAGTTTGTTAACATAATCTGCTTTAAAATATGTGCCATGACTACATGGTAACATAATTTCTTGTAGGGAAAGTGTAGATGGTAGCAATTTTCTTTCTTTTTCTTTTTTAATATTAGTTCAGAACAGTACAGTTGTCATGACAGCATCAATAATTAGCTCTTTAATATGATAAAGTGGGCTAAAAATTTTGATTATACTATACAGATAGAACAATGGAAAATATGTGGTTGAAAGCACTGAAATTTACACTATGTTACAATCTTAAGGAGAATTTTTATAAAATGATGTACTGTTGGCATATGACACCAGAAAAAAAATTATAGAATGTATAAAGGTATTTCAAATTTATGTTGGAAATATGAACAAGAAATGTCATTTTATCATGGTTGGTGGACATGCAAAAGGCTACAAAATTTTGGGTTCACACTGATTCAGAGGATTTTAAAGATTAACATTCAACTGAAACCAGAGCTTTTCCTCTTGGGACTGATGGATAAACAGTGGAAAAAAGTAATGGAACATTGTTTTTGTGTATAATACCTGCAGCGAGATTATTGTGCACACAAACATGGAAAGATTTGGTACTACCTACAATGGAGGAATAGTTGGTGAAGATGACAGAACTTGCTGAAATGGCCAAATTGGCTTGTTTGATTAGAGAAAAGACAACATATATATTTATTGGTGACTGGAAACCCCTTATGGACTTTTTGCGTAAAAAATAAAAAAAATGAACTTATGATTTATGGTTTTGATGATTAGATAGGATAGATTATAGAAAGAGAGTCACGATGTAACTTTAGAGAGAGAGGTCAATTTATAATTGTACCTATAACTGCTGTAAAGAAGATTGGTAGCCACTTCTTTATATCTTTTTTCTTTCTTTTCTATTTTTCTGCTACTCTTTTTCTTTTTGTACCTTTCGTTTTTTTCTTTTTCTTTTTTCTTTTTCGCTGTATTTCAGTTTGTATTAGTCTTATTCTTGTTCTTAAATTTTTCAATTTACACACACACACACACACACAATTATCTCTGTAATAAAGAAATATCATTAATATCATGATATTATGTCTGTTTTCAGAAATATTTGTTTTTCTTCTTTCTTTTTGCAGGGAGAGCTCTGAGTTTATTTTTCCTATGTTAATATAAACATCCCATCATCACTTTATTTTATTTTTATTTGTTGGATTTCTCCCCCACCCATCTCCCCCACAATAAGGAACTCTGGGCGACTTACAAAAAACATTAAAACTATAAATATATCTAAAACACATAATACACCCAGAATTAAAAACAATACTAATAAAGGAAGATCCAAGAAGATGGAAAATCAGGCTGTGGACAGCTGGCCACTATGGGGCTAGCGATCCCCCTCCTTGAAGTATTCCCTCCCCACCCTAGGCCAAGTGGAAGAACCAGGTCTTCAAGGCCCTTCGGAAGGCCAGGAGTGAGGGGGCCACTCGCACCTCCAGGGGCAGAATGTTCCAAAGAGTGGGGGCTACCGCAGAGAAGGCCCGCCTTCTGGACCCCACTAATTGGAGTTCTTTTACTGAGGGGGTCCGAAGCATGCCCTCTCTGTGTGATCGGGTGGGATGGGTTGAAGTCATAGGGGACAGGCAGTCCCTTAGGTAACCTGGCCCCATGCCATGTAGGGCTTTAAAGGTAATAACCAACACCTTAAATTGGACCCAGAAAGCAAACTGGTACCCATTGCAGCTCACGGAGCAATGGTGTTACATGGGCCCTTCTTGGGGCTCCAAAAATAGCCCGTGCGGCCGCATTCTGGACCAGCTGTAGCTTCCGGATAGTCTTCAAGGGTAGCCCTATGTAGAGCGCATTGCAATAGTCTATCTGGGAGAGACTTGGGACACAAGGGCATAAGTGACTGTTCTAAGGGCATCCTTCACTTCAGATTATACTATGGCAGTCCTGTATCAGTAATGTAAATTGAGGTTAAATAGTAGCCAATCATATGCAATAAATCAAAACAATTAGCACAGTTTAAAAATCTTATGTGTAACCTGTAATCTGTGTTTAGGATATTGAACCAGTTATCTCTCTCAACTTAAATATAGAAAGTGTGAGGAAAGCCCTGCCTATATGCATGAATTCAAATATCCATCACCACACTTTGTGTTTGCTTTATAAGAAAGATTGACCCTGTCCAATATGTTAGAATATGCAGAGTAGACGGAACCAATAGAAACAGCACATTTTTATACAAATTGTATATACAGAGACTACAAAAACAATTAAAAGAAAATGTTGAAGCATGGAACTTGTGGACATAATTGCACTTCCACTTCATTGAGCCTGAGTTCCTTTTGTGCAGAAAGGAAGATTATAAATAACAACAACAACAACAACATCCAGAGTAGCATTTGAAGAGCATCAGCATTGACAAAATCACCATCAGTCAATTGCAAATAGCAGCTTTACTTGGAACAGCTTACATCCTGCAACAATACCTTTAACACCACCAAACCACAACATCTGCCTATCCCAGGTCCTTGGGAAGGATTTGATAGGTAGATAAAAATGCCATATCCAGTCTAAACATCTGGCTGACTGTGTGTCCAACAATAATAATGTTATAATAACAGCATATAGAAAGAGACAAGATTTTTCATATTTATCAAAAGCTATCAAAAGAGTAAGTGCTATTTAAAGGCCATAGAAATAATTGGAATAAGTTAAATTTACAAACTGAAATACTTATCCATAAAGCATAAAAATATAACAGCCAGCTGTATTAGGCACAGAATCACTTAACTGAATTTATGTTTTTGTGGTAACTAAGTAGTGGTTTTTGTGGAAACTCAGCAGGATAGCCTAAGCAGGATACAATATTTATTTTTATTTTTATTTGTTCATCAAATTTGTCACCGCCCATCTCATGAAACTACTCTGGGAGGTTTACAAAAAGATAAAAAAAATTTAACATACAACATAAAAAAAATCCTGAAAATAAACAAATTTTAAAGATAAAAATTGGCAAATAATTCCAGGAAGCATCATCAGGGGGCTAACCACCCCCAGGGGTGGGTATAGCCCATATCACCCCATGCACACTGACAGAGGTAGGTCTTTAAATCTTTTTGGAAAGCCGGGAGGGTAGGGGCCTGCCATACCTCTGGGGGGAGAATATTCCAAAGGGCAGGGGCAATGGCAGAGAAGGTTCTCTTCCTGGGCCCCACCAGCTGACATTCCCTTGCTGACAGGATCCACAACATGCCCTCTCTGCCTGACCAGGTGAGACAGGTTGATGTAACAGGGATAAGACGGTCCTTCAGGTAACCTGGACCCATGCCATATAGGGCTTTAAAGGTGATAACCAACACCTTGAATTGGACCCCGAAGCAAACTGCCACCCAATGCAGCTCCTGCAGCAAAGGTGTTACATGTGCCATCCTAGGGGCACCTAATATATGTATGGCTGCATTTTGAACCAGCTGTAGCTTCTGGATACTTTTCAAGGGTAGCCCCATGTAGAGTGCATTGCAATAGTCTAACCAAGAGATGACCAGGGATGAGTGACTGAACGAAGAGCCTCCTGATCCAAGAAGGGGAGTAACTGGTGCACCACCTCTTCAAGCAGTAGTCACGAGTCCAGGAGGACCCCCAGATTATGCACTGGATCTGTTTGGGATAGTGCAATATCTTTCTATTTTTGTTTTCCAACTAATTATACTGAATGGTGTTCAGAAGAACACTGCCTCCATTACTGGTGTTAATATATTGTGATTAATAGAGTAGCTGCCATGAGCCTTATCATTAATGAATTGGTTTAATCCTCATCTAAAGTGATCCAGTTGGATACATCTTGACATAGCAAATATCTGAGCTAACTATATTAAGAAAATCTTTATTCATGGAAACAGGGCACACAGTTTTGCTTCCTTTTCATTTTTATAATATATACACTCAGAGATGTAAATGTTATATAACGATGCATTACAGGTAGTCCTCATTTAGCAACCACAATTGGGACGAGCAATTCAGTCGCTAAGTGAAATGGTCGCTAAGTGAAACCATGACTGTGCTTATGATCTTACTTCAGTTTTCCTTTGCTTTACAGACCTATGAAGGTCATAAGTGCAGGCACTGGTCACAAAGTTACTTTTTCACACTGTCATAACTGTGAATGGTCACTGTACAAGGTTGTTGCTAAACGAGGATTACCAATCATGCACTTTCTTTTAAATAATTATTTTAGAATAACATGTATATTTGCTTAAAAGTGGCTCTTATAGAGCCATATTGCGTTTTGACTGGACTTTGTATTCTACTTCCACACAGTTGTGAGTTTTCAATTATCAGTTGCTGGAAGACAAACTGATTGAATATACAAAATATAATTTGTTTTTCTATTTATGTTCCTTTTATATTAGATTGAATCTCACATTATTTGTGGAGAATTGTGACTATTTACAAGTTGGTATATTATTTTTAAGGGTGTGAATTATATTATAGCACTAGGTAATAAAAATCAGCAGGATCTAAAAAGAACAGAAAATGGCAGCAAGTTGCACATATGCTAGCAAGATCAATTCTACCTTTTGGAATCATGTAAAGTCACTTAAAATTGCCTGTATGAAGTGAGAGAATAATGGAAGGCATATTTTAGAAATACGTATGGGAATTAAAATGATGTGTTGAAGAATGGAATTGAAAAAAATGGCATAAATGATTGTGCCCATTAAAATTTGATGAAAGGAAATAATAAATGTCATCAGAATGCTGAAAAATGGTAAGGATATAGGAGTAAGTGGTGCAGCTGGAGAAATGTTAAAATATGGGCATTGTGTGTGTTAGCTTCTTCCCAATTATAGGGTGGGAATCCATCAGGTTCCTCTATCCAGTTTCAAAGTCCAAGGAGTTGGTAACAGTAGGCTTGAATTATGGATGGATTTGGGTGAGTATGGAGTTGAAGAAAGTGGTATCTTCAGGTGTTAAGAGTGGTACATGTATGTGTGTGTAGAAGTAAAGTATGCGTGAAAGTAAATGGAATGCTTAGTGAATGGTTCATTATTGGGCAAGCAGCAAGACGAGAGTGTGTGATGTCCCTTTGGTACTTTAATATATTAATGGATATATCTATGAAGAACACTTGTGATGATTGCAAGGTGTATTGACTGAGAATGTGTACTTTTGAATGCAGATGATGCCATCAGTTTGGTTGAGAAGCCAAAAGTTCTGTAGCTAATGCTATACATTTATGATGCAACAAGAAGTTTGAATCTGAAAATGAGCCTATTAAAGACCAAGATATCTGTGTTAACAGAAACAAACAGAATGTACTATTGTCAGTTATTCGAATCTGGCAATAGACTAAAGTAAGTAGATTCTATCTTAGTAGACTGCTTACTAAGATGGAAAAATTGGATAGAAAAAAATGAAGATGTGCAAATATTAGTTGAAAACTAGTAGTATATGGCCTGTTGAAAGAAGCAAACGTGTCATATAGGAGAGTGTTCTTTGGTCCAATTTGCTATATAAAGGTGATAGTGGGTATATCAGAAGAAACATAAAAGTAATGGGGTAGTTAAGAAATGTTTGTAATATAGCAGGAACACACAAGTTCAAGGGTAATGGGTGGCAAAGACATTACGAAATATATACTTTGAGGTTTGGTCACATAGAGAAAATGAATAGGGGTTGAATTGCAAAGCATTTATATGGAGGAAGAGTGAATGGTTTGAGTAGAAGGAAGACATAGATAAATTGTGGCTGTATGGTATTGATGAGATCTCTAAAAAACAGACATGAGAAGTTTAAAGAACAAAGCCAATGTATGAAGTGGTATATGGGTATAGAAGGCAAAGATGGTTCATAAGGATAGAAAGGTATGGTAAGATGTAGTAAATAGTATTGATATACAGTAAAATAGTTTCAACTATGTTTCCTTTTTAAAATTTTTCCTTCAGGCCTTAATTTCTTTGGCTTAGTATCTCTTACTCCTTTTTTGCACTCTACCTAATGTTATTTTCTGAAAGCAAATAGTATGATATGTATGCGTTTGTGAATATGGAGAAAACAAAAATCCTGATTCAGTGGCTTAATTTGATGTGATACACATGTAAAAAAAGTGTTACCAATATGGTTCTAATCATTATGAACTACCTTTTACCAAATTTCAATATTTTGCTGAACACCATCCTGTGTCCCTCATTGTACAAGAAGTAAAGGGAACTAATTAGTGTATCTCAAGTAGCAGATTCCAGAGTCACTTAAAGGAGCAGATGTTAGTGCAACAGGCTACTGGCTACTCATTCTCGATGCCCAGTTGCTTTCTTCTGTTAAGGACAAAACTATATAAAAGTACTATTTATTTCCTAAACTGCCCTGTCAGATGTGAGGCTGAACACCATCCTATCACCAAGGTCGAAGTAAGATTTAGCTACAAATCTAATCACTTTTTTGTGCATGAAATGCTGGAAAAATGTCATTTGTCTTTTGTCTCAAACAGTAATATATTTGGTGAGGGGAAATTCATTTGGTTTTCGTTATGCACATAATTCAGATTTACTGCAGTTATTCAGCTTTTGAATTCTTCCAAATTCTGAATGCAGCTCTCCAGTGGGGCGGGGGAGGGGGGGGGAGCCATAAACATTGCATATATTCAGAGAAAGTGGATACAAAAGCCATACATTACAGAAAATAATATAAAGATACATTATATTTAAGAAAAGAGTAGGGCTGTTTAACTCTTTGGATTGAGTGACAAATAATACTTTGGAGCATGGGCTACAAACAGCATTTTCCTGAAATCCTTAAACCAAATGCTTCTTTTCCTGGTATCACAGGGAAAACAAAACAAAATTATGCCAACGTATTCACTGCAATACAATGTGCTTCATGTGCAAATATACCTTTTTTTTTTTTTAATGGCTTGGTCTCTGAAGCAAAGAAATGTAATTTAAAGTAATTTTATTCAAAAGCAGGAAGTTTAATAAGGTAATTCAGTGCTTGTACACTGGCAGAGAATGTACACACAAAAAGGTTAAATGAAAAGTAAAGAGCCAAATAAAGAAGCACCATTTTATTATAACCTTGTATACATGTGCATAATAAAATGGACAAAATGAAGAGTGATGTAATACTTTCATAAAGTAGATTTGTGCTGCTTTTTATCCCATATCAAAATTAACCAGAAGAATGTTAATGCAAATGCAAATAGCCTGGTTGAATGCAGACGTCTTTCAGCTTAATATTTTAAGTGTTTTTAATTTATGGAAAGCTTTAAACTAATGAATAGTAATTGAAAGTTACTTCATTAAAATCTTAGGCTTAGTGCATGTTTTTCGTAATGTTTAAGAGTATGCAAATTTGACTATAATGTCTCTTCTGGCTTTTAGAAAATTTCAAAGCTGCTAATTAGCACACCATATACTACTTTTGGCACCTGCTATCTTTTTGCCATCTCACCCTGTGGTACACTGAACATGAAATAGAGACACAATCATCTGGCCAAGTCTCTGATTATGTGGATATCTGAGAGCTTTTCATGCTTTAATTCCTCTGGAAGTCAAAGTTTTTTCAGACTGAATGGCTTCAGAATTGCCCATAGAATGCTAATGCCATCTAGCCTGGGAGATCTTAGTGTGCAAAGCTTTTGGTGACCAGTCTAAAGGAGGTGAACAGTGCTGCCTCCAGAGGCAGACAAGTTTTGAGTCTCATCTTATTTGGCAAGCAGTGTAATGGACCTGCATCCTGCATTCTCCAGACCACTTACATATTTCTTGGCAAGCACAGTGAATGATGCATTATTTGCCTCACACAAAGTTGGAATGCTTTTGGTGCATACAGTTCTACAGCATTTGCCAAAGCCAACCAGGCTGGGAGCTCTATGTTGCTTTTGCCTTGTTCTGCCTTATGAAACAACCTAGTCATTTTAATTTGGTGTGAAAAGAAAGGGTAGTATTGCTCAGGAAACAGCTTTGAGGGGATCCTTCATTTTAATGTTCATCTAAAGGAAGCATGTGAATTTTCACATAGCCCTATTAGGAGGCAACTGCAGTATGTATTAGTCTGTGTGCCAGTATCATATGTACTCAGTTATGATTCAGTTCAAGTACCCCATTATTTTGTGAATTTTAAAATAGAATTGTAAGAATATACATTCATTTTCATATACAGCTTTCCCTAACACAAGCATTTTTATGTAGAACTGATGAAATATATTCACTTTTTACAGAAATGTTGAGATGGGTTCTACTGGTTTCTACAAAATACACAATTCTATTTTGAGAGATTGTATCATTTCCTTTGCAAATAAGATAAGTTTATCCAATAATATAGCAGAACAATTGTTTTATTCACAATGATTCTTGTGATTGAAAGAGTTGCTGACAGGTACTGTGGAAATGTCAGCATCAGAGCACCTTTTTCCATTCCTTGTCTTATCCGTCATTATTGTAATAAAAACGTCCAACACGATTTTGATCAAACTCCAGTGTTCAGCTATCAGATTTATAGTTTCAGATTATCTACATTACAGAATAATGTCCTAAGGTAACTTTTACTATTACAAGGAACATTGATCATGATTTCACTTTTGACATGGGATTACATGACTTCATTGGCCTTGAAGTATGGTATGAAAGTGAAATAACAGAGGAGGTCATAATTTTTGGAAAGTAAACATCTAAGATCATGAAGCATTTTACTCAAAAAATAGTCTGGCAAGTTAGTGAGGCTCCCTGTTATAAAAATATTTCAGTGTAGCAGTTGTAATCTTTCAGACTATTCATTCACTTATTGCAAGGATAATGTTTATGTTGCTGATACTGACAATGATTTCCAGTCTAGCTCCCACAAAGTTACTCACTGAGTCTTTACAGTCAGAGAGATCTTTGGAAAAAGACTTCAGTTAGGGAACCAAAATAACTTCATTAAGAACCTAGTCACAAACTTCTATGTGTGGAAATGAACGCTGAACCTTTGGATTCAAAGGGAAATAACGTTGCAGACAGAATGGGGATAGGCATATCACACCTGTTGGCAACTCCTTGAATGAAACATATCTTTTCTTGGGATGATGTGTAGCTCCAGAAGACAGCCATCTGGAAAAGATGTATTGCTTGACCAAGTTGCTGACAGGTACCTTAAACTTGCCATATGAGCACTTTTCTCCCTTTGAATACCAAATGTTGCCCACTGTTGTATCCAGGCATTCAGCTAACTAAATTATAAGAGTATATATTTGCATTTAAGGTCCACACTGCAAATTAGCATGTGTATTACTTTCAGCAGGAAGATTTGGAAAGTGTTTGATAAACATATTCAATTCCCAATTGGTAAGTCTCTTTTACAAAACATTTTTGCAGATCTTTATGTAAAGCATACAGTTAGCAGCTAATCTTACAAGGATATTGGAGAAATGACCTTAAATATCACCTATATACATACTCTAACCCACTTTAGCTCTATTGTAGATATCTATAGAGTGTATAGTATAATATATTGTATTGTTTGAGATAAATTCTAAAACATTTAAAATATTTTTAAAACTATTCTTCTTTTGCAGGAACAAAAGTAGAAGCATGAAAAATTAAATACAAATAGAATAGACTAGCAAAACAGCATCATGATAAAAACAATTGAGAGGCATCAAATGCAATCCATAAAAGTTTTACATACCACAGTGTATTAGCTTCTGTGGAAGTATGTTCTAAAGGTGGCCACAGGTTATTGGTATGTTCAACACCTTGCGTGCATGCAACTAGCTACTGGTGGATCATCATTTAGTAACTGTTACCTGAAGCTGAATTTATTCTTATATGTTCTCAGTCACTTCCTGAATATAAATGTTTAATTGTAGACATGAACATTTAAGAAATAAAATGGAACAACACTGTCCAGAACAAAGACATAAAATAGTTGCAGTGAAGTTACAATGTCACAATGTCTCTGTAATTAACTATTAAAGACCATGATTGTGAGATTGTATATCAGAGCAGCAAAGAACATGATAGATGAGTACATTATACATGAATTCAATAACAAAATCCAGTTTCGGTTATCTCTGGAATTTTCTGTCCCTTCTGGATCTGTTTGAAACTCTTTTGGACCAAGTCTGATTCATCTGGGATATGGCTGTGACACTTTAAACACTTCCCATTCACAATATTTATTTCTGGGAGCTGCAAACCATGGTCCAGAAAAGCTTGGAAGTAAAATGGAACACTTAGAAGTTTTCAGAACATTGCAAACTTGAAGTGACAAATTTTGCACAATCCCAAAATGTTAATTTTATTCATACTGATATTGCTAGAAACAAGACTTTCCAAGTGCAGAATGAAGGTGCAATAATTCATTTTTCAATTACTCTAATAGTAAATTGTTATTTGGCCAACTATATTCTAGCAGTGCCTGTGGCAACCTCTGACCGAAGATTGGCTTGTTTAGTCTGAGGGTATTCTTATTAGTGATGGAACAAAGTTACAATTATTCAAAAGATAGTATGAGTAAAAACACACTTTCAATTATCTTATGGGCTCAGAGAAGAAAGGAGAAGATCGATAGTGCTGAATGTTATAGCAACATGCAATATTTGATATCAGGCATGGAAGGTGAGGTCAACTCTGCAGCTGAAGATCCACCTCTTTTTTATATGTGCTCTATGTGTGATACACATAAAAATGAAACATGGTTTTTATTGCATGGTGACCATGATGCCCACCCCCCCCCACTGGCCCTGATATCAGCTCTTCTTTTAATATAGCAAAGTGACAGTGACAGGTACATCAGGGAGGAAGCTAAGCTTGATGATGTAGGAAACTTTTCATACTGAACTCACTTATGTTAAAAGTTACATTTTATACTATATTGTTTATACTATATTGTAATATTGTTTTACACTATATTGTATTATGCCTGAATTTCCTTCTTGAAACAATTATATCAGTTCACTAAACATACATTCATCCCTTTGGAAGAGAACAGTAAATGTATAGAATTAGAAATAAAATCAGTAATAATTGTTACATATCATAATTTCCTATTTGTTTTCTTAGGATGTTTTTAATAGTATTGTTTACAAAAGCAGTATTATTTTTAAAAAACTACTTTTTTTTCTTAACAAAGCATTAGGGCTACATAGAGCTGTTTTGCAATTTAGCCAAATTGTGTTATTGTTCCTGCTCCAGTTGGGGGGGGGAGTTCTTTGCCATGAAGGCACAAGTGGTGCTTTTTGACTCTGTGCTGTCACTGAGTGCTCAGCAAAGTATGGTGATAAGTAGCACCTCTTTTATTTACATATGATTGATCTATTACACTCCAATCTGGGGAGTTCTAGTTACTGCGCACTACTCCCTAGTTTTTTTTCCTGTTTAGATTATGGGGGTGCCCTTGAAGGGAGATCTAGATATTGCAGCAGCTTCATAATGGGAGAGCCAAGCTATTGTCTCAGCTAATGCATATGATAGCTGTACTGACGTAGCTGCATTAGCTCCTGAGACAAATTCAAGGTCCTTGTTATTACATATAAATCCCTAAAGGCTTTGGATATACTGACTTAGAAGAATGCATTTACCATATGTAGTAAACAAGGAGATGAGTTCTATGGGACCCACCCTTTTCAGCAGGTGAGTGGCCTACTGAAAATGTATTAGAGACCCCAACACTCCATTCTCTTTTTTTGGCATGCTTTTTTTCAGAAAAAAAGAGAAAAAAAATTCCTTAACACAATTTGTACATCTTTCTTTTATTATTACCATTTCAATTTTGTTCTATAGATTTTTATATTGACACAATGTTATTGCATACTGACTTTGCTTTTGCTTCTTGATTTTTTAAATTATTATTTATATTTTCAATGCTTTAATTTTTATGTTTTATTTTGTTAGTTGAAATACATTGATTGTTGATTGGTTTATTGTTGTTTGATTGTTGATTGATTGTCTATGTTTCCACATAGGAAGATGTGATGCCACAATATTCTTCCTTTCATCCAATACTCCCCAATGTATTTATAAATTACTTATATGTTGATCAGATTTAGAGATAACTAGCCAACTAGAAATTGTGTTTTAATACTTCAGAAGAAAAAAAAAATCAACACAGATCTCAGGATAGCCTTGAAAGGATAGGAATATATGTCTATATAGACATGTTTGGTGGAAGATGTCAATATGAGCCCATCTGGTGATGAACATGACATATGGAAGATTACAACTTGGAATGTTAGAGGAACAAATAATGAAGAGCATGAATTAACAAATTAAAACAAAGGAAAATTATTTTAAAATGTCATGTGAAATTAAGATAAAGGAAAGGATGTAATTGAATGAAAGGAGTCTGATCTTGTGGAATGGAAGTAATGAATAGATGCATGGAGCAAGCGCTTAATTATGAATGAAGGAACTAAAATATAAGGCTGAAATGATGAAATAGCATTACATCAACAAGCAGGATACATAACTGGGTGCCAAATATGATTCTGGTCTATTAATATTCTTTGCAGTTTTAAAATTCTATTATCAAGCCTGCTAACTAGGGGACTTATACTTCCATTTGATTAGAGCTCCATTTCCATTTTGTTATATTAGGATGCTGATGGTGGCTTGTTTTAAGTCATCCAGGTTGGTTCAAAATCAAAGAGTCCATCAGGCTACACCCTACCCTATGCCACCCCCAATATATGAAACAAAACCTGCAACAGTATTTGAAAGTCCGCAAAGCCAGAAAGCACATAGAATTTCTGAATTACCTTGGAATGTCTATGAAATGATTCTAAGGAACCTGCTTTAATCTAATGCCTCAGAATGATTCATACATTTGGCTTATAGATGAAACTTAAAGGGGTGATTTTACTGAATCTCTTTCAAAACAAATTTGCTTGAAACTTTCAAATTGTCTGAATAATAATTTTTAGGCTGAAACACTCTTAACTAATAGACATATTTGAATCATACTTTCCAATGCCACATTCCTTATTTGTTTTGGAGTCTGAAATTTTAATTAAGTACCTGGCATTTAAGATTCAGCATTCAGCTCTAGTACCATACCTCATAATACAGGTTTTAAGTGGATTGCAAAAACAAAATTTTATTATCCAACTTAGAAGCTTGGATATATTCTTTTTTCCTGAAACTTAATTATTTTCCTGTCCTGAAGATGAACTTATCTTGTATATCATACAAAAGTTAACCCACTGTGTTCAGAATTAAAAACTGATTTGCCACAATTACTGCTGGTTCAGATAAGCAAGAATGGAAAGACAGCTTTCAAAATGAAGAACAAATTAGTGGATTCATTTGGAGTTCATACTGAAATGTTTAAGCTGTAAGGTTTACCCGTTCGTCTCAGAGAAACTCTCATGACACGTGTGTTCAGCAAAGAAGTTTACTCAAGCGTAATGTGAGTAAGTACAGACAAAGCCAGAGTTGGCCTGGCATAGCTTACATGGTATTTTATAGCTTTACCCGTTGCTTAGTTACAGATTACCCACAGTAATCCCCCCTCGCCCAAATGGCAGATTCAATCCGGTGCTTTTGTCTTTCTGATTGCAGTCTATGGGTTGTGCTGTTGTTGCCTTTGTTGGGTTTGCCTGTTTGTGCGCAAAGCCGGGAGTTCTCTATTGTTCGTTGATTGCTTCGCTTCTGAGCCTCTGTGCTTTCCTTTGTTTGCAGCACCCGAGGGGAGCTGGCGCGGATACAAACTATCCGCTTGCTGTAATCAGTTCGCAGTTTTCACTTTCCCTTTTCCTTGGCTAGCGCCAGGGCGGTGAAATTGACTAGGCGCAGCTGAGCAGCGCTTTGCTGTGCTGTGCCATGGCGGCTGAATCTGACATAAGCACTATTATTATGACATGGCAATCTGGTTTATTAGTTTTTAAAGCTACAAGTCCAATGAGCAGTGAAAATGAGTACATACAGGAAGAGACAGTTTTCTTGTATGAAGATAAAATCTAATACATTCTTAAATGAAGCTCCTGTTGCTTCTTAAAAAAGGATTTCAGCATCAAATACTTGAAAACAGCAATGAAACTGTCTGAGGAGACAAAAGGAAGAATACATATTTCATCTGAAAGAAGGCATATCTCATATACATGTTTTCAGGATAGAGGCTAATAAACTATCAAGAAAAATGCATATGAAATATCAGTGGAAATGACCCCAAAAGGCCCATGATATAATACATGTTTCAAAGCTAAAGTCCACATTCAGTACCAAATAATCCATATTTATATCAACTATTCTTCAGAGCTTGCTGTAATATAGTTATAAAGCACTTCACTCATTAAACTGCTATTGAAAGTGTACAATAGGTAAATAGGTCATGACATATACTCATGTTTTATAAAATTTGTCCTATAATATTACTTTCTTTGAGATAGAGATTATATTGTGTTTTGTAAACTATTATTTAGTAATGTATTTCTAAATTAAGCCTCTTAACAACTTAACTTAAATTTACATATGCTGCTACAGAATATCAGCATAGCAAAATTTAAAAATAATTAACTAATGGCATTTCTTTACAGAAACCTGGAGATTGTTCCCAAAATAAAGCATTAGATTTAATTACCATAATTTGTTTTTCATAGTCACTGGAAATGTATAGGGATATCTCTGGATGACTGGTTCTTCTTGTGAAATTTAGGACTTTGAAGTCAGAATAATAAGAGTAGAAGTTGGCAGCCTTCTCCAGACTGGTACAGATGTATGCAGGAAGGCTGGATAACTCAGCACCAAATGACCTGTCAAGAAGGCCCTCAACAGATGTGGCCAGAAAATTGGTAACTGGTTGATCTGAACAAGTGCATGATGTGAATCTGAAAGGCTATATTTAACAGGGTAACTTAGAAATCAAAAGTTTCAGATTTTTATTCAACTATTCATGAATAAACCATAAAGTGCTCATAGGTCAAACATAATGTATAGACATTTAAATATATATATATATATATATATATATATATATATATATATATAAACATAATGTAATATCTCTACAGCTGTTGACTTCCAATTTCTGAACAAAAGATTTGTCCAGATATCCCAACCTGAAATTCTATTTTTAAGAGTGCAAAAATAAATGAGGAATAGATCCAGATGGAATAATCTCTATTCAAGTAAACAATCAGATTCTGTTAGTTTAAAGTATTTACATTATATGGTTAGCACTTTTTCATGAGATAAATGAAAATAATAAATATAATTACTTAGTATGTGAAAAAAACAGCCTATCTTTATAAAGAGTACTGTAGTTATAGATAGTGACTACCCTAGTTTTATTTGTAAATTCACAATGGGTTATTAGAAATATATTTTACATTTAAAAGTTTACAATTATATATATATCTTGAAGTTCAGTCTCAGCAAATAGGTAACTTGTTTAAGAAGGACAGATAACTACTTTGCTTCTTCTACCAAAGCTGCTGCTTCTAATTCCTTTGGGAGATACGAGGTTAGTTGAAATAATGCAGTTAATTAAATTCCATAAACAAATATTCAGTGCCAGCCTCCCTCTCAAGCACCGTAGTCTTCTTTTATCATTGTGTTAATTCTTGTTTGTGGGGAAAGCCACAAGGAAAGATTGCTATCATTATCAGACACAGTCTAGGGATTTCTATTAACAGCTGCAACAGACATGGAGTTCCCCTCAAACTAGAGATGCATATGAAGGATTCTTGCATTGAATCATTACATGATTCACAGGTTAAGTTCGATTCAAATAAGAGTTTATACCATTCTCCTGTTACCTTGACACTTTCGAGGTAATTGCTTATAAAATTAATATCAAATCTCAGACAATCTTAATTACTGAAAACCTCATCAACTTTTAGTGTTGTGTGATTATTCAGAATTAGAGTTATATGATTCAGTCACAGACTTTCTGTTGATCAGAAGAAGGAACTACATGCATCACCAAATCAACTCGCCTAGGAAGCTATATACCACTTTAAGGCCATCCAATTTCTATTTATTGCTATTTATTCAGACCTGATATCCCATTGTTTTAGCAAGGTGGAGACCACATTTGCAGTTGAAGGTTCTTATCTTTCCTACTCAGCTAATGCATGTTTGTCATGCTAGTTTAGTCACCTGGATTTAGATGTTAATATTTAAAATGCTTGCCTGCTCTTAGACTGTCATAAATATTTATTTATCCATTTAGAGCTTATACACCACCTAAGACACAGTTCTTTAGGAATCTTATAATAATAAAACATTAAAGTACAATAACAATTCAGCAAACAGTAAAATAATGAAGAAGCAACATAAACTTTCAGCAGTAAATAAACAACATTTAGCAAAAAATAAAACAAGGCAAGCCATCCTAGAAATTTCACTCCATAACTAAAAGGCTATCAAGTAAATTATCTTTTAGTTTTGTTCAGTGTTGAAAGGTTCTTTGAAATATTATAATGCAGATTTGGAAATAAAACAGTTAAGTCAATAATGATATCATTTTTTTCAATAAAAACTGAGGTATGTTAAAAGAAAGAATTCCTATGTATCTTTGAATCCTGTTTTGACAGTTCTGTAGAAATATGTGTTCTCCATGTAACTACTTCCAGTTCTTCCATGTTTCCAGTTTCATTGTTTATTGTTAAACATAAGGAAAATGATTTGGCTTAACCAGGTTGTTGGCACATTAGGCAGTTTTGCACATTAGCTTTTGTGATGTTACACAGCATTGTCAGCATGAAAATGGTACAACAAAGAATACTATAGTTATTTGAAGATATTGAAAAAGTGCTAAATATCAACAAATATAATGGTTCAATAATCAACATAGCTACTTTTCATTTTTCAAAATACTGTTTCTCAATTGTATATAGATTTCAGCTAACCCTTTCCAATTCTCAAGACTATTGTTCTTGACTGGAATTCATCTGTGGAAGGAAAGAAAAGAGAAAACATAGAGCTATTTTCTACATTTTCATTCTCAGAAGAAATGTTTTGATTGATTGACTTACCCATTTTCCACTTGGCATCAGCTGCGGAAAACTAAGTAAAAGAGGGTTGAACACAATTTCAGGAAAAAAAAAGTTTTAACATTAAATGCTACCAATTACTAGATAAGATATATTTGATTTTCTATAGCCCAGTTATAATTAATAGCCTTATTATGCATTAAAAGTTAAAGTTTTGCAAGCTTTAAATTGTGCAACCAACTATTTAGAGAATTTTTCAAGTCATGGTTTCTGATTATGATTTAGCAGAAGACTATATTTTAATTAAATTCAACCAGAAAATAATGAATTATGCAAGCAGGCAAGTAAGGAGAATATGTATGCACAGTGTATGAAATCCTGTGTTCCACAAATGAAAATCTACTCATGCTGTAGGACGTTTTAGTTCTCCCATGCAAATTTAATCTCTGTACATCCACCAAAATCTATTCTAAAGAGTCTCCTGGAGTGGATAAGGAGGATATATAAGGGGTTAGAAGTAGGTAATACCTTCCACAAATGGATGAAGTGGTCCACAGCATTCCAGTCAGTAGTTATTTCACAAACGTTCAAAATATAATTTGAATTCAGGCATTTCCATGACTATCACAGTGGTGGACCATGTGATCATCAAAGTGGTGTTGGATTTTCAAGCATATATCCAGCTTAACCTATAGATACAAATGATAACAATATATGAAAGACCAAGATTGTGATCATTCTTATTCTAAGATAAAAACCTATTTTCAAGTACTGAAATTGTAGAATAAAGCTCTACTTGAAGATATCCGAAAAATAATAAAGTATCATAAAATAAAGTACAATAAATCCACATTTTATATATGCTTATGTGTATTTAAATATAACTTTTATTTATTTATAATTCAAATTTGTAATGGCCCATCTCACTGCAGAGCAACTCTGGGTGTTTTACAGTAAAAACAAAATAAATATTAAAATTAATTAATTAATTAATTAATTAATTAAAATACACTACAACAATAATATTCAAATATAAAAGACAGGAGGGGCACGTGTGTATATTCAATGTAATTATACACAGTGTAGATAATTTTTTCTCTACATTAACTTGTATTTTATTACTCTTTAAAAACATTTAGGGAATTCTACAGACATTTTCAGAATCCCTTTAAAACAAGGTTTCCAAACTGTGGGGTGTACCTCCCTTGGGGAGGTGCAGACAGAGTCCAGAAGTATGAAGAAACTTTTAGTTGTACATTGTTACAATAAATCACTTTACCCAATATTTCATTGTATTATTTTCATTGTTCATTTGTGTTTATTGTAATGTTTGGATTTTAAGGGAAGGTGTGTACATTAAGATTACACTAAAAGGAGGTGCGATGAAAAAAAGTTTAGGAACCCCTGTTCTAAAATTTCCAAATACATGGTGCCAAATTGTGTTGTAAGTTGACAAAATCAACAGATTATGTCACAGTTTTGGAATAGCTAAAGCTTGTCTTTGAAGAATATAAGTTGTATCTTTTTTAACAGAAAATAGTTATCTTTGGTTTTTAGGCAAAAGCTATGTGTTTTGGGGTATATCTAAGAAATTTGTTTTAAATGTGTATAGGTCTAGGTCATGTCCAGTAAGGGAAGCTTCACATAATAGTGACAATAGAGCTGATATATATATATATATATATATTTAAAAAGCAGTAGTCACATGTCAAGTTAATAGATGTCAGTCTAAATTCTTAAGAGGAAAGCAAACTACTCACTAGGAAAAGCCCTCTAGATCCTAAACAATTCAAAACTTCTTTCCTGAGAAAATGTAATTCCCCCAAATCAGGGCATACCAGCAAAGAAAATGAGGCATGCTTTTATGAGGTAATTATTAAATGGTGATATTATTGATAAGCCTTTCCTCTACTGATGCCTCAGTGCATCAGCCATTATCTTGGATGCCTTATCTGTAATAGCTGTTGCAAGGTAATTGCATTTATCAGGAAATCAATTTTCATGTGAAATTGGGCTCTTAAGCTAGTTTAACTATTTTGATTGCAGTAAAAGCTGGCTTACGTGTATACTATATTTTAATGTCCTTGCTTATACTTTCTAATTTAAGAAATTTTACAAGCAATACCTGATAATGTATTGTCGAAGGCTTTCATGGCCGGCATACGAAGGCTAGTGTGGGTCTTCCAGGCTGTGTGGCCGTGTTCAGGAAGTTTTCTTTCCCAACGTTTCACCAGCATCTGTGTCCGGCATCTTCAGAGTGCAGTCTGAAAATGCCGGTCACAGTCTGTGCTCCTGCACTCTGAAGATGCCGGTCACAGATGCTGGCGAAACGTTAGGAAACAAAACTTCCAGAACACGGCCACACAGCTCGGAAGACCCACACCAGCCTTAATACCTGATAATGTTATCCTTGATTTTGTTATCCTTGTGGATGCTCAGTCTCTTAAAAATTATATTCTTAGTCTAATGTGATAAGTGTTACTGTGCTTATTTGCATATACTGGTAAGAGATTTCTAAGATATTTCTTGAGAGAGGTTGTGTAACTAGTTTCTTTTTAAGAAACAGTGATCTCGTATTCATAAGCAAACACCTAGCTCCAGGATATGAAAACAACCATTACCGGTTTTGTTATTTTCCTATACTTAGGTGAAGTGTTGGATGATTTTCATGACTAATTCCAGTCTAATTTCAGGCTTAATTTTAGTAGAGAAATTGCCTTATCCCTGAGTTATTTTTTCTGGATTTCCCAGTGACTTTCAGTACCTTTGAAGGAATATCTTTCTGGATAGGCTATCTGAATTGGCCTGTATTACATTTCATGTTTCTGAATATTGTTGAGGCTTTATTATTATAAATATATATTATATATTATATTATATTCAACTCAAAAGTTTTGGTAGGAAATTTGACATGCTCCATTTTAATATGTTCATGAATCTGTACAATCCAGAAATGTGAACTGGAACATGGAGAAAACTCTCAGGTTCATTTCTCCATTTTCCTAATCCTTTTGAAACAAGATAAAAAACAATGTAGGTTTAATAAACTAAGACATTTTAAAGCATAAATATTACTTGCATGCAGTTTGCCCATTTAAATTGTATTATCCTGTTCTGCTCAGGACTATACTTATTCTTACATACTGTACCAGCATACTTTTGGCTTCAGCATTGTCACTGAAGGCCAATTAGCACAGATTATCTAATATACAAGCTACAATCCTACCAAGGGAATACTATCCAGTTAACATCTATTCATACTCTAGTAGCTTCCCATGTGAATTGTTGCAATTTGTTATATATTCAACTGGCTTTCAAAGTTGGCAATTGATTTCCTTCTCTATTTTCTTCATCCTTATTATTATTTTTTCCCCCCATCCTAACCAGTTAGTGGATTCTTTTCACCAAGATGCTCCAGAAAGAAGAGGAATATCTTACAGTGGCAGTTTGCATATTTTCCATGCAAGAATCCTAGTTACAAGCCCTAACATCTCCAGATAGGGTAAATCATCAAAATCCTTGTCCCAGATTCTGAGATGCCACTGCCAACATTTTATATTCCAACAGAATTCCCAGTAGGTGCATCTTGTCCTGTAAGATCTCCAAAATATAGTGTTTGATTTAAGGGATCATTCTGAGCATCATAAGCATTGTACATTTTTACTATATTAGCTTTTGCTGGGAAGGAAACAGTATGCTTGGTGATATCTTGCATCAAAACTAAGTTTTTGGCTAGATACTGTACATTTCAATACCATTTCTTCTAGAGGTATGGGGAATGATTTGGGGAGATTAAGAACATACTGGGGAATAAGCATCTTTATTTCCTTATTTATTTTAAATATGTTAAATATGTTGTTTGTAACTGAAATAAAAATAAGCTGAAATAAAATAAGCTTTTAAAAGTAAAGATTAGCTTGGATGCCATTCTATGCCATCTCATAGAAAACACTCTCCTAAAATTGGGGGAACAAGAATTGAGGTGACTCACACACAGAAGTGTCCATCCACATTATAAAATTCATTTTTATATGGGTTAAGAATGCTGTGCTTAATGTTGCTTAATGTTGCAATTAATAGATCACATACTAGTACATGCCCTTTTATCATGTTCATTTTCAGTTTTTCTTGGAGCAATAAGAGATGTTACAAGATATGAACAAGTAGTGTGAATTACATGTTTTGACTGAATGTGAAACACAACTGGTTTGTGTAATATCTTTAGATTCTGCTACTAATATCTGATTTCTGGCCTCTAAGCCTTAAGCAGTGCAACCACTTAACGTTCTTACAGATAGTCACCTAAAAGGGGATTAGATAAATTAGTGGTGCCCAGGAAACAATACCAAGAGAGGGGAGATGTCTTTATCTCCTGCTTGAGAGTAGCCCAGAGGTGTTGGTCATTTGGCCATTATGAGAAACAAAATACTGAACTAAAATGGGCCTTGACCTACTGTTATGTTAATATGTTGAATGAAAGAACAAATTACAAAGTTAGGTTTCTGTGAGAGATAACCTCCTTGGAAATCAGAATCATAATGAGTATTAACTGACCTTGAGGCAGGCTAACTACCAGAACTTTATAAGGCACTACTAGAGGCTAAGATGATTGATGGACACAATGTTAATTTTGGTCTATCTTGAGTGCCAGCAGTCAGAACTTTTTGAGCATGAGTTGTCTTGTTCATTTTGATCTCTGCACTGCTTTTCTTTCTTGACCTTCTTGTTTCTGTCATTTCTTGGTTCTAGGTCTGCAGACTAGCTTGACAATGATTTGGCCCATACACTTCTGTAGGACTGATTTATGGGATTATTACCTTGGTGGTTTGACTCTCTGGTCTCTCAGTCCCTAGGTCTCAGCAGGACAGAATGTTCATGTTCTTTAAAACCTTCTCATTTGAAGATACACTATAAGAGTGGTTGTAAGGGAATAGAACTGTTAATGGACTGCCCTGGAAAAAGGCTGAGATGAATAAAGACAGTTTTTGCTATGTTTTTCCTTGGGCTAGTTATATTAAAAGTGATAATGTTTTCCATAATCAGCTTAATTTTTAAAAAACTGCACTGATTTGGAGTGAGGGATTGTCAAGGAAGGATGACTGGGAATTATAATTTCATAATGAAGCATGGTATAACAGTAACATTTATCTTTTTATTAGCTTATTATATTAGATTTATATTCTGTTTCATTCAAGAAATCAAGGAGCTTACATAGCATTATTTAGCTCATCTAAAAACAAAAATAACATCATTACTAATTTTCTACTTTCAACTGTGTAGAAATTTATATATTTTCAAAGTGTATTTAGAAACTGGAAGGAGCTAATATAAATTTCTGAAGTTTATTATGATATGATCCCAATCAATGGTTAGATGGGAATTTTATATGGTTTGATCAAAAACAGTGCCAAGGAATATTTAAAGACTATTCATACTAAGACTTTGCAACTACAATCAACTGGAGGTGAAATAAGGATGATTTCTAATTTAGCATGCTATTTTCTGCTTGCTTTTAAGGGCTCTTGTGATAAACTTATAAAAAAGATAGTCATCATGTGAAGCACCATGACAGATTAAAAAATGTACATAGAATGGATATCAGGCACTTCATCATTGCAGCTGCTAACTTCCAGTGCTAATTCAGAAGGACAGAAACAAGTGAAACTCAGAGGTGAAGCCTGTTTGAGTTCTTGTATTGGCTGTAAATTATAGGCTTAGGCTGAGCGTAGTCTGTTTTCATTGTATGAATACTAGCCAAGTTTTGATTTATTACATGTCTAGTCATTGGCTATTACATGAAGTTTTACTAAGCAAGATTAAATAATCCATAACCATATGGGTTATGGGAGAATTAACCTGTATTTATTGTGTCATGTACTTGGGGTGGATACAAGAAACTGAACAAAGGTTTTACATACAGAAACTGCACAAATGAGCCTGGTATCTTGTCTTAAAAGAATCTAGTAACACACAGTGGGAAAGACCTCTACCTAAAATATTGGGAAGCTATTGCCACTCAGATTTTCCCTCCTTAGGCTTGATTTAGAGGACCAAAAAGCTCCAGCCAGCCATTCTTCCTGAACACATGAGAGATAAACACCTAGTCCCAACATTCTTATTTTTCCTGATCTTGCACAGCAAGAATGAGTGGAACCAGGATGGATGGATAAATTTATTTATACATAGATACATACTTTCAGACATACAGACATACAATTTATAAGGCTGCCCATTTCCTCAAAAGGCACTCTTGGTGATATATAACAGTTTAACAACCACCAAATGCACAACGCCATAAACACAATCCAATTCATAAAGAATTAACCTAACCACATTAACCAACAGAGCTCAACTAACCATGCAGTCCAATGCCTGGGGGTTATTCAATGCCTTATGAAAGGCTAACAGGATGAAGAATATTGAGGTTGGGGGCTTGCATAAGTACCTAGTAGTTGGAGTATTCATTAGTTGCATTGAAAAATGTGCTAAATGATACAGGGTAAAACAATTAATAAGAACACTGAAACGGTTGAAACCAGTTTGCTTTATTTATTAAGTGGCTTATAAATTAATTTCTCTGGGATTCTTCACTTTTTGTTGTTTTGATATGATTTCTTCCCACCCCCCCACCGCCCCGGAGCCATTTGTACTTGATGATCTGGCTTGCAGTGAAGATTGTTCTAAGGTGAATGTTGGAAAACATTTACAATCTGTTTCAGAATTGGAACACTCCAGGCTTGTTACAGCAGTGCAGTAAATGATACTGTGTAAAACAGATCAGATCTTTCAGAATGAAATGACAGGATGACAGTACTTTACTTACAGTTCAGATTAGTATAATAGAAAATGTAATGAGCCATAATGTCATTATTTTTCACTTTAGAATTTTAAGATTGTGTTTTTTATGCCTTTTAAAATACCATGCATAAAATATAGTACTAAAAAACTCACTGAGTTATATATGCATAATGTGATTATGAGCTGTAAAAATCAGAAGTTGACAAAATGACGGGGTATCTTTTAATTCTTTAAATCTCAGTGGTGATAAGGAGAAAAGAAAAGTATAATGTCTCTCTCCAGTCAGCTTCATAGACACATCCATGTTTTGTTGATAATCAGCATTTCCAACAATCTTTTTCCAGAATGTCTTTCTGTTTCCCAGTCTTGTGATTTTCTGTTAGTTTCTTTCTTGGTTAAAGTACTAACCAAGTATGACCATTAACTTTTCTGAAGTTTGCCAAAGTTGGCTAGGTGCTTCTATCTGTTGTGACATAAAGGAAAACTTTGGTATGTTTAAATTGAAGGAGTAGAATTGTATTCCAGAGATATTAGTTTGATTCCTCATGTTGCTGATATAATTTTATTTATTTATTTATCAAATTTATATAGCCATCTATCTCACAAACATTACAATCCAAGTAGTACTTTTCTCTACTGTAGGGACAGAATGCATTACTTGAG
Organism: Python bivittatus; assembly: GCF_059951505.1. Lineage (NCBI taxonomy): Eukaryota > Metazoa > Chordata > Lepidosauria > Squamata > Pythonidae > Python > Python bivittatus. Next base: position 27,639,258 of record NW_028277074.1, read on the forward strand.
ATAAAGATGTACAAAATGTGTGTTTTTGTTTAATATCCAGACAAAAAATGTGGGTTGCTTTACTCCAAATGCATATGGAATCATAGTTACTTCAAGCAGACATTCTTTGGAGTTGGGCAAGATATCAGAAGTGGTAGCTCAATGGAGGCAGAAGAGACAAGCAAGGGAGGCAACAGAATACACTGAGAATATCATGAATAGTTAGGCTAAGGGATGCTAGGGGAAAGAGGGAGAGGAAAGTACTGGGAAGATTGGGGGAAGAAAGACTAATGGAATATATCATACTGGGAACTCCTGGACAATGGACATTCTTGTAGCTTTATTTCAAGATTAGTAATATCTAGTAAAATATTAGAGAAGGGAACTTGCCATAAGAAGAAGAAAAAGAGATAATTACAAAGGCAGCATTTTCTGCCTTCTGCACTACTTGTGACTGTTGTGTCCAGTGGGAGGCAATCAAGTTCAAGAACACAGATAAAAAGAAGCAAATATAATAAAAATCATGCCTGGGAATCCAAAATGGCAAGTACATTACTGCACAATTAGAGGAGCTAGCACAGAGTATAGTTAAGCAGCAGGCTAAGACACAAAAATTCTCTAAGAAAGCTGGTTAGAGACTAGATACACAAATGAAGACACAGGTTTACACACATATTAAACAAGACACATCGTTACTGCTGAAGAAAACCATATTCCTTATTTCTTCAATTACATTACAGACATTACAGTAGTCTTCATCTGCAGCCTTTCAATTTTTCAAAAATTCTCAAGAATATTTATGGCTTTCTTTTCATGAGATTTTTCTTGGACACAAACATTTATAGGATTCATTTCAGTTCCACACTTTAACACAGCGGTATCATTTCTGTACAAACCTTTGAAATACCCTTTCCAATATTCACTTCAGTTTCATCCCATTTCATTACTTTTAAGTTTTTTTGTCCTCTTTGCCCACTCCAAAACAATTTTGTCCACTTTGTCCACTCCAAAACAATTTTGATTTCCATCCAAGAGATTTGAATTTTCCCCAGGATCCACTCTTAATACTGTGAAGTAACGGTCAGGTCAATGTGCAGAACATCTGATCACTCTTGTATTCTTGAGCCAACCTTTTACCATGTATCACCTGAGTAGTCTTAAACTATGTACTCTAAACAAAATAACATTTTCCTATGCAGTTACTCATCAAGAGTAACCACTTGTATTCATTCTTTGTTGTTCAAAGGACCAAATTACTTTTTGTCCACTTAATCCCACCTATTTCATTCATGTAATCCAATTTCTCCTGGATTACATTCATTCAGCATGTGACATTTTTCTTCCCCAAATTGATCCTATTTGGTTCATTATCATGATTTATTCAAGCACAACATTCAACCAATCAATGAATTCCTACCTACATACAATTTCGGACAAATGCATACCTTTTGTTAGAAAAGAAGCAACAGATACAGATAATTATATAAAATTTGTGGCATTACTTCTCTTACATTAGGAGACTTTGGTTTCCAACAGGTAGAAATGTTTTTTGGAGAAGCCACTAATACTACTGTAGATGGCTATATTTGATAAAAACAGGTTCTAGATGTTTTTTTCCCCAGTATTTAAAAGCTTGTATTATTTGTTCAGTAAAAACCTTGCAACTCGGTAAAAATATTGATAAATTCTGAATTGTTTATCATTCAAATATTTGACCTAAAACTAAACAACTGAGATGGAGAATAGACTTCATTTCCCAGCTGAACACAGTATAGCTTTTAGAATTGTTCAGGACACCTGATACCACAGAATAGATATCATTGTCCATGTGCTGGCTACTTCTTTTGACCAGATTTTCTCTAATATACTGGCATTAATGTCAAGTGTTTTTATTTCCTGGGTGAGCATGCAGAAGATTTTTTTTTCCTTGCAAAATGGAAAATAAAGTATTAAAAGGTTGAATAACTGTCTGTGCTTAGTGCCTGAAACAGATACAGAGATCTGGCTGATTACTGATTGATGAGAAATAGATTTGTGCAGCTGAATAGCATGTGTATGTTAAGCATTTATCTTAGTACAGACTGAAGAACTCCCTAAGAATAAAAGGATTCTGAACTTGTATCTAAAGGAAACAAGCAGATATTTTATATTCAAAATATGTTTTTATTTTCAAAGTAGCTGGGCAACCTCATGCATACAATAGCTAATAAATCTATGTTGCTAAAATAAAATTTCAAGGAATAGTTCAAGAGCTTCAAACTGAAGGTCACTTCTCGTAATGTTGCTATTTTAGTACTGGAAACATTTTAGAAAAAAGTGAAATGAAACACAAACTAAACAATTTTCCAGACTTCTGTTAGATCATTAATTTTCTTCCATGCTGCATATGTTGTTTTAAACAGCTAGACCCATGCTCATCTATTAGACTGCATCTCTTAGAGTAGAAAACAAGACAACTCTAAGTAATTTAATGACAAAAATATATTTTATTTTCCTGGAATTAATAATATTGGCTAAAAAGAATATCAGAGGTAGTTTCTATCATATTTATCTTAATAGCTGCTTGAGAAATGTCATTATTTTGTGAACAAATGAGATTTGATAAAAATCAAACATACAGGAAAATAATCTTTAATTAATCTATGATGCATTAGGCCTGTGAAAATGAGCTATGATTCAGTAGGAATTGGAAATTCAAGATTTGAAGAGGTATTCTTTGATTTGTGATCTGACATTCAGTGACAACCCAATTTGATTCAAAGTGTTTCAAGATTTGAGATTCAATCTGAAAAAAGAAAGTCCATCGTTTATAATGGGGAAACAGCAAAATGCCTGAAACTGCTTCATTTCATTTCATGAGGTGAAATGTGATGAAGTTTTATTATTTGTAACAACTCCAGAAGCAGTAGAAAAGCCACATGAAGTGCTTTGAAAACTGTCTAATTCAATTTTCTGCTTCAAAGCAAATTTCTGCTTCAGTTCTGAATTCTCTTCAGTAAGTTGATTGAACAGAAGCTTTATTGAAATACTCCTTCAAAGCTTTACACAACAATATAGTTTGTGCTGAGATACTTTTAGAGTTGGTACTAAAGGCACTTGCATGAAAAGAGCAACAAACAGTTGAAACATTTCTTTATTACATTCTTATCCTACCCCTTCCAAGGAGTTCATTTTTTTCTGACAGACTAAAAGAGAAGGATTGGCTTATGGACTTTGGGAATGACTGGAGATTTTAATCTGGATCTTCTTAGCTATAACTGTTACACTGCCTAGTAACTTTGTGCTAGTTTTGAAGCCTATGAGTTTTGACATCTGGATACCTACAACTGGGTACTTCAAGTGGATCCTACATATTCATTGTGTATGTCCTGGATACAGTCTTCTCCCAAATTATATCCGGGGAAGAGCTTGTGTTTTTTCTATAGTAGAACCTACAACAACCCACCAGAAATCCACATGACTCCATTATACCAATTTTTTAGGAAAGCTGTTAAAAAGGGATAGTTGAGAAGGGTTTTTTGTTACCTTGTCAGGACCATGTAACATCTTTGTTCCATGAGCTACATTGGTTACCAGTAGGCTTCTGGGTACAATTTAAGCTGATGATCATTACCTTCATGAAGAGTCGGACATGACTTAATGACTGAACAACAACAACATTACCTTCATAGCATAGGGTCTGGTAATCTAAAGGACTGACTTTCTTTCATGGATTATGCCCAACCTGTACTATTGGGTAAAGTTAACATGGTCCAGGTTCCATCTATTAAGCAATGTGACCTGATAGGACATAGGTGTAACTTGTCTGTTGCAGCACCTGCCCTCTGGAACACCATTCCCCCTGAGATATGGTTGGCCGGATCCTGGCTATATTTAAAATAGCCTTAAAATCCTGGCTCTTTCCCCTGGCCTTGGGTGACAGTGGCTGATGGATCCTCTCTGTTTTTCAACAGCTGTTTTCTTATGCATATTCATATTTTCTAACTGTATTTAAAGAATTATTATAGAGTGTGGTGGCTGTATCAATTTAATAAAATAAATAAATACATCCAAATCACATTATTTTTTCACTATGAAATACAGTATGTACCTATTGGAAAGCTGAGCAGTAAATTCTCAGTACAAATTTCTTTCAGGGCAGGCTAGTTGTAATGTTTTTATCCACTAATAACAAGAGTTCTTCTGGGCAGGTTACAGAAATATTAAAGAATAAAAATTAATTAATTAATTAATGTATTAATGTATTAATAAATAGCATACAAATATATGTAGACAATTTATAAACCAGTAATTTAAGACAATGACTTAGTTGATTGATAAGTAAACCATATGGGTAGAAAACCTTAAATTAGCAAGCTAACTTAATAGTACTTTTATTACACTTCTGTACCAAGCATTGAAGTTCATTCTGATAGTATCCCAAGTCTTGTCTGTCAGCTTATTTGCAGCCAGTAAGGGAACATGGTTTAGAAGTTGAAAGAGTTATATAGTTGATTGCACATTCACAACATGTCAAAGTTATGATTGGCAGAGAAGAAGACTAGGTAATAGAATATTTAATCTGGAGAAACAATAACTGGAGGGAAAGGAAAGGTGAGGATTTGGAAGAAGAGAGCAAGAGAAAGAACTCAGAAGAAGAAAAGTAGCAGTGGGATTTTTTCCCCCCTCTAAAACTATTCCATTTGCTTCTCTCATAGTTAGCAGGTTATTGTTAAAACATTTGGTCAGTTGCCTTTTCATAGAAAGAAAATCTAGCCATCCAAGTTTTATCAGATGGTGTGCAGTGATTATGACTGTGTTTCCAATATAACTGCAGTGTGATAGTTCAAATATTGAGTTTTAATAGTAGTATATCATGATAGAAACATTAAATCTTACTACATTAAATTGTCTTCCCTCTTCTTTCATCACAACTCAAAACACAAATAAAGCTTTCAATTACTTTCTAGTTTATAGATAAACCCTAAGCTGTGACTAATTTCAGCTGTAGTTAAAGGGCCCTGGTAAAGAATATGCTAATTTTCTTCATATTGTACCAAGTGTTATCATGTAATGGCTGGGAAAAACATAAACACTTATTTTGCCCCATAGATTGAAATTCGGAATGTCATAATATTTGCTAAAATCTGAACTTTTGGTGGATTTTATCTCTTCACATTAAGATTCCATGATGATGTGTTACTATGGCACACTATACAACTGAGAACTCTGGGCTGACTAAGGATAGATTGAGAAAGGTCATAAGTTTGGAAGCAAATGTTATAATAGTTAAAAAGGTTGAAGCCAATTATTTCTGTGGATAATTAGTATTAATCTCTCTTTCTGTCACTGTATATAAATATAGAAAATTGGTATCATTTTTAAATGAAACCCTTTACTCAAATTTGTCCAAAGAGAAAGCATTTCTTTTCTTTTTTCCAGGTTCCAGTTTCCAGCATGAGAAAAGTCAAACTGGAAACAGATGCATTTAAAATCAGCTGTACATATGGTCATGCATAGTGCAGAGTATAAATAAATAAATAAATAAATAAATAAATAAATAAATGTGAGGGAAACAGCTATCTTCTCACTGCTTCCCAGTTGTTGCCTTAATTTGTACTGGCTTGGGGAAAAGCAGCTAGCATACAGCATGGGAGAGAATTAGCTGATTGTAATTCTGATATTTTCCTGGGCTGCCTGTTTGACTGTTTGTTTACAGCTGCAACAGCTATATCTATTCTTAGGGAACAATTTGCGTCATGGCTGAGTCTCCTTTTTTGGATAACTCTACAAATATGTCCTGTGTGCTTGGCACTGTATCACTGTATTTGAATGAATGAAGAACAGAATTTTTTATGCATAGACATGGGGCATTTTAGAGAAAAACGAAGTTTTAGGCAATTTAGGTTTGAGACTGACTAGAGTTACATTGTTGAGATGTTTACTGGTTGGTAAACCATATATTTTACATTTGCGATGGCTTAAAATAGGAGATATCCCCATGCAGACAGGATTCTGAGAAGTGAAATATAAATTTATCCTAACTTCTGTCTTTCAGTTTTGGAACACTAGCTGTTTTAAGTCAAACAAAATGAGTTTCTGTAAACATGCTGTAGATGTGTACAATAATTGTCTACTGTAAAATATAACACAGATGAATGTAAGTGCAGTAAATTTTCTCCCCATAGGCAGCACACAATACAGCAGTCTGACATTTGTCTCTTAGTTTGACAGGTATGATGCATGCTTTAATTTTCTACTTTAAATAATTTAAAAGATACCCATTAGTATAAAGAATTTACACACTCTTTAATTATTTCTTTGGTATAATTTAAGTTTCTTTAACTCATGTCTTAGGTTATAATAGTTGGAAAGGATCTTGGGGATTATCTAGTCCAACATAGTTCAGGAAAACATTACCATAGCCTTTCTTATGTATGGCTATCCAGCCTCTCTTTAAACACTTACATAAAGGAGCATCTCACCTCCTAATCTGTTTCATTGCTGAAGCGCTTTTACTGTTAGAAATTCTTTCTGAGGTTCAAACTCAACTTCCTCGTAATTTAAACCTATTGAATTATTTTGGAAAAATACTTTACAAGATACCCTGTTTTGTGCATGTCAGCCCTTCAGATACTGGAGGATAGCTATACTGTATATTTTTTCCATCAGTCTCCTCCAGGCTGAACATACCCAACACCTCCAACCATTCCCTATAGGATCCTTCCAGGCCCTTTCACAATTTGGTTGTTTTCCTCTGGACACATTCTAGTTTGCCAATGTTCTTCCTAAAATGCAGTACCCAGAAATGGACAAAGGTATAACATGGGCATCTAGATGCACCCATAACTGCTTGCACCACCACATTCTAGACTAAAGGCAGCTTTTGGAAGTTCTTTGAGGGAAATTTCATATACAGTGCACTGCAGTAGTTCACATGGAAGGTGACTAAAGCAGGATTGACTGTGCACAGTGCCTCCTGATGCAAAGCTGTGCAAAAGCAACCCTATGTAGATATTAGTTAAGAGCAAGGACAGTGTCAAACCCTGAGGAACCTCACACAAAAGGCGATGTGTGGGTTGGACCCCTCTTCTCCCTCCCATTACCCCAAAGGAAAAAGAACCAATACAAGATCATGCTCTCAACTCTCAACCCCCAAAACTGGTCCAGAAGAATATAATGATCACTAATATTGAAAGCTACTGTGAGGTCAAGGAGAGCAAATATGGATGCACTACCCTTATCCCATTCCCACCACAGGTTATCCTCAAGTATAATCAATATTCTCTCAGTCCCGTACTCAGGCTTGAAACCTGATTGAACCAGATACATGTAGTTCTCGGCTTATGACTATTCATTTACAGTTCAAAGCTATGAGAGCACTGAAAATAGTGACGACCTCACTTACAATCATTGCAGCATCTTTGTAGTCACATGATCAAAATTCAGGCGCCTGGCAACTGGCATGTATTTACGATGGTTACAGTATCCTGGGGTCATGTGATCGCCATTTGTGATCTTTGTAGGGGCTTTCCAACAAGCAAAGTCAATGGGGGAAGCCAGATTCACTTAATGACTGTGTGATTCACTTAATGACTGCAGCAAAAAATCAGGCATAACTCACTTAATGACCACATTGCTTAGCAACAGGAGTTCCAGTCCCAGTTGTAGTTGTAAGTTGAGGACTACCTGTAATCCAGTTTGTCCAGAGCTGCCTGCAGCTGAAGCATGACCACTTTCTCAACCACCTTCCCTAAAAAAGGAAGGCCAGGCTTACAGCTCTCAGAATCCTGTCTACTTCCTTGGGGCTATCAGGATCAAGCTCTGCCCAGATCAGATAAAGCCATGCTAGCTGCTACTAAGCAATGAATTATTTTCTAAATGTTCATAAACCAAACGCTTAAGAATCTACCTTAGATTTTTTTCCAAGTTATTGATATCAGCCTGACTTGATCCATAATTAAAGAGGCAATCTTTTCCTTATTTCTAAAATTACAAACAATATTTGTCCTCTCTTAGGTATTAGGTATGTTCTCCATGATATCTGAACCAGAAAGAGGTTTTAAGTTGCCATTTGCAAGCTCCCTGAAGACTCTGGAATGTAACTTAAACATGGTTCTGACGACGTAAACTCATTCATAGTAGCCACATGTTTCCTAACTATTCCTTTACTTATTTGGGGTGCCAGTCCCTCTTTATGTCAGTTGTCCTGCTTAGTCCTATCTGAATTCAGTTCCCTATTGGGGAGAAGGCTTAAGCAAAGGAAGAGCTTCATGGACCTAACTTCTCTCTCTCTCTCTCTCTCTCTGTGCGCGCGCGCCTTCAAGTCAGTCTTGACTCCTGGTGACTACCTGGACTAGTCCGTGCAGTTTTCTTTACAAGATTTTTGGAAGTGATATGCCACATTGCCTCCTTCCTAGGGCTTAGAGGGAATGACTGATCCTAGGTCATTCAGCTGCCTTCATGCCTAAGGTAGCACTAGAACTCACTGTAACGACCTGACCCCTCCTGTTCTCAATTATAGTAACTCTCTCTGCAACCATTCATGATTCAAGAGAAAGTTCATTTATTAAGATTAAGTGTACAGATCCAAAGCATTGCTAAGACTGAGCCCGTGCATGCCAAAAATTGTTTTTCCCCTTTTCTCTTCTCCTCCCCTCATCCCCCTGCTGCCCTAGTTTTCTCACATTCTCCTGTTGAGCATTCCAGGCTTGTGTTAACAGTCCATCTGCCTGTAACGGTCCAGCATTCATCTTCTCATATCTTACGTTCTCCCCCCTCCCATGTCTTAATGGCAGAACCTCAGCAAGCAGAAAATCAAGCTAGCAACCAGCTTAATTAATAATTTGCCAGAAATTGTGAGGATTCTAACACTCTCCCAGTTTCTAGCCTGGTGCACCACTCACTACACCAAATTAGCTTTCTAACTTATATCTATATCCCTTCAAAACATAGCAGGGTCATAACTATTCACCAGTAAAACTGTTTTAAATCCATGGTTGTCTGAATAAAATTATAAATTAATTTTATGTTGCATGCATTCTATGGATTTTGAGTTATTTTGAGGAAAACTTTGTGCCTGTTTTTTCTATCAAAAGAATCTTATAAGAGGAATTTCTTGTAGGAAGATAGAAATCACTTGTTAGATATACCATCCATTAAATTGTTTCCTTCATGGTACATAATATTGAAGAAATAGCCTGGTATCCTACTTTCCATCTCTGTTTTGCTGCCCTTATGTACATAGAAAGATTAAAACTGAAATAACCAAGGGCCACTTCCTTTGGGATTGTCCACGCTAATTGCCAAAAGGAATTGTTTCCAGGCCTTTGGAAAGTTCTGTGCTTTTTGATATAGAGATATAGCGATAATGTAAATCTTTGCCTGTTGTTCATGTCTCTCTCCCTGCTTTTGTTAGTAATTTTTTTATGTTTAAGAAATAAATATCAAGCTATATTTTTGTTAGCTGCACTGAATGGTGTATATGTTACTCTGATCTGGGTATACAAAATGGCTGGGAGTATGCTAGGTGCAAACTAAACTAGAAATTTCCCACAATAATTTTCTAACATCACTGGCCTGTGTTTTTATTATTGCATATTACAGTGTTTAACTGTTATTGAATGTAATTTATATAATCTATATATGTCTTACTTTGTTATTATAGCTTTGATACTGGTTTGGGACCATAACAAAGTTGATGGATTGATTGGTACCAAGGCTCAGTCATAAATGTGAGTTATTACTGGATCACAGTAGCATTAACTAGTGATTTGCACATGCGAGAGTAGACTGCAGTTTCATATATTTTCAGTTATAATGCTTTTAATGAAATAAGTTACCAAAATTCACCAGTGGCTAAAGAATTCTGCAGTAAAATGACGACATATATAATGCAGGTCTGCACTGTTCGAAATCTTATTCTCTGTAAAAGGCCTGTTAATGATGTTACAATAATCATATTTAAAGATATCAAAACTGTAGCCAATATATTGCACAAATATGTAACTTATCCTTACTAGAAAGTGCCCACTATGCAAACTAAAATAAGCATTTATTGATTTCATATTGTTCTGTTAATATTTTAAGAAAGTTTCTTTAGTAAACCCTATTTAAATCAAAATGCTAATTCCCTTTTCTCACTTTGCTCAGTGTGTACTCTTAGGTATTTTCTGATAAAAAGTCTTGCATAGGTCTATATCATAATACATGTCCTGTGCAATCATGCCAGTTTAGGTTAAGTTGTCAGTCCAGCATTCTGTGTCACAGGAAGCTTACAGGTATGGGCAGGAGGGTGAAATTGATAACCCAATCCTCTTTAATTTGCTTGAATCACATAGCATAAATTTGGTAATTTTATCCGTTGCACAGGATCTACTGAAAATGATCAACCTTGGGGAACCTCTTTGCGTCTGTACTGTATATATATCTGTGTGGAGAGAGAGAGGTTCAGCTTCCAATAAGTCTTGTGCCAGGAACCAAAAACTACAGTGACATGTTTAACAGAAGAACAGTTTTTATTTCAGATAAACAAAGCTTCTGTAAAATATAGAGTCAAACACTGGAAAGAGTATCAGATGTGACACATTTCAGTTTGTCTTACAATTTGTAATTTAATTCTACTGCAAAATATATACCAAGATCATTCAATATCCCTTAATTAAGCTGAATAAATTTGCAGGATTTGAACCTCAAAATGTCCTTTACATCATCAAAAGAGAAGAGAACTAATCATTATTGAAATTGTTTAAAATAGAATTTAACACATTTTAATGTCACATAATTGTTATATCTATTAATGATCACTACTAATAAAAAAGACGATATCAAACATCGGTGTATACTAGCACTTCATTTGATAGGCAGAATTCTTCCCATAAGGACCAACATAATTCCAGCAAATGCAGTTAAATGTATTTAAGGGGAATGTATGTATGTAAATATGCATTTTAACTTGTCAGATATTTAATGTCTAGCATGTATTTGAGTCTACAGCTCTACTTGCTGAGGCCCAAGTATAGATTATGTGCATGCTTTTATAAAAAAATGTTACAATTTTCAAATAGAGTAGAGCTGTTCACAGCTATCAGATTGACAACATTTCCATCAATTAGCACTGGTATAGAGCACAACCTAAAAATAGTAAATTTAAAAATACATAAAATAGGTTAATGGAACATGCAGTCATAATTTCATGTTCTCTGCACAAAGAATTACCTATAAAGATCTGCTTTTTAAAAATAGCTCATATTTCTGAAAAATGGAAGATGCTATAAAGAGTTTAATGGGAGCTCAGATAAATGGAATTTCAAAAATTGCTCAGAGATTTTGCTTAGTGAAATTTTCAAGGAGGTACAGAAATATTTATTCATTTATTTAATGAATTTATATGTCTGCCCATCTCATATGCATGACTGGATGGCTGACAATTAAAACAGAATAAAAACACAACCAATAATTATAAACATAAATAATATAAAATAGGAGCCAATAACACTCACAGAATCCCACAATCAATATAGCCAAGAAATAGGCTCACCTACACTATCCGTGCCCCAGACTTGATGACAGAACCAGGTTTTTAATGTCTTACAAAAGGCCAGCAGGGTTAAAGCAAGTCTGACCTCAAGGGGGATAATGTTCTAAAAAGGCGGGTGCCATAGCAGAAGATGGCACTGCTTATAGGATCCAGATCATCTCCTGCCAAATCTATCAGGATAGGTAGACACAATTGGGAAAAGACAGTTCTATAAGTAACCTGGCTCCAAGCCATGAAGGGCTTTAAAGGTAACAACTTGCACCTTGAATTGTACCTGGAAGCAGAAAGTTGCCAATACAGCTTGTGAAGCAGAAGTATTTCACGGGCCAAACGACTGGCACCCATAACTGGCTGCACCAGCTGACGTTCCTGAGCACTCTATGTAGAGCACCTTGCAGTAGTCCAATTGGGAGGTGATTAAGTCAGGAGGGACTGTGAGTAGGGCCCCCTGGTTCAGGAATGGGCACCACAGGTACACAACACAAAGCTGTCCAAAGGCCCTCCTGGCCACCTGCTCTTCAAGCTGTCCAGAAGGACCTCAACGTTGTATAAAAGATCTTTCTGGATCAGTGCAATACTCCAAACCTCTGGCTCTCACAACCCCTGCAAAGGCAAATAAGGAAGCTTCTCCATTGCAACCACTAGTTTCCTTCTTGCTGCTGCACGGAACACCTCTGAACGGCTGATTAGCACAAAAACTGCCAAATAGCTAATTTGATTGGAAAACACACAAAACGTGGCAGCCCAACTCCTCTACTACCACCACCAGATTGGTGTCTCTCCCCTGCGCCAAGCAAAATGAGGGGTAAACGCCATCCACCCTGCATGTCTCTCTCCATCCAAAGGTCTGACAAGGAATACAAGGTGTGCAAGTCCAATGAAAAAGAGCTCAGGTCCAGCTGAGGGGAAGCCAAGAGGACTCCACCAACATCCCATCCAATGGTCTCACCACAAACCCACTACAATATTCAAATCAACTTATCTCCAGAGCCCAAACCACAAACACAACACATCTGTCATGATGGGGGAAAAAAAGTGTAGCGCACTTGGATTATTTTGTATCTTTGAATATAAAAGTCAATTTTCCACTTGTACATACGTTTGGACTGTTGCTTCTACAAGATTTATCTTATATGACTAGTGGTCAAAAATTAGAGGCCAACAGTATCTGGAAAACTATAGCTTCCATTTTTAATGTAAAAGAACAGAGACTATGCTACATTTTGAACTTAAACAATGAAAAATAAAGTTTCATATTTAGGACTGACTTTGTCATTCTTAATATTTTTGGATACCAATATTTGCTATATCACAGGATTACATATGTTTGGTATAATCAGAGTAAGACAACTGGGAATCCATGATTTGCAGAATATGTAGAAGGAATTAATATGGAAGTATATTAATTTTCTCTTAATTTTTGCTGAGATTATTGTTTTGGAGTTATTGGTGAGTTTGGACTAAAGGGAAGATATGACTATATTCCTGTTAAATCTATCCCTTTCCTGTTGCACATTTTGGTAATAAAAATCAGTGAACGCTTAGTTGGTTTCTACCCTCCAGATGGGAGATCGTAACAGGATCTGTTCTCCCTTGTAGCATTCAAGCCTATTTAGCTTGTGCCAAATACTAATCTTTCCTATTGAGCCTGAAACAAGTTGCAGGAAAGGATGTAGGTTCTAATCTACCTATTTTCTAATATTAGCCAAACTTTCCCTTTTGTAATGCTGGGTAGAGATAATTATAATCCTGAAATATATGGCAGAATTGTAGTTGCACTTTGTTTACCCTGTCTAAAGTAATCAAAGCAACTGGGATTAGTGCTTTCCTTCTAGTCCTAATGGCGGGGAATGGAAGTGGAAAGAAATTATTCTTAAAAAAAAGTTTTATTCAGCACTATCATTTTTGATTTCCATGTGGTGGAATTCCATGTTAGTAACTGCCATAGCTGAGAGACGTTTTTTGTTGCCAAATATATTTATTGGTGATTTGCACTGATTTGACTGTACAAAAGATGACTGTTAAAGTCTGGCCTTCACCTGTATTATTCTGCCTGAATATAAGCAATGGAGACTCTTCTATCTGCATGTTTTCAAAGCCAGTTAGTCTGGGAAGTACAGTGAAAACACCTTTTCCACAGTGAACAAACTGGATGGGAGTTTCCCCATATACTGTGGGAATATAGAATCTTCCTGCCCAATGCTCTGAAAGATTACCTGGTTGTTATTTTGATTTTTTATAATTTTTTTTATTGGATTGTTCATGATACATAGTAGAATTATGTGGCATATGTTAGTACTTTATAATTTAGACAGATTTTTTTTCTTACTGTGGGGTATTTAAACTATTAATTTTTGCTATTGTATTATTATATTTGGTTATGCAACCTTTGTTGAGAAGGGACATTTTCTCTTAAAAATAATTTCTAAGTATTGGAAGAAAAATAATATTTGTCTATTGGTACTAGAGAAAATTTTCATATGCTCAGCTATGTTACTTCAGTAAGCTCACAGGACTACTATACATTTTTCTTGTCAGCATTAAGGTGGCTTGAAAATGATACATTTCTGGTAATTCACACAGATCTAGGAGGAAGCATATTCTTACTGGTTCAGTACCTCAGCAGATGAGTTCTGGGAATACAATTAACCTCTTGTTGTTCTTACATTATATGAATTTAATTGCAAAAGATAATCCTAAGTGTATGCTAACTTATTGGATTGTCTAGACATTTCCTTTACCTTGAACCTTTATTAATAATCACATTAAAATAGAAGCCTAAAATTTAAAAATTTGTGGGGTAATAAGCTGGTAAATGTAAGTAATTGATTTACAAACAAGATACACTGAGTTGATATATGACCCTTTCTTTTATGAAGTAGCTGATAAAAGCAAAACAAAACACCACTGCCAAAACAGACAAAAAACCACAATACTTATATTCCTTTCTTTTGTGGCATTAACTGAAAATCTTAACCAAAATTCAGAGAGGGAGAATTATATTTAATGTATTTTCATGCAATGTGTGATACAGTTTGTTTATTTGGAGCATTTTTAAATTGCCTTTCTATTAACAGTTGTTCAAACTGACAAGTAAAAATGATATACGTTAATAATAATGAAGCATCCATAAAATGTTTGTAAAACTGATATGGAATTGTTTCTAATTTTTGAAACGGTGGATTCCATATAGGTATTGCAGTCAGGCCAACTTAAATAGTGAGAAAGTGATTAATATTTCCAAATCACTTAGTAAACTGATATCTATATGCTTGTCTTTAAACAATATTTTAATTTAATTAACTAGAAGGCTATGTGTTTTTGAGTTTCAGCTTGCATACTTCTTCCTTCAATTTGCCTTTGTGCCCTCCAAATTCTTTCTCAATTTTTTGATAGAAGTAGTTTTGGTTTGAAGAATAGGTGTACACTCACACCAGCTGATTGCCACAGTCTACATAAGTCCTTTAATAAGGAAACTGATTCCATTAATTTTTGGAAACACAACATGCCAGTTCTTTGAAACTAAGCTTGTTAAATTAAGCCTTGAAAAATGTTTTTGGTGAAAATCAGAAATCAACATCACAAAATACAAATAAATGTTTTTAATCTACAGAAGCTAGACGTTACACAGAAAAGATTTGGGTGGGTATATATCTAGGAATGGAGAGTACACACATTAAATTGTAAATAGAGAATTCACAGCAATCTTTGGATGCACATATTTCTGTTTTGACAACCAAACTACACATTAGGAGAATTAACTGAATACAAGATTGTTTAGACTTTAATCTGACACTTCAAAACCTCTCCCTAAATGAAGATTGAATCAAAATCTTCATGCTACAACATGATACTTAGTCCAAGGCAAAATTCCTGCTGATTCGTGTGGGCAAATGTTCAATATCACTGTTTTAGCATGTATTTTGATTTGAGAAAGTTTCTTAAAGGTTTATAACTTAATGTTTCCTATTGGAAGTATTTTGATTTGAGGTGATCTACAAAGACTGGGCTGAGTATCGTTGCTGGCTTCTTTCATACCTGTCCATTTACTGTTGTCCTGATTAGTATTTAGCACCGCCACCTACAATATCCAGTGAGCGTGCATATAACCATAGAAGAATGAACTGAGACCATGAACGAATGGATATCTTGGGTAATTTCCAGGTGAGGAAAGTTGGGAGAGGATGGTTATCTGTGCTGTAAACATAAATCATGTCCAGCAGATACTATGCTTGTTCAAAAAAACTTTTAGGATTACTGGTATTACTTCAGACTGTTCTGTGTATGTCCAACATGCAACAGAACTCATTTAATAAATCAATAGCTCTTATGCAAGTGAGTTTAGAGGCAGTTTTTAGATTGTATCAAATGGTATGAGTTTTTAAAAATACTTTTTAAATGATACCTACTTAAACTTTTTTTGTAAAATATTTCTTATCTTACAATTGTTTTTATTTTTTTCTTCAGTTTGACATGGATAAAATCATGTGTTTGCAGTTAAAAAGTTGCACATTACTAACCAACATGTTTGAAAGATAATTTTAACTTTATTTTTTTCCATAGTAGTAAAATTGTCAGTTTCATAGGTATAGCAGGTAAAGTAGACAGATCGTAATATTGTATGTATTTTAACAGAAAGAATACAGGAATGCTGTGTATAGCACAGTGGTTAAAGAACCAAAAGTCAAACTCATGCCATAGGAGATTTGTGAATAAGATACCTCATGTTGTCTTAAAACACACACGCACAGATGGGAAACTGTGTTTATTTACTGATTTACTTATTCAAATGGCTAATTTCCCAAGATGAATCCCTACCTTCCAGCCAGCTTTTCACTGAAAGCGGGTAGCTCAATATGTCTTTAGAGAGTCAGCTTTGATAATTAAGTCACTCCATTTGCAAGGACCATATCACAGAAGATGCGTCCCTTCAGTGTCAAATGGTGTGGAATTTTCTGAGGTCAGGTTTCTTGTACTGTGAGAAAACTGTTTCATATACAGTGTGAGATCAGTGTTTACTTTTTTTTTAGCAACTCTATCATATAGATCAAGCCTCCGTTCTGAATGAATAGTAGTTTACTTAGCAGAGGTGAGATTTCAGTTTGGAAATCCTTGAATCTCAGCTACAATTCCATTTGCTATAGTGTATCAATAAAATAAAGTGCTAGTAATTGGAGGTTTTCTAAATGCATTTGTATGGTTTCCAATGAATTCCAGTTGGCTGAATCTATTCTGTGTACAAAGCTGTATTTTAATTTCTGTTATAAAACTTAAAAACAAAGGTTCAGGTTGTATATTTTATTTTAATTTGTGTTGCTTTTAATTATGTCTGTTTTATGGAGATTCATTTTATAGCTTTAATCTCAGCATATTTTAGTAATTATTTCCCTGTGTGTAAATCATGCTTATATCTTCAGCACCACCATTATGTGATAATTTTTACATATATAATGTCAGCTCTGCAGGCTTTGTTAACCTTATTTAGCCATCAGTTTGACGTGCCAAATTCTACTAAAGACCTGGACAGAATAATTTCTCATTCAGTATAGCATGCCTTGTAATGTCTCATTAGACTTGAACTAACAGATTTTTTCCTTTCTAATAACCAGGTCTTCACAGATTTAATGTGACAATCTTTTGCTTCTCTTAACTTTATAGTCATTGTGATCTTGGGAGAATTAAAAAGAAGTCAATGTAGTAGTTTTCACATGGACATAAGTACGAACGGTATGCTTGGCTTTAGTTCCACTTCAGGATTGTTTTTATCAGTGAAACTGTTTGCTTCTGTTGTTTCAAGTCTGCCCGAGCACAAGTGCCCCCCTTTTTAAAAAAAAATAGATGTGAGTAATGGGAAAAATATTTTAATTTTTTCCCCATAATATTTGTTCTACAATGGAATTGTAACCAGTATCTCTCGAAAGCTAATTCCATATTTGAACTAGAATGCCCATATACTATACAAACATACATACATACATACATACATACATATATACATACATACATATATTTGCCAGACAAACTACATGGATATGTAAATCACTAGGAATTGAGTAAACCATAAGAAAGAAAATCTTAGGTTTGAAAGTTTCCCATCAGGTTGGAGAGAAAACTAGAGGGGGACCTTGCTACTCATAGCATCTCAATTATATATTGTGGCATTTGTCCTTTTCCATTCCAGTTGTACAAATTATGCCTATAGTTTCACTGATACATATAAATTACATTAAACAACTTTAATTAAGCAACTCTGGAGACCTATTTTCTGTTTTCTCTTTGGTGAGTTTATAGAGAATATTTTGTTTCTGAGCCTGGCTATGCAATAAGAGTTGCTGTACCCAAAAATGTATAGCAAAATCATTTTTGTACCATTATATTATCAACAGCTTGGCTGATTATCACTTAATAAATCAAGTGGCAATCACTTATAAATAAATCACTCATGCTGATTGCCATATTACCACTTAAAAGAAATAGTAATGTAATAAATAATAGAGATATTTTGATTAGCTTGCTAGATAAATTATATATTTCAGAGTTGTTGTATCTTAACAGTTGTCATATATTGGTGCAGAACTATGGAGCACATAAGGTAACAATGATGAGATTTTCAATGTTCTCAGTTCTATGAAGAAACCACTGGAAGCACGTAGGAGATAGTGAGATGTGATTCTTCTGTGAAGGGGCACATTATCAGTTTTCCCATTGCTAAATTATATATTCCACCAGATCAGCTTCTGGATATAGTTTAAATCAACAAGAGGGAAAACCAAGACTGGATTTCCTAGAGTCAGCAATTTCTAATTTAGCTAAACTCGTATTAGCCAGAATAACTGTACTTCCATCTTTCCATCTTATAATAGGTATTTTTGTGACGTTCTCTGATTCTGAAATGCTTTCTCCTAGATGTACAATTGGCACCCATATTATACCATTTCTGATATCTGAAAACATTTTTGTATCTCCAAAGGTATTTGCAAGGATGCTGTTTCAATCTACTTTTTTTTTTTTTTAATCTGCACTCAGTCGTTACTGACTCTGCAGTGACTGCCTGGACAAGTCCTTGCAGTTTTCAAGGCAAGGTGTTTTGGAAGTGGTTTGCCAGTGCCTCCTTCCTAGGGCAGAGCCCAGCTGGTGAGTGCAGGAGGCGGGGTTTCTGTTGCTTCGCGCCTTTTTCGGGCGTGTGAGGCTTCTGCGCTACCGGCAACTGCTCCTGACTCCTTTTGCAAGGCACCGCCAGCATTTTTCCTCTCACCGGAGTTAGAGTACCCATTTATCTATTCATGTAAGTTTTCGATCTGCTGGGTTGACAGGAGCTGGGCGAGGAAGCAGGAGCTCACTCTGCTGCGTGAAAGCTGGGCTCGAACCGCTGAAGTGTTGACCATTTCTGGCTGGCAACTTTCAGCGTCATTAAGCCGCTGCACCACTGCGTCCCCCAATCTACTTGTACTCTGTAGATTATGTTGTAATTATTCTGAAGGAGTATAAATACAGGAGAAGTATTTAATACAGGAGAAGTATTTAAACAAAATATAAATGTAAGGTACTGTTTATATTTTGTTTAAATACTTCTCCTGCAGCCTAGAATATATTAGATGAATATTTGAAATTTATATCTACAAGCATAGCAAATAAGGGCCTTCTTCTCCCCTTAGTCTTCTAAAGGTTCATATGCTAATTTAACTCTTCAGGTTCAAGTACTATGAAGCCTAAGCAATAATTACCTCAGGGTTAGATAGAGGTGATTTAATGGACAAACCCAACTACTGTATCATGATACTAATCAACACAAAACATTATGTTAATCCAAAATTCAGAAAAAAAGAAACATTTCCCTTATGTTTCAGCTCAAGCTTAATAAACACTTTAAAAATTACTATAAATAATTTTCAGAAAACATGGATGAAAAAGAGCATATATATCATATTTATTTCAAGGCAACATTCAGTAAGATCCTATCATACAAATGTAGTGGGATGCTGGTGGTTCTTGTTTTACTAAAACATCAACTTATTTCATCTTTTTGAAGGCAAATTAGAAGCACTATTGCAAAGAAGAATGAATCTTTAAACACAACAGTTGATTGGCCTGGTGCAATTCAGAGAACTCAGAGCTTTTATATAGGTTTGTGCATCAGAGTTTAAAAACTAGGCTTTTTCCTCCCATCTGTGAGATTGTGGGGAGAAATGAATGGAAGGAGAGTAGACATCAACAATAAAAAAAAAAAGAAGATAATTCCATTGGCATCTTATCCCATAAATGGCAACTCAGGAAGAAGAAACACTGGGGAAGTCATTTCTAATCATTCAAATACAGTTTAGACCAGTGCTTCCCAAACCTGGGTGGTTTTTCTTTGAGTAATGACGCATGAACCCATTCACAGGGACATTTAAATTGACTTAAGGATTGCCACATGTACTGAAATATATTTGAAAATTTCCCAGAGTATTTCTATTAAGATGATGAAATTACCAATGGTAATTTGTTGAAATGACATAAAGATAATTCAGTGATACTGTTTTTATAATACAGGCGGCCCTCAAGTTACGCCCATTGTTCAGTGACCATTTGAAGTTACGATGGTGTTGTAGGAGGGGACTTACAACCAGTCCTCAAAGTTCTGGCCATTGCAGCACGCCTGAGGTCATGTGACAAAATTTTGGCACTTGGCAACCAGCAAACACTTATGACCAGTTGCAGTGTCCTGCAGTCACATGATCACAATTTGAAATCTTCCCTTCCAGCTTTCTACAACCAAAGTCAGTAGGGAGGTTGGAAATTGCTTGGGTAAGTCTCCCTCACCCACCCTGGTCTTTCTTTGCATGCACCACACCCTTCTTCCCCCCTTCAGTTGTATGCACACACTCTGCCCTCCTTCCCCCCTTCACTCATTCATGTTCACCATGCCCTCCTTTCCCCCTGAGTTTTGGATAATGAAGGAAAAACTTTGGGAAGCACTGATCTAGCCTAAAAAACTCATTAGAAACAAGCGTGAGAATTCCTCTTACAATTTCCAAGCTTCTGTATTTCCCCCATATATTAGCATTAAAGATGTTTTACTTGAGGTCTGTGTAGTTCTTGCTTTCGTGATCAGGCCTAGCTGAGAGGGGCTTGACACCATCTTTCCTAGATAATGAATTCTTGGCCAGTTTCTTTATTTTTATTTTTCTCCAAGCAATAAAGACCTTATGGTAAGAGAAACATAAATTTCGGATGTAGTGAAAGCCTGTGTATATGTTTGTGTGTATGTGTGTGCATGTGTGTCTATCTGCCTAGATATCTCTGTATAGTATATCAAATGGTTTCCAACTTGAGTTAAATTCCATACCAGATTTATTTATTTAGTGCTTTTGAGTCAGCGTTAGCTCCTGGTAACTGACTGAACAAATACCTGCAGTTTTCTGGGCAAGATGTGTGCCCAGTGGTTCGCCACTGCCTTCTTCCCAGGGCTGAGAGTGAGTGACTGGCCCAAGGGCACCCAATTGGCTTTGTGCCTAAGGCAGGACTAGAATTCACACTCCTGGTTTCTAGCCTGATGCCTTAACCACTACACTAAACTGGTGCCTATTTTTAAATACAACATTATTTTAGTCATAGAAGTGAACTCCTATTAATTAGCTAATCTGCAGAAAAATTGAGCATACAGTATCTTGCAACAGGAAGTGTAGAATATCTTTTTCAGCAGTTCCCATATACAGAACTCATTCAGTATACTTTCTTGGAATGTGAGGTTTAACGATGTATTTCCAAAGAGGGACTGGATCAGAACTTTTAAAATCCAGTGAGGTGAAACTTCAGAAAGGAGAAGAAGGTGTTTTGTGACATATTTTTGTAATAAAAGGAGGAAGGTTTTTACCAAAAAAAAAAAAAAATTACAGCAGGTCTGCTATGATGAAACCAGTCTTAAAGACACTGCATAAGAAGAGATTTCTGAGATTATAAAGACTCTTCTGTTAACTCTAAGTAAGAAGACTGCATAAAGTGATGAAAATCCCAATGGCTGCAGAATCTGAAACAAGGTAGCTTTCTTATTGGAAAATCATACATTAAAAAAACTTTATTCCTCATCTTAGTAATAATGCAGACGAGCTCAAAACTAAATTACACTGAATAGCATGATTACTTGCAGATAAGCCTTGCTGTTTGCCAATTATTCAATGATCAATTGTTTATTAACAATAATTTAAATGATGCAGTAACTACTATGTGGTTTAGAACACAGGTAATTTTCTACCATTTGAAAATAGCACTAATATGTATTTAGTTGGCTTGTTAATTATTATATTCAAATATTTTCTTTCCTATGAACTCTAGACAGTAGTTTGAAGTGAGATTTCTTGAACTTTCTTGATGTAGCAGTCCCTATATCCTCAGATAATTTCAACTATTTCAGGAATACTAGCCTATTTCACTGCACCTACGGAAAGGAATAATAACTGAACAATACCATGGCATTGGCAACTTTTAGTCTATGTAGCTAAATGTAATTTTTCTGACTGGCAGGTTTTGTAGCATTTCAGGAAGATCTCAGGCATTGTAGTCCTTATTACAGATACAATGAATTAAACCTGCCCTGTGGGCCAGAACTATTTTACCATTGATCTATAATTTATATTGGAGACAAGTATTCAATATTGGACTGGCAGAAATGGGAGATAAGTGCTAGTCTATGAAATAAAAGTTGCATGGGAGATTTGTTTATAGCACATCCTGAACAGTGTGTCAGTAATGTTTGTGTTCCATTAGATTCATGTGAAGTATTTATTCTAATAGTTCATTTTCAGGTTTTAAAAATAGATAGACAAGGGCTTGTTTAGCTTTAGCCAATTAGTTTGGTTAAAATATCAGGCAGTCTTGCTTCAAGGTTTCAGATCTAGTACAATAATGTAATTTTGTCAAACGTTTCTTTAAAGTGAGGTTTTAAGTAATTAGAGATTCTTTTACTTATGTTCTATTTTCTTTCCTTAGTCTTTGTTATTCTCAACTCCTCAATGCATTGCTACTTTTCTTTTGACATTGAATTCTTTGAATGTCAAATGCATGACTTTTGGACTCAATGGCTTGCAAATTAATCCTTTACAGACAGCTTAACTATTTCACTCACTGAGCAGTTGTTAGAAATTAATTTAGCTATAACTTACAGGAAAATGATAGGAATCTTAAAGAACTCTGTAGTGAGATGGGCAGTGACAAATCTGAAATATAAATAAATAAACAGAAGAAAGCATTAAAATTTTAAAAATGTTGGGTGAGATACCCAATAATGCACTTAAATACAGATATCAAGCTTAAATGTGTGTTAAGGTATAACATTTTGACCATTACAAATATAACAAACTGGAAATCAAGTCTGAGCATGTTGAAGAGATGCAAGATAGAAATCATGACTTGCTATGAATTCTAGTATAATAGTTTTCTCTTCATTGCTTTGCTTCATTACAGAGAAAATATATAAATTACTGGCCAGCTGAAATCTTCCTTTTTAAAATATGGCATTTTGGTAATAGACTTGGTGATTCCAGATTTTCTTAGCTAAGACTGGTTGTCTAGATTAAAACTATGATTTCAGTCTGGTCTTAAAGCAGATTCTGGAGATAACAATCCTGGTTTGCCTTAGTAGATGAATTATGCCACTAACTAGGTAGGATACATCTTATAATCAACTCTGATATTCTTCTGGTCCATCTGTTAGCTAATAGGAAAACCATCTTTATGCTGTTACTGTTCCAGCAGATCTGACTGAGAAAATTAGTGTTTGATCTTTTGTCTAAGAGTTAAGAATAAATACAAAACAAAACCCTAAAGAATTAGGTGAAGCAGGCCTGCGAACGGGGATGCGGTGGCGCAGCGGCTTAATGACGTTGAAAGTTGCCGTCCAGCCTTCGCGTTAGCAGGGTAAGCTCCTGTTTCCTCCCCAGTTCCTGTAAACCCAACAGTTCGAAAACTCACATGAGTAGATAAATGGGTACTCTCACTCCGGTGGGAGGAAAAATGCTGGTGCGGCGACTTGCAAAAAAGGAGTCGGGAGCAGTTGCTGGTAAGCGCGAAAAACCGCGCGTGCTCGAAAAGGGCGCGAAGCAACGGAAACCCTGCCTCCTGCGCTCGCCAGCTGGGCTATGCTCTAGGAAGGAGGCTCTGGCAAACCACTTCCGAAACAATTGCCTTGAAAACTGCAAGGACTTGTCCAAGCAGTCACCGCAGAGTTGGTAACGACTGAGTGCAGATTTAAAAAAAAAAAAAAAAGGCCTGGGAAAGTCTTAGGTAGAACTATGATTGAAAGCATAATAGAAGTAAAAAGGAGAAAACTTTGGGAAGTACTGTGCATCTTTATGCTGGGCAGTACATGTGTGGACCAGAGTTTTGCTGTTCAGTGAGTCAATGAAAAACGTATCAATCTGAGAAAGAAGGTTGAGTGCATGTTTGTTGATTTAGAGAAAATGAATGATAAAGTGGTTAGGTTTGAATTATGGAACATTCTGTGCAAATACAGAGTACAATATTGGTTACTAAGAACAATATATAATGGAAATAAAGCATTTGTGAGAATAAATTCAATACTGAGCAAGGAATAAGACAATAATATGTTAGGTCTCTTGGTTGTTTAATGTATTTATGGATAAATTTATAAGGAATGTTTATGGTGAGTGTGTTTGTTAAGAGCTTGAATGTGTAAATATATTTATTGGCAAATATTTAGATAGAGCATAGATTTGAAGATTTACAAATCTTTAATTTGTAAATTATCTTTTATATATCAAAGACCAAGGTAGTTGTGTCTTGGTAGGGAAATGAAGCAAACATCTTCAAGTTAGACATAAATAAGTGAAAAATTAGAACAAATAGATAAATTTGTATCTTTTGGTGGAATGTTTACCAAAGACAGGAAATGAATGAACAAAAAATTTAAGACATGCACATTTTAGTAGAAAGGTAATGGATACTACAGTATATAGTCTATTGTGGTGAATGAACCTAAGAGTTGGTTCCCAGACTAATGGAGATTCAAACAACAACCAACTGCAATCTTCCCCATTATCAGTGAAGAGACTTGTCTATCACTGGTCCATGAGAAAGGCAATCAGAAAGTCTCCAGCTAATGTGCCTAGGGATATATTGGTTCAAAACATACCATCCACCTGAATAAATCTGCTGAAGAGAACTCTATAATATCTCTGCTTGGAAAAGAACCACTTGGGTTTAAGCAGCTGCTAAAGTGCCTAACAAAATGTCTGGTGAAATAAGTGAAAGTGACTGTATGATTCTGCCCACTTTCTTATATGTATATGACAATTGAGTATGTCAGAGGAAACAAATTAGAAGATTGGTGTGGGAATGGGTTGCATATGCAAAATAAATGTGTGTGAAAAAAAAAAAAAAAAATAAAGCCAAGAAAGAATTGGTGATAAAAGATTGGGAACTGGTTAAGAAAGTTAACAGTACAAGAGGAATATGTTGAAGTGATGTCTTCATTATGATGGAATGAAAGAGCACTGAATCATAACAAATAAATAAAGGGAAGAGTATATGGGTTCAGAGGAAGAAGAAACCTTAGAAAGTTGTGGTAGATTAAATCTTCAAAAATAGAAAAGTTAAAATAGAGACATGAGAAGTTAAAAAAATAAAAGGTGTATGTATGAATCAATATGGACATGATGGAAGCAAGGATTGTTTGCAAGGCAGAAAGTTATGGATAGGTATACTGAATAATGTTGGTATAAACTAAATTTAGTTAAATTTCCTTTTCTAATCCTCTGTCTCTAATTTCTTTTACTCACTACTCTTATTCTCTACTTACTTCAAAAGATAGTAGCATGATTATATCTATGAACTATGTATGCCTGTGAGATTACTTAGGCCCTTATTTATCCTCCATGTCTTTCATTAATTGTATGAGATTTCTAAGAGAGGTAAGTGCTCCAGTAGCACAGTTCAGTCTGCCAGCAAATAACTCAAGGTTAGCAGATAGTGAATTGAGAAAATATCTACCCAGTCCTTATGAAAAACTCTGTGAAGTAAATTGGTAATCTCACAAATTAAAATATGTGATGTAATAGATTAAACTTTGAGAAATGACCATGCTTAGAACTACCCTTATACCCACTTCCTTATGTTACATCAGCCTTCCCTAATCTGAAAGTCATCCAATGTGTAGACTTTAGCTCCCAGAATTCTGTGGCAATTGCTGCAAATTCTAGAAGTTGAAATCTAGAGGGCATATTTCATCCCTCACGCATCCATGAGCACCAACTAGCAGTCAGAAGACATGATGAAAATTCCTTAATTGCACAATACATGGACAGACTCAACCACAGTTTTAACTGGGAAACTGTCAGCATTTTAGACCAAGCCAAATCCAAATATGCAAGAGAATTCTTGGAAGCCTGGTATTCAGACAAGGCAGCAGTTAACAGACACATAGAGATAAACAGCATCTATATACTGTTCAAAAGAGACAAACGATCAGAAGATCGCCTCACCAGCATACAATCACCAGCAATCATCTCGAGCAGTCATCACCCAGATAAGCAAAGGTCACCACCAGGCACACAATCAAGCAGTCAACGTATGCTAATCGATGAACTATCAGAAGAGCAAAACAGAACCCCCACCCCCACCAGCACTGGCAAAGCAGGCCACAGCAGATAAATAGAGAGCAAACTTCATCCCATTTTAGCACTGAAGATGTTACTTAGCCAGGTAATGAAAGGTTTGCAAGAAAAGAACCAAGCTCAGAGAACCCCAAGGACTCCACAGGGGATATTTCAGTTTGGGGAATGCTGCCTTTCACTTTACTCAAGAGGCAGTCCATATTTTGTTGCTTATTCAGCATCATGGTGTAAAACCATTCTTATTTATTTGTTTATTTAATCAATTTATATGGCCACCCAGTTGCCAAAGTGATTTAGGGTGGCTAATAGAACATTTAAAACAAGAATAAATAAAAATAAAACAGTGATACAATCCAGTCATCAACCACATCATACTATCTCCCAAGTCAGGCTCATCTAACATCCTGGGTCAAATGCTGGATAGGGTTGGGGAAGGAGAAACCATGTTTTTACAAAAGGCCAGCAGAGCCCAATCCAATCCCAATCCAATATTGGGAGGGAGTTCAGTATTGAGGGCAGGCACTGCCACAGTAAATATATTCTTCATATTTTTTAAATAGGTCCAACCAGATGACATTGGTGAAGAAAAAGAAGCTAAAGTGTGCCCAACCTGGAAGATTGTATGGGATGGAATTATATAACTGGAGCTAGGCAATGCCCAAAACTACCTGCTCTTATGCCATGTAGTACTATATAGGTGATAATCAGCACCTTGAAATGTGTAGAGAGTAAGGAAATGATCTTGATGGAGATAAACAAGACAACAAGGCGTAAATTATGTTTTAAGCCCAGGAAGACTTCTAAGATTGTTGTCAGCACCGCTCAGTAGACCAGACTAAGAAGCCTACTCCACAGGAAGGCTAAAATTACTTTTATTGAGAATGGCTATAATAACAGAAACTTGTTAGTCTGATTGTGCTGTACCTTCTCCCTAGTTCAATGAATTAGGGAAGGGTCTGTCTGAGCCACTTCCAAACTTTTTCTGGGTGTTCTGGACTTAAAACATAATTTGCCTCTTGTTGCCTTGGCAACAGAGCTTGCATATCTCCATCAAGATAATCTTCCTTACTCTCTACAAAATGTTCCCAGAAGTCTATTGACAGTCAGTGCAGCTCATGAAGTAGTGGTGATACATGGGCATACCATGGTGCTGCATTCTGGATCAATTGCAGCTTTTGAAAACTCTTTAAGGGCAATCCCACATAGTACATATTGCAGTAATTCAGTAGGTGACTAGTGCGTGACTATCAGTAGACCTTCCTGGTCTAGAAATGGGTAGTATTGGTGCCCCAATTTAAATTTTGTTAAGACTTCCTGTCTAAAGTTGCCATGTGTTCCTTGAGAACAATCTCTGAGACATGTGGATCCTCAAATTGTACATTGGCTTGGAGTAGGGGATTGTAATCCATCCCCCAGCCGGTGATGGAAAATCTCCAGTTCCAGGATCACAGTGGTCCCAAAGCCATAGCCACTCAATCTTGCTGAGCTTGAGTCAAAGCCGGCTCTTCCCCATCAAGACCCCCAGAGCCCCCAGAGCCTGGAACTGTACCTTGACAGCAACATTTGCTCAGAGATGTAGGAAGTGATTATCACCAGTATTCTTTCCTCATACTTTATCTAATTCTGACAGATGAATTCTCAAAGCAACTCATGTAGATGTTAAGCAGAGGTATGGAGACAGTAGAGCCCTGAAGTACCCGAAAGCAGACTTTATTTCTCCATTCTTGTGCAAACAAGGAAATTATTTTTAAAACTGTATTTCTTTATGAAACTAGTACTTATTTTCACATGATGCTATTTTAGAGAAAGGAGTTTCCTGAATCTGAAATCTATTCAACACAAGTTCTGCTCATATTGTCACAGTAATATTGTTAAATATTTTGATTTGGGGTGGCAGTTTAACACCAATAGTCTAGTGCATGCCAACACTTCTATGAAATATCTTTCTAAAGAGAGTTACAGGTATACAGTAGCAATACTGAGTTATTATTTACATGTTCAATATGCATGAATTCAGCATGTGTGTGTGTGTGTGTGTGTGTGTGTAGGTGTAGATGTAATCATGCACTTTTTGGTTTGTTTGCTTTTTTCCATTTTCTTAGGTTGCTTCTCATTTTTCAGGCGATCTTTCTGTACAAGAAATAGTTTCTGAAAAGTAAGGTTAGATGTGAAATCTCTTCTAGCTCTGTCACTGTTGTGATTGCTAAATATGAATACAGCTAATGGGGAGATTTGTAATGGGAGCTGAAATCCCAAAATAAAATGCTGCAGAGCAAGCAGAAAAAACAGTAAAATGCATGGCCACATCTATGAAATACTAAATGAATGCAAAGTAGGAGCTGATAATTCCAAATCTATAATTATTACCAGAATGAGGTAATAATGTGTGCATGTGTGCATAAACTTTTCATCTTCCAGTTAAATACAGTCTGTCCTACAGAGCATGCTGAGTAAGTTACAGGAACAGCAGTGCTGAGTGCACTTCAGAGTTGTTTTGAATACTATCTGGAGAGCTGCTACACATCACTTAAATCCATTAAGCCAGCCATTCTGAAAACAGAGCCTTATATGTAGAACACATCAGCTGCCCTATTATGGGAAGCCCACTTGTTTAGAAGGAAGCATGTGTTAGTGATTCTGCGCAGATCCTGGAATTTGAAATATCTTGGGGCCTCAACAGAGCCCTGGCATCAGTTATAGTGTCAGCTTAGTCGAAGTTAGAATCATGTTTTTCCCCTTGCTGGATCCGTATCTGAGAAGAAGCTGCCTCTGTGTTGAATTCAGTAAGGGAATACTAAGGAGATAAGTAGATTTTTGTTTATAATGCTGAGACTGGTGGAGTAGCAGTTTCGTTCTGCAACAGCCAGCTCTGTTGTTGTTGTTTTAAATGGCACTGGAACGTTGGATGATAGCATTCTGAGAAAGTCTTCATTGGGCATCTGCTTTGGACTTCTTATGCTTACATGCTGTGGTATGAGGAAGACGAAGAATGTAAGTACAAATAGTCTGAAATACATTATTATGGAACTGAGTTCTAACAATTTTGTTGGAGAGAACCTGAAAAATCTTTTAACAGCATGCATTCTTGAATATTTTATCTCCAGTGAGTCAAAGACAGAGTGTCTGGAAGGCAAGATCTAGTACCTGGATCTTATTTGTGATCAAATCCATTATGTTGAAATACAGAGAGCAATAGAAATAGATTGCTCTTGTCTCAGATCACAAATGCAATTTCTAAAGATTCTTAGGGAAATAAAAGTGATGTGTATAAAATTGATTTTTCATTATTGTTTTAATATTCTATCCAGAATTCAAAGGAGTAATCAGTTGTTTTGAAGTATAATGGCGTATGCTGCTTTGCTCCTCTGATTGATGGGATTTTGCTCATTATCTGTATCAAAATAGTTGAACTGTCACCACACCTTTTTTTTTCACCCTTCCCATACTTGAAATCTAGCATTGCCTTTATATAATGTTCTTCTTTGTGCTTATAACTTTGTCAATGGGCTTAAAAAAGAATAATAAAAGTCAAAATAGGTTCAACAATTTGTAGAAAGAAAATAGGTTTGATTTCATATATAGATTCAATATAGTCTGTTTATGCTGGTAGAAGGAAAAAAGGTACCTGGCAAAAGGAATAGGATTTTTACATACATCTCCCCTTTCCTCTCTCTTTCTAGCAGACCTGCAGAAATTCAGTCTACTATTTGTTGTATTTAAAAACAAATCAGGCTTTATGCTTGGGACACTTTGATTTTGGAGAAACTGAGATGGACTAGAAGTTCATAGGCTTCCTTTGAAATTTTTAACAAGGCTTTTATTTTAACATGGTCTTTGTCTTTTATTTCTCATTCCACAAAAGCACTTGGCATGGTGCATCAGGTTCAATAATTATAATCTTAAATATTTTGGTGTGCCTTTGGAAGATTAAAGATGAAATGACTAAGATCTCAGTAAAATTCCTGCCTCATGTATTCAGTAAGAAATAATTATAAAGATAAACAAAATTGAATATAAGTTACTCATTTTGTACAAGCAAGTTCTAATCCTGATGATGTCTTAATAGTCATATTTTCATTCATGAAAGATTGCCCATTAGTAAGATTTACTATTTGAAGGTGAAAGTTAAGGTGGGGGGGAGGAGAGAGAGATGATCTGTGATCTCAGTTCCTGTATTTGTTAATACTACCCAGATTTTAACATCTGAACAGAGGTAATGTGGAAATTCTTGCTTTTACCATGATATCTTATGAAGTATTAATTGTTATTATTGTTGTAGACTTTGCTCTGGACTACTCAAGGCAGGTGAGCTTTTGGGCTGGATAGATGTCATTTCTAGTAGAAAGTACCAGACACTTGGTGTTATTAATAATGATGATTAAAATTAAGTACTCACTTTCTCTGAACATTGTTTTACACAGCTAAACTTTTCTGATTTGATTGGATTTTTGCATATAGCTTTTCTTGTGTCGTCTATCTCTGGTTATATTTTATATTTTGTCTTTGGCTATGACTTGTACAACTTTGTGTTTTAGGACTGGTTTTTATTATGGTGTATTACACTGTTATGTTACTGTTATATTGCATACAACTTTGTAAGCTTAAAAAAAAAGATTTTTATATGGTTTTAAAATAAATAGCTGGGGAAAAAGGGGATCAGGGATTGCAGGTATTCCCTATGCATGAAAATGTCCAGGGCTACCAATATATATGCGCTCTGCTGACTGCCTAAGACAGTGTCTACTGACCTAGCGACAGGTGCCTGGGACCCATTAAACTCTATTTGTGACTAGGATCAGAGGATTTTAAAAAAAAAATTATACAAATATATTTTATGCTTGTATATTCATTTATCCCTGCCCCTTCCCTTCATCCTATATTAGTGTAATCCACAAACCTCCTGTAACTTTCTTTTATTTTACAAAATGTGATCATGCACAGGCATACAAGGAAAAATAGTTTCAGACCCCAAGATTTAATCTTAAAAATAAGTAAAACCTTATTTTATTGCACAATAACTAATTTTTTAAAAAAGTGTCAAGACATTAGTAATAGAATTAATATATACATTTTAATATAAACTACATATGTGTGAAGTACTATGATTAAAAAAACCTGCATTTAAAATGCAGTTCAGTACATGACTACTTAGAAATACAATTAAATTCCAAGCTTACACTTTATTTGGTATATTTTATAGCAGTCTTCAGGGAACTGAAAACAGGAATTCAATGCTCTTACACTTTAGTTTTAAATTCTGAAATATGCTTTGATTAAACCGTTGGGGGAAGTCAGCTAATGGAGGCAATGTTGCTATTTCACAGCACTGAATAAGCAATCTGAAGGCAAGCTGGAGCACAAAGAGAAGGAATAATGATGACCTTGGTTTATTTTTTGCTCAGTATATTCAGCCTTTGAATGGATTTTGAACAAGGTAACAGTTTATTCTCCCAGAAAGCATTGCCATACTCTTTGGAGATTTCATATTCTTATCATAGCAGCTGGTTTATTGTGGAGTATTTTCTAGTGAAGGTCATGGGCTTCAGGGTGGGGGAAAAAGATTTCCTTACTGAACCCAACCAAGAATAAGCTTTTCATGAGAACATTTCTGCGCAGAGACCTATTAGCCTGTTGACCTGCCTAGCACATTGCTGATGATAAATAAAAAGCCTTCTACTGCAGAGAAGGTTGTTTGATGTTGTGGGTCTTTCCCCCTGCCCCTTTGTTTGAGGTTACAGCTGTTAATGGATGCTATTTTATTCAAAAGAAGAAGACTATTGGTAGAACTCTGACATTTTTAAAAGTTACAACATGTTATTTAAGAAAATCTAAATGATGAAAATACAGAGCAGCAATTACCTAATATATTATTTAGAAGCACATGGCCATTGTGATTACTTGGAAAATTACTTCTTTCCACTGCCTTTTAGTACTTTTAAACTTCTGTTGTGCAGCAGTGTACAACATAAACTTAATACATTTGCAGGATGACATTCATAACAAATGTGAATGGAATACAAACCTCTTCACACACCAGCATATACCTTTGTTTATCAAGTACTAAAAATATGTTGATAAACGTTTTACAAACACAGAATCATAGAGTTGGAAACCGCCACTTAGACCATCAAATATATTCTTCATTTTTTTTAAACCAATTGGTATAAACCTGGGATACTGTCATGCTGAAATAATAACTGAAATATTTTATGTAAACTGAAGTACCTCTAATTTCCATAAATCTAAAAATGATTTATATAAATAAGTATGTGATTGTAGCCTAAAAGAAACTTCCACAGATTCTCTAGAATTTTTAAATTACATCTGTAATTTGCTTAAAAACTTTTATATAATTGGTAACTTATAGATGGAATATTAATATAAATGGCATTATATTAAAATTTCACAGGTTGACTGAAGATGATATTTCAAAATTCTCCAAAGTATTTTGTGAAATAATTATTTGTTAAATTTTCTTGGAAATAATTGCAAGATTCCAAAAATTAAAGGGGGAAATTAAAAAAAAAATCCTAGAAAAATATATTCTCACCTAGGTTTTTTTTTAAATAGACAGTGAAAATATTATATAAAATAGTTAATTGAAATCATTTTTCATGGCTTTCCTTATTTTCTCTGTATTATCCTTGTATGAAGAATTTATGAGTACA
Organism: Python bivittatus; assembly: GCF_059951505.1. NCBI lineage: Eukaryota > Metazoa > Chordata > Lepidosauria > Squamata > Pythonidae > Python > Python bivittatus. The sequence continues at coordinate 27,672,032 of NW_028277074.1, forward strand.
GTAGATGGAAATAACTAGAAAATATATGAAGTTTCCACCCTGTACAGCAGCCTTATAAAATATTAACATAAATAAATTCAAATGCATTCTAGTATCTTCTTTATGTGGTATATTTAGGAATAATTAGGTATGTATTTATAACTATCTAGATGTGTTAATAACAAATATAAAGATATTTACTAAAACTTGAAAATCACAAACATTTTTAGGAACCTAAAACACAAAGATTCACATTCATTATTTCACCTTAATCTTGTATAGAAACTATATTAATCTGGTATTAGAAAGTGATAAAATCTTAGGAAATCAGTAGAATGACAGATATGCAGTGCAGTACCCTTTAACAAAATGCAATATTGCAATCTAAATGATCTGAGGTTAATTTTCTATTTCTCATACTATGAATAACTGTTAATTGGAGTTAGTTCTCCATTTCTTATTATGGAAATAACTAGAAGTGTTGTTTTTAGCATAATTTATCTACTTTTCTGCCATTTTCACTGTGTGCAATATATAAAGAAGATCATATTAAAAAAAGATAAATCATTATAAAATTATATTAATCAGATGAGATATAATGAGAGAGAATACATCAAAACTATACTATCCGTTTTTGTGTAAAATATATTTGTTACATCAAACTAAGAAACAAAAGTATTGCATAGAAAAGACAGTTGACATAACTTTAGTATTTATAAAATCCTGCCCTCCCTGGAATTTTATCTGATGAACAAAACAATTGGCAAAATTGTCCAGTTGCTTGAAAATCTCTTTCTTCCCCCCTCATCAGGGAGGAGAGAGTGTCAGACCACATCTATCAGCAGTTCATTGCTACAAATAAGATACAGATTTGTCCTTCCAATACTGTATAATAAGCATTTTGGTTATACCTAATTTACCAAAACTATCCACAGTTCTTGATGTCTTGATACATTCCAAATATTGGGGATATATAAATTTTAGAACTAAAGTGAATGGTGTTTTTATCCACTTTTCTGGTTTTCTAATTGAGAGAAGTTAGTTAGATATAAATAAACAGAACCTAAATTTAAGATTCTTATGAGTTGTATTGTTGTATGTTTTAAAATAGCATGTAAGAGTTTTAATTATTATGTTCAAATCTCACTTATTTTAAGAGACTTTGTATCCAAAATGATAAATTTTATTCATTAATCTCCAAAGGAGAACACAGTGTGAAGAAAGATAAGATCATGACTATCTCTTCTGCCCAGCTGGTGTTTTTTTAGTGTGTGTGTTATAGTACCAAAATACATCAGATTTATCAGCACATAATATTATTTATTATTTGTAAGCTCGTTGTTTTAAACATTTTTCAAATACTAGCATTTTAGCAAATGTTAGGAAAAGAGCTACAGTAATTTTATTTCATGTTGTCAGAAATTCAGTATAGTACTCATTACCCGTATTCTTTGGGAAACATTAGCAAATAGATTTTTCACAAAGTCTACTCTTTCAAGTAATATTGCAAAAGCTTGTAAACTATTAACTTAATAGATAAAAAGGGGTTTCCCTAGTAATAGAATAGCATGTTAGAAAGTTTTAATTTTGAAGATAGCATTTTCCTAAATGCTGAATGAAACTTACCTAGAATAAATGAATTAAATGGCTTATGAGCCAAAATTTGCATTAATTGATATTCTTATTGATAATTATTATTAATGATTTTTATATAGCTTTACTTAATGTCCATGTAAATACCATGAACTAAAGCAATTCAGGTGATAACTGCAAATTAATACGTTTCTTTAAAAAAAAGTAACAATCTATATTGAATTTATATATGTTCTGGCTTGCAGGCAATTTACAGAAAACAGATTTACAGAAAATACTTAGCAAATGATTCCATTTGCAGTGTTTCCAGGCTAGGCCTAACAATTACTGTTTTATCCTTTCTTCTCTTCTGCTCTGTTTATCTATTCATTTCATAGCTATCAAATATCTTCTGATACTAAACACTGTTGAACACTGTTAGGGTTTAGGGTTGGGGTTAGGGTTAGTACTGTATGTTTAGCATGGTCCCAACAGATGTAATTTTTGTTGTATTACATTAGGAAGCATGTTTATGCATTTAGGATTTATAGTACATATGAGCTTATGAAAACAAAAACTGTGAGTTCCTGTTCTCTTTGCCAGAAATCCTTTTCCTGTACATATGTCCCTTAGCTGCTCTGTTTCAGTGTAGTTCTACGATCTATTTAGTTGAAAAGAAACATTATAATTTGAAAATAGTCGTGGAAGATGCTATGTAAATTATATATAAACATGCTGTATTAATTATATATAAATGTACAGACATATATAAACATATATATGAATGAAATCAAAGAGCCACCAAAGTATATAAACAATGTATCAAAATAAAGTTATTTTTCTTTTAAGAGTGATTTATTTAATTCCTTATATATATACCTAAATCCAAATAATTTATAAATTGGGCTTATCCAGAAGGACTAGGCAACTTTAATAGCCACTCTTGCCAATTTTGTTTTGACTATAAAAGACATTTCTTTAGTATTAGTAAAGGTATAGCTAATTGATCTTTGGAAAACTGATACAATACACTCTTCCTTTTAAGTAATAGAATTTTTGCCTCTGTACCAAGGTATTATAATTATTATTTCCTTAATCCTATGAGAAAATTTTGTCATGAATTGGCCTTCTATTTTAAGCCCCAATATGCCAGAAGTTTCTAAAATGCTACTAAAAGTTGTAGCTGGAAGAAAAGTGAAGGATTTTACATATACTGGATTAACTATAAAAGTAAAATAGTATATGGACCCAAAATGTCCATGCTGAATTGCTTGTATATAAATAAAGTTGTGTTGCTATGTTATATTACAATATATTCGTTTTGTGAGAAATAGGAAAGGTTATGATATATGTGATTCCAACATGACAAAATGTATATTATAATGTCATGACTCAAGTTCCTTTCTTTTGTACTTGTATCGTAATGCATGTTACCACCCTTTCCTGCCGCTGTGAATGCCCATGGTTGAGCAATCTCTGACATCCCGATTCTTCAACATGTAATCCCTGCTAAAGGATCCTAAGATCTTTATTTTTGAAAAAAGTATTGAAACGCATCTCTTTAGATAGGATTTTAACTGTTGATAATTTTTATTCATTTTTAACTTTCTTCCTTAATGTAACTTTATGCTCTTACATTTTCGCTACAAACCACTGGGAGATGTCACTAGTCAGTGATATATAAAGTCTAGTAAATCAACCAATAATATGTAAAGGCTCAATTGCAATTTTAAACTGCAATTTTTTCTAATTGTTAATTTTAAAATTTGTATAGAATCATCTTCTTAGAAGTGCAGGGGGTTTTGCCACTGAATATAATTTTTACAGCAGATGGAAATTCATTAGTGATACAAGTTTAATATTTTAAATTAAGAAGTATAAGGATTCATACACCTGTATCTTCCTTTTATGTGCGACAAATTCAATTGTACTTTTAAGGTGGAAAATTAATGCAAGGCATATGAAAACTATCACATATAATGGCAATGGAAATTTCATTAAATAGAGTGAGGAAAATGGAAGTTGCAGTGGGAGGCTCATTAAAATCCACTTTTGCAAAAGCTTACCTTCACTGAATACCAGGGCAAAAAGGTATATCACATAGATATTACACACATTCCATGCACTGTGTAAATAAAGATATCCTACAGAAGTGCTGTATCCAGGGTTGCTTTTAGAGGCAAGAGAGCTGAGGGGGAAAATAAGGTGAGGCAAAAAAGGCCAAGGTAAGCTGTCTGTTGTTTGTATCACAAAATGCAGCAAGAACATTAATAGAAAAAGAGATGTTAGAGAAATGTAGAAACCTAACTGTGAAATTATATTCATAAGGAAAAGGTATCCAGCAGTCCAATAGTGAGTTGTCTTCATGTGTCATCAGATGCTGGAGATCACAGGAGGTATAAAATTTTCAGAAATTTTGAAGTTACAGAATTTTCTCCCATTTTACACTTAACTCATCTAAGTTTACTTTGTTATTTTAAGTAATACAATCATGCAGTTAGCATGCTCACCATATTTATTATATATAAAAGTATAATTGTATGAAATAATAATTACCCATACTATTTGAATAAACTTTAAAATGTTTTTAAAACTTGTTTTTGGTGTTTCTTTATGCTTTTTCTTCCTTTTGAGGTCTAGTAAAGAGTAGGTTCATGTAAACATCAGCAAAAGACAAAGTCACAAATAAATCAGGCACTGAATTCATTCTTTACATACAAGCAGCTCCTCCTAGGGCAGAATTCTACCTTGCTTTTGCATTTGACAATCATACTGCACTGCTTATCCTCTGTGTACAGTAACTGAAAGGGCTCTGATGTTCTAGTTAAAATGTTTCTATTACAAATTGATAGAAAATACTTTGTGGAATAAAATATAGCAATATAAGTGCACTTGTTTATTGCATTCATTATTTTAAAAGAAAACATTTCACCCAGGGCTTTTTCACTCTTAATGAAATTATGGTTTTTATTAAAACCATGTGGGAATAGGCATTTTTTTCCTGAATCTTTTTTTTTCTTCTCTCCCTTCATATGTCTAGGGACTCTATTTTCTCTTAGGACACCAGAAGGGGGGTTTCTACTTTGTGTGGAAGTGTGCATACAAGCAAAACAATCATGGAAGCGAGAGGGAAAATTTTAGATTGCATGGAAGCAAACATGGAAGCTAGGTCCTTGATGCAGACCATTCCCCTTTGAAGAACAGACTGCCTCTTTACTTAGGTCACAAACACAAGTAAAGAAGCGGAAGGCTGTTCATCATACTTCAAGTGTTGGACTGAATACTCAAAGTCAGTGCCTGAATACAGGTAATGCTGAACAGGTTTCAGACTTGTAAATACTGTGTAATTGTCAAATCACTTCCAATCACTTTATATACTTCCTGGTACATTGGATGTGGGAAACACAGTGTTGGCTTATAGGTAGTATCTAAATTAGACATCCAAACTTGCATAGAATATGTCAACGTATTTGGGGTAAAACTGGGCTTTTGCTCTGCTTGCAGCATCATGAATATGTGCCATCAGGTCAGTATTGACTCTAAAATCTAAATAGATTTTTTCCAGGAGGATCTGTTCCCAATCCTGTTTTTAAGTTTTCAAGGCTGTACTCATTGCCATTACAATTAAGTCCATCCACCTTGCTGCTGGCTGTGCTCTTCTCCTCTTTCTTTCCAGCTTTCCCAGGATTGTAGAATTATAGATTAGATTGTAGAAAGAGAGCTTGTTTTTTACATAATATATCCAAAGTAGGATAATTTGAGCCTGTTAATTTCTGTGACTGAGAAGCCTAGATTGATTATTTGATTTTCTGGATGTTCCTGGTATTCTCAGGAGTCTTCTCCAACACTAAATTTCAGAAGTGTCAATATTCTTTTTAACCTGCTTCTTTAAATTTCCAACTTTTGCATCCATAGGTAGTATGATAAGAAAACCATTGCCTGAATGATTGTGATCTTTGTAGGTATAGATATACACATCCTTGCATCTGAATATATTTTCTAAGGACTTCATAGCTTTACTACCAAGTGCTGGTCTGTGGTTTATTCTAGATAGTCAGTCCTAAAAAGCAGAAGCTATTCACCACTTCAATATTTTCATTGTGAGTTCTAAGGTTGGTTGCTCTACCTGTTATAGTATGGTCTTCTTTATATTTAATTTTAGTCCCATTTTTTCACTTTGCATCTTGACTTTCATTAGTAGAACTTGCAGATTCTATGCATTTTCAGCTATCAGGGTAGTGTCAATAGCATAGCACAGGTAATTGATGTTTCTTTCACCATTGTGGAGTCACAATTACATCAGAAAAACCTATGTGTGATTGGTATTGAAAACCCTCCAAGTCAATTAAACCAGCAGAATTTATGGAAGATTTTTTTTCCCAGAAAACTCCTTTCTTTGAGAACGGACTTTCCAGTTGAGATTGAACATGTGATTACAATTCCTTCAATGAGAAGGAAGGTTGGAACTAGGTCCAATATTATTATTGTGCAATTCTTCCATGTTACCACAAGAAATGATATTTTATGTATATTTCACCAGGAATCAGTAAAGTCTCCTTTGCTCTAGTCAAAGCAAGATCTCACTATATCCTGATTTTAGTAAAGAGGTTTCAGAAAAAAGAAAGATGTTTACAAAAGCCCAAAGTCTTGCCAGATCAATACAATATTTCATGTGTTTTACAGCTACATTCTGCATTAATCATCAAGATCAGATTCACAAATTTGATAATCCCTTGAATGCAGAGGCCTTTATCATATCTTTAAAATCTGCAGATGAACAAGCTTGATTGTGTTTCATTCTATGGAATCTGCTGCAGGAGAAGTCGGAGTTTGCTTACAGTAAAAGCGTCACATTAAAAATCTACATGCTATTTTTTTTTCCTGGACTCCTATTTGTGTTGTTTTGCTTATTTCAAGATAGTGGGTCTGGGCATATTGCCAACTCTGTTGCTTATTTTTAACACACAACACTTTCTTCTTCTTCTTCTTCTTCTTCTTCTTCTTCTTCTTCTTCTTCTTCTTCTTCTTCTTCTTCTTCTTCTTCTTCTTCTTCTTCTTCTTCTTCTTCTTTTCAATTAGTAATGTTTGAAACTGTTTTGTAATTTCCTGTGTAAGAAAAGAGATGAAAACACGATGTCATTCCCTCTGGGAAGTCATCAACTTTGTGATTTTTCTTTTTCTTCCTTCTTTACATATTTTTTTTCTTTTTTAAGATTCCTTTTAATCTTTTGATAATGCCACTTGCTTTTTTTTTATTTTTATGCATGTAATCATGTTTTTATTTTTCTTTAAATATAGATTCTATATTCACATAAATATATAATTTTTAAATATAGATTTTATATACATGTAAAAGAATGGTATTGGATTTTAAAACTGAGTCTTCATGGAGGTTCTATGTCTGTGAGCAATATGTTAAATACTTAAATATAGATAAGTATATTAATAAACTAAAATTCATATTTGTTAAATGGCACAGGTCATAAAATGAATTTGTATTGGGAGAATATTGATAAGTGCCAAAATAAAATTTATGGATGAAGTTAGTTAGTTTAAATGTAAAAGGGTTATGATAATCCATGAAACAAAATGTAATCTTAGCATATTTAAAATCATTAAAGGCATATATTGCTTATCTACAAGAGACTCACCTAATGGAACAGGATAAATCTCTATTGATGAAAGATTGAGTAGGACAGGTTTACCTCATAGATACTTCAACTAAAGCTAAAGGTATGGCCATTCTGGTTCAAAAAGGAGTCCCAACTGATATACAAGTTATCACTGAGGTAAATGAGCATTATTTAATTTTGTGTGCCAAAATAGCAGAGACTGCAGTAGCTATTGTTAATGTTTATGGATCAAATTTAGATTCTCCTACTATGTTTTATGAATGTTTTCAACACTTGAATGAGTGTATTTATGATAAATTGATAATACATGATTTTAATGAAATACTGGATCCTGAGCTTGATAGAAATACATTGACATAGAAAAATGCATTAGTAAGGGAAACAATTAAGACTTATATGGAAGAATTGAATTTAGTAGACTCATGGCATCCTACTAAAAGAGAATATACATTTTATTCAAATGTGCATCAGATTTTTTTTAGGCTTGATTATTTATTAATATTGTCGACTTTATATTATCAAATTCAAGAATGTAACATTGATGTTTGTTATGTAGCTGATCATAGTGCAACCACCTTGAAATGTGTGTTTCAGAAATTGGTCAAGGTATTGAGAAATTGGTATCTTGATATTTCTCTATTAAATGATAAAGAATTTGTACAACAAATGCAGGAAGAGACCTTACAATATTTTGATTTGAATTCAGAAACATCTAATGCCTGAATTTTTGAATTGGAAACATATAAAGTTAAGGTAGAATTATTGCTTATGCATCACACAAAAATAAGGTTAAAAATAAAATGGAAAATAATTTGAAAGATGAATTGAAATATTTATAGACATAGATGGTTAGATCCCTATCTACAGAGAAATAGACATAAAGTATGAATTAACTACTATAATACCACAGCAGACTGTCAGGCCCAGCCCAAGAACAACAATGAAAGAGTCCAGTCCAGTTCCTTTATTAGCTAACACCTTATAGACAGAAACTTGCCAAACTAAATCTATACTCTAGCAGCTAGTGGATATACCCTGTGAGATTCTAGGGAGTGGCTATCCTGAACCTCTTTGGCTTCCCATGCTCCTGTTGCGGACTCAGCTGCCTCTTGGCTCCTCCTGTCTCCTGGAATGCATCCCCTCCTTCCCGATAGCCTTGATCTCCCACATCACTCTCTTCTTTGTAGATACATTCCATCACATAGACAGAATTTATGCTAACATGGTTACAACAGAGATACAGGAGAACAGTGAAAGATGTTTAAAAAAAAAAAAAAAAAAAGATAGGGCAATGATTCCAATCATTAATGGTGAAAGAGAGAAAATGTATAAAACTTCAATGGATATTAATTGTCAATTTTTAAAATTTTGTTCAGAATTGTATAGTAAACCAGAAGATGCATCAAATAAAGATATAGAGGCTTTTAAAAATAAAATTAACCTACCACACTCTTACACAAAACCAACTCTTATTCGCTCCACTATCTGAGCTAGAGATTAAACAAATAATTATAAAAATGGCAAGTTGTAAAACACCAGGGTTAGATGGATTCCCTATCAAGTGGTACAAAACATTTATAGATCTTTTGATGCCAAAAGTTTGTCAAGCAGATGAAGAGATAAGGGCATTTTTATCACTGCCATTTAATCAGTTTATATTATAGTTATACCAAAACCAAAAAAAAATTTCTATGTCCTTACTATGGCCAGAAGACTGATATTGCAGCATTGGAAAGATAAATGCATGGTTCCATTTATTCAATGGATTGAAGACCTGATTGCGCTTGCTATCTATGAGCGGATTGTCTATAGACATAGACTTTGTATGGACAAGTATAATGAAATATGGGACTCATTTATACAAACTACAGTAGGTTAAAAAAAATATAATAGTCATATAAATCTATTAGAAATATGTAGTTGAATAATATTTGTATTAGATAAGTATATAAAGAATTGAAATTGTTTATTGTTACAATGATATATTAACACTTTTTCCTCTGCTGTATTTTTTTCACTTATTTTGTTAAACCACTTTTATGTATTTTTTTCTTCTTTTTGTAATCAAAATTTTTAAAAAATAAAGATGTTTCTGATTTCCATTTTCTAAGCACATTTCACAGCTATAATTGTAAAACATTATAGAAGGCCTTTCTATAATCAATGAAGCACATACCATTTTCTGTCCATGTGTTTTTCTTGATAAAATGCAGGAATGATTTACCATTGCTTTGTTCCACACAGTATGAAACATTGTGTATGCTGTTTTCCCTAATGTGATAATGCACCTTCAGCATATTTCTATATTTCTGATGCCTGATAAAGGTTGCTGCTTGCTTTAGCTGGGCAGTTGAGATGACCTTCATGCCTTTGGGATCCTGCTGGAGTATACTTTTCACATATTACCCCAGCATTCTTCATTCATCCTTCTTAGGAACTCACTCCCACCCTACCATTGTCATGGTGATCTCAGATTCAGAGGAGGAGACCAACAGCCAGCTCCAGAGTTACCGGACAAACTGCTGTCTGAGCAGCTGCAGGCAGAGGAGATGGGGCTGTCTGGTAACCAGTAGGCACATTTGCCACTGGTCTCTGAAGATCAAGAGGCTGAGCTACCCACCTCCTCTCAGTGCAAGGCTCGCTGTGCAGAGAGGAGAGCAGAGCAGAGCAAAAGCTTCTTGCAAGGAAGGAGCCTCACCCTTTCAAATGAACTACACCAGGGCTTCTCCTATTTTAGAAGAACAGTGAGTTCAAGTCTCTCCATTGACAACAACTTCCTGTTAACTCCTACTTCGTGCACATTGATCCCTGACCTGCAAACCTCATTACCCTGACTTTGGAACCAGACTGGCTGATGAACCTTCTACAAAGTTTTTGACCCTTGGACTAACCTGACCACTCTTCTGGCCATTGTTCTGGATAGGAACTCTTTTAAGGCAAGCTTGCTAAAGTTTGGAGGGACTTTCTTTCTCTACTGCATGTTTGTGTGTGTTCACACTTGCAACTTCTTGCTGCTCATATATTGACTTTCCAAAACCATTTAGTAAAGCTTGCAATCACCTCCCTTTGTGCTTGTGTGTGTTTGGTCCAGGACAGGACAACCATGATGAGGCAGCAAAGCAGACTTGTGGGAGGGGAGGTTTGTCGCAGGAAGGAATGTTGCATGTGACATGAGTGTGACTAAGGTTGGTGTCCATTTACTAAAAAGTGGTATGTGAAAGCCTTGATTGACCTAAGCTATTATAGCCATTCAGGTTCTGAGGACCCATCTGGTAACCACCATGGCATATGGAAGATTGTGATTTGAAATATAAGCTGCATAAGCAGTAAGGACCATAAACTAACAAACTGTCAGCCCTATTAGGTAGATTGGACCAAGAAACAGACACCCTGTAGGCCAAAAACTACTTCTATAGATAGGCTAAACTGAAAGGATCTTGCAAGTCTGAGTGTACTTTCCATCCTCCTCTTTTATCTTCTTGAGAATTAGGGTGGTGCCTGTCTGACATGTTTTCATAAACTTCTTTCTTCATATGGGCTTAAGCCATCTTTATCTGTTTGTTGCCTTGGAAACAGATCTTCTCTCTCTTTGTCAAGGTCATCTTCTATACTTGTTACACAAATGCCCTGAAAGAAAGAAAAATGTGTGTGTTCTCTGTCTCTGAAACTAAGATAAGAATGTAGTAAATCCTAAAGATGGTGATCTGATCTTGTGGAAAGTTGATGAATATAAAGAAGTGATGGTATGTATTTAATTGTGAATGAAAAGACTAAAATGTATGTCAGAAAGTATGAAATGGTAATATCTAGATTGTTGATATTGTGTATGAAAGTAGGAATTCACAGATTTTTAGTTGCATTTTTTTATTCCAATGAAAAATGATTAACAGAAGAGCCAGAGATAAGTTCTGGTAAAAATCATACCACATTCTGAATAAATGTTAGCCAAGAAAAATATATATTCTGCTGGAAGAAGGATACAAGGATGATTAAAGGTCCTAAATGTGGTCAGACCATTTTTTGATAGTGTCAGGAGTAGATCTTAAAAAGAAAAATGTAATGCAGTAAAGGAAAGAAGTCAAAGAAACTAGAGTGAAATTAGAATGACTCCTGGAAGAGAAATGAACTCCCAACATAATGTATTGAAAATCAACTTACAGAAAACGAAGCTGCTTGTGAGAAACTATGGGAACCAGTACTGAGATTTCAGTGAGTGAGAGAAGAAATAGCCAGTCACAGTGGTGGTTATTGTGGGAAAGAAATTCTTTAAAGAGATTCTGTCTTAATTAGCTTGCTTTAAGTCTGTCCGGGAACTTACAATTACAGTTTTCAAGATTATGTTTATACTGTACCTCTGACTAGTATTAGCTCAAAAAACAAGCAAACAAGCAACAAGCAAGCAAACAAAAAGTATTAAATATGCCTTTCTAAAAGTTTTCACTTCTTGAGTTTGCCAGCTATGTGAGGCTTGAAACTACTTGGATCAAAGTGAAAGAAATTATGTTACAGAGAGTCATAGAAGTTTATGGTGGTAAACTAATGACAAATATGAAAAAGGGATGCTTGGCAAAAGAATATGTAGATAAGAAAAATGCATGTAAAAGAATAATTGCTGCAAAAATGAATATGAAGGAAATATATTGTGCCATGTGCATAATGAAAAAGTATATAGTTGGGAAGCATGTAATCAAAGAAAGCAAGGAATAATTAAGATGGGACAAAGCAGAAAAATGCAGAACAATTTTGATGGAAATAAAAATTTGTTTTGGAAGTAGGAACAGTGGCTAAACATGCAGCCTCCAGCAGAATCAATGAAATTAATAACAAAAGTGATGAAATCATTTGGAGTGAACATTGGGAGGATTATGTTACAGATTATTATGGAAATTACAGGGATATAGCAAAGAAAGAAACAGAAACAAAAGCAATAAGTAGTGTATAAGGGGAAAAATGATGTAGGGGACGTGAATGCTATGAGAATGTTGAAAAATAGTAAAATTACAGATGTAGCTAATGTAACTGAAACATGTTAAAATGAGGGGATGTCCTTCTCATGGACTAGATGGATGTGTGAATGAACTAGAACTGATTCTATACTTGTCAATTAGAATAATATTGTTACTGCGGCTCTATCAAAATGAAAGACAGCAAGAGGGAATGCAAAAACATGTTAAGTGTGCCTGGAAAAGTAGTTGGCTAAGACGTTGTTTTGAGTGTCATCATTTAATGAATATTTTAATGCATGTTCTCATATAATACAAATTCATAAACTATTTTCTTTCAAAGTACATATTTCTACACATACTTATTCCAGATTCACATTTCTGTATGCTTTGTAGTATGCTTGCTGCATCATAAAAGTTTGAGAATTATTGAGTTTTATATGAAAACTGTTTTCTAATCACATTCATTTGCAAGTGAAGGTCATGTTAGTCCACACAGGAATGTACCAAAAAACAAACAAACAAATTGTCGAGCATCCCTATTATTATATGAGACAAATCTTGGCTGGACAAAGCATATTACCACTATAAAACACAGTTCACCTGGATTTCAATAAACATCAAACAATAACTGATCATCATATTCACCATATAAGTTCCCTTGGAGATTCTAGAATCTGCTAATGTAAAATGTTTCAGTCCATGTAACTGGGATACATTATTATTGTTAAGCCCCTGTCAGATCTTCCTTTTTGTTTCAGAACATAATTAACTATTTAATTAATCCCCAAAACCTTTTAGGCTGAGGATTTCTACATATTAGGTCCCTGTACCCTGACTGTGAATTTTTGATTTGTAAATCAAGTCTTGATCTCAATGTATATTGACATATCACAAGAAGGAATTAATGGAATATGAATATGCCTTGATTTTTTTCCTCTGCTTTTTAAAATTTTGCAGCATTATAATTTCTTTTAAGAGTTTTATTTATGGCTATTTTGATAACATTACTTTATATATGCTTTACTGTTGAGATTTCTAATACTAGATCATTACAGTTTAATTAGCATTGTGGTTGTCGTTCTTGGATAGAGACCTCCTATCCAAGATACAGTTTACTTAAGCAGATCAGTGATGCTATGAAATCTTTATTTAACATATTTCTGTCCCAATTTATGAGATTCAACATAGAACAACAACAAATAATGCAAAAGACCATAAATATCACAACAATATAACTGGCTGAAAGCACAGAAGCAGGTGTAATTGTGCATTGCAGTACTAGATGTATTATGATAAGGCTGGAATATAAATTATGTAAATAAATAAATAAATAAACTCAAGACAGCTGAGGTGGTGAGATTAATTTACAGTATGAATGAACATGATTTAATGCTTGCAGAATTTTCCTCTAGGGCAGAAGGGTTACTAGCTGAATTGTGTTTGGTCTGCTTCCAGCTGTATGCCTGTAGAGATGAAAGAAAGGGAGAGATTCTGTGATATTCAGGAAAGAAGGGGCATTATTTGTGCTAGTGGATGATCAATTAAAGAACCATACCACATTTTTTTGTGTTGCTTGCTTTTAGTTTTATATTCTCTGGTTACATATAAAAAACTCATTTAGTGAAATTTTACTTTCTGTTTGATTGTTACATACATTTTCTTAAAGATTATTAAAAATAATTCAATCCTGATTCCTTAAAAATTCTGCAACAAGTTAAATAATTGATAACCCCTTGTTTTCCTCTTTTTTTATCCCAAACGTGTTTCTGAACATCTGTCAACCTTCCACAGAATATTATGGGGTTTGAAAAGTGAATCAGTGATGGCGTTAAGAGATTGTATGGAAGACGGAAAAAGTTGGAAGAGATGGATGACAGACTTAGTGGGTGACAAGAGAAGGAGACAAGTTAAGGAAAATACTAGCTTAGGTCACAAGGAGACAAACTGATGCCTTTCTGATGCTCTGGACCAGTGTTTCTTAACCTTGGCAATTTTAAGATGTGTAGACTTCCACTCCCAGAAGTGGAAGTGAAGTCCACACACCTTAAAAGTTGTAAAGGTTGAGAAACACCATTCTGGACTTTGACCCTTACCAGTTTCAGTGGCAAGAGACTATGAATGAGCATTGCATTCCAAACTATCAGAGGACACCAATTCCCAATCCCTGATTTATAATATTATAATCATTATTTTAATGTTTTTATATAATACAACTTACCCTGAGGTTATGTTCTGGAAATGTATGTTTAATGTTTAACTATTGATGTTCTGATTTGCATAGATTCTAAAGTCAGCAAATAACATTACAGATGCATGCTTTAATGTATTTACTTATATAAAAGCAACACTTGTATAGTGGTGCTTAAAAGTTTGTGAACCCTTTTGAATGTTCAATATTTCTGCATAAATATGATCATATAAATATGACTTGTGTGATCTGCTCTTCACACAAGTCCTAAATCTAGAGAAAGACAACCCAATTAAGTTAGTCAGAAATATTATACTTGTTCATTTATTTATTGAGGAGAATTATCCATATTTTAGAGCACTTGGGCCATGAAAAGATATTTGTAAACCATAAACAAAGATAGAAATTAGGAGAAGTAGTTGAGGGCAGAGAAGGTGTATACAGTATATAACTTCATGTACTGTAACTGAATAGTGTTTTTCTTAGGGAGGAAGAGGAGGAGGAGGAGGTCTCCGTAATATTACTGCTGCTAGATTTTAGGAATGGAATGCAACCAGCAAGATGTGCTGCTAATCCCTAAGTGGAGAATGGAAAATAAAATATTGAGCTATTAAAACAATACCAAATAATTGTAAATACAGAGGGTAGCATTTTTATAAGTGACCAGTGGTTTTGCTTATGATTTTCTGAAGTGCTTTTTCTTGACTAATGGAGCAATGCCATCTCTAATACTTCCACATCTGATGGAATAGAGTTATTTAGATGATAATTTTTTAATTTCCTCTTGCTGGTGCAGCTCTTTTTGGTATTTAAAGCAAACCATACCAAAAACCTCTTTGATTTATGATTCTGCATAAATGCTCTGTAAAATATGAGTTGTGTTTGTAAATTATTAGGGATGTGTTGCATCACTGAAGTGGGTTTGGCTGATCCAGAGCAAATGATGTCTATTTGGACTGCAACTGAAGACAAATTATATCCAACTATATTTCTCTGACTTGAATTCCACTTAGTAAAGTTTGATGAGGAGAAAGAAGTTCATAACAAACTACAAAAACATTCAGCTTTTTATTTGGCAACACATTAAGTACAAGATGCTTTTAGATAATTTACTTGCAGGCATATAGGTTTGATCAAGAATGTTGAGAAAAAAAGTAAACAGAAGGGTTCATATGAACACTTTGATATCCTTGTTCTTTTCAGAATAATTACATCTTCTTAAGGAACCAGATGCATTTTATTTCCAGAACAACTGAGGTTATTTATCTAGGGCACTTGATTTTTTTTTTTTTTAAGGTCTTTTGCAAGGTATTTGTTTTCAATAAGCTCTGAAATTGTAAAAGCCTGCTTGAGATTCGTAATCAGAAGCACTGCTGTGTCTTCTTCACTATCTCAGGTTCCAAATTCTGTACCAGTGTCATTTTTACACTTCGTACAGGGTTCAGCATATATAACACTTACAAAAGGTAGTTCAGAGAAATAAAAGAAAAACAGTCAGAAAAAAAGATTAGACCACTTCTTGGTATCTGAAAGGTAATGTCTCTATAATAGCCTATTTATTTCCAAAAATGTACAATTGTAAAATGTTTGAGAAAAAGAATGCTTGCCTGTTTAGTACTTTTAAATATTTGACTTATTTGTCATTCTGTTCCATCTAAAATATAAAACTATTGAATAGAAAGGTGACGGTTTTTAGATCATATTATTATGCCTACAGAACTCTAGGTTTCAGCAACCTGAAACTGACTTTTATATCATAATATATTTTTCATTTATTAAAATTATAGGGCTTTTTACCTTTACAACAAAGATAATGTAAATTCAGATTTTAATTCTGCTGGTAAATATGTTTTTTGGTTTGCAGTAGAATAAATATTTCTGTTTGGGCAAATTTAAATATACAATATTTGGCTTCTAACTTTGCCTCAAGAAATAACAATGATATCAAACCATCAAGGGCTTTCATCTTAAGATGTATGTATAGGTATAAAGTTAAATTTAAAGGAAGGGATTCAAAATACAAGAAGTCCAGAGTCTCTCTATTTTTAGGAAAAACAAAGTTTCTCTATTTCCTTCTACTGCAAAAAAGAAAGTATACAATTGTCCTGGGGAGGTGGGGGGTTGTTCAGTGCACAATGATATTGAGGCCCTGCTGAATCAACTGAATTAATACAATTGACGTTACTGAGTTCTGGATTGGGATCTGACATTTTAGAAATGACATTTGACAAATACTCTTATGGAAAGGGCAATGCAGTCTTTCCTCTCATTCAGAACAGAGAAAGATTCACATTTTAACTCACTTTTCATACATTCAATTTTGCTAAACTCTGCTTATCTAATAAATTATAGAGCACAAACTAGGTTATCTCACTTGAGATTTGGTACTGTGGATGATATCTCTATGAACCGTAGAGCTACTCACTATTCATTTGGAAACTACATTTTGGGCAATGTAGAAATCAAGGAGTACAATTATCAATATTTGGGATTAGTTGCTTCATTTCTTATTCTCTTCTGATTTTATGTTGCTGTACAAACAACTGTGTGAAGTGGAGGCTGTTTGTGTGGGTTCCAACTTTAACTGTGGTCTTTTAACCTCCTTTCCCCACAACAGCTCCACAATGTGGCTTTATGCACCATTTATTAGAAGCATCTATGGTAACTGGAGTGCTTTAAAATGGTCCAAAGTCATCCATAGTTTGTAATACCCCATAAATCATATCATAAATTGCATGGAACAGTTACAAGCATTTACATTTTGGTAATAGTAGGGACTCTTTCAGAACTAGGATCTCATCCCCATCCTCCAAAAATAATTTATCAGAGGTCATTAACTGTTAGATTTCACTTTAACTCAACTTTTATTGGTGTATGGCTAAGAGACATTAGGGCCTATGTATATAAAGGATATGATGTACATCTCTAGAAAACAAAACATACATGATAAGTTATCACGACTGATTTACAAAGTAGTCAGGAATTGTATAAATACTGGGAAAATAAATTGCAGAAATTATTGTTTATGGTAGCTATGTACAAAACGGACATTAAAGAAACAAGAAGGGGCAGAAAGAGTATGATGACAGTGTGCCAATAAAGACAGGGAAGGAAAATGGAAGAGTTCCAAGGGATATATTGGGTTCCTTCAAGTATCTGCAAGGTTTAAGGAATTAATTTATTCCTTCACCAAACAACTCCAGAAAAATCAAAATAAATAAAAATACATCCACTCTGGAAAGGGTTCCAAGTGTCATAAAATGGATAAATTGGTTGATGGTAGTTACAATTTATACTGTAGCACACTTGTCCTGGGTGGCATAGATGGCAGCTCTTTTATTGAATGACATGTGATCCAATAATGAAGTAGCTTCCTATTTCTTTCTCTCTGTATCTAATCTAATTAATTTTATTGCATATATTTTATATTTGGTTGTAAATTATAAAATACAATTAATTATAGTTAATTATTATATAATTATTAGTTAATTATACTTGTCACTTGCTGTCCTAATAGTACAATAACTACACAAAATCTAAAGACCAGAAAAAATAGGTTGTATATATTAAGGAACAATAAAATTGGCTCACCGTAATTGAACATTTGAACTAATTTAGTGTGTGAGAACTAATTGATCCATTCCTCACTCACTTTTCCACGCATTCATCCTTAATAGAGGAATCACATAAAAAACAGGTTGCCAGTTACCACATCCCTATCATCCAAGTTTTAGATGCATATATCTGAAAAAGGTACAATGTTTAGAGCCTTTATTCCAGTGTTCTGGAATCCTGCAGGAATAGAATTTGAGATAGCAGGCAAAGCCTACGCAGACAGAATTTTGTGTGTTCATTTTTACCCCTACAAATCCATCGACACACAGGGAAAACCATGTCAGTCATATGTCTGCATTCCAGCCACAGTTTGTTGCAGGCATCCAAAAACTCTCAGTGCTTTGCACATAACAGAGACAGAGGTCCTTTCTGTGCCTCTGCATGAGCAGAAAAATACCTGTGAGCATCTCTCTTTGACATTTTGCTTTATAACTGATTCCCTGACATACTCTCTGCTTCAGCTTGGGTTCTTGAATGGAGGAACACAGAGTATTTGGGATGGCTAGCAAACTGAGCAGAGTGCATGCAGAGCCCACTATGTTCCGTGACTTAGGCATGCTCACTGAGAATTTTGGGAGGCGCACTCCAATGTATTTGTAGGGTGTCAGCTTGAGAATTTGCTTCAGATGAACCACTGACTCAGAAATAAATGCCATATCTTTAGTATATCGTGTTTTAGACACAGAAAATTTTTGGTGAATAAAAAACTGACACATAAGAAAAGATTCCAATTTCACAATATTATTTCTTTAGCCCAGATGATATTTGTACCTTATTTTTTAAAAAATGAGCCTGAAAGGGAAAAAAGTAAATGTAAAAGGAAGAAAAATGGTCTTAAAAATATGAAATGCAAAATAGTGCTTTTTAATAAGCAGAATGAATCATACTATTTAAGTTTATGTCTGTCTTTTTCTAAAAAAAATCTTGTATCTCAGTTTTATATTTACTTTTCATCCTGTGTATACAGTATTTCTCTAGCTAAGGGCTACTTTTACAATACACATTTCAAATCTTTTGGCGAATATTATAAGTTTTATTTGACAAATACTGCTTTCCTTCTCCCAATCTCAAGGGCTTAAGATAACATGTAAATTACATGCTGAGAAGGAAAATATTTGCACCTCATACCTGATTTGGGAAAGTCATTGTTTTCTGCACCGTATTTCTTTGGAGTTTCAAATCCATCTGTTCATTTTTCAGCTTAGTCGTATCTGCAATATGAATGTTAGAGATCTTCAGATGCACTTTGGAATAATATTGTTTTTTTAGTTGCCAACATACTGTACCTTGTAAACCTCCGTGGGATATGTGGCAATCTTTCCTCACAATGTATGTTATCTGATTTGTTTAAGTGCTGTAGTCAGACAACAATTCTATTGCTTTCATAGAGCTGCTGAACACACTTTTGAAAAGAGAGATTGTTGTTTGTGGTCCAAGAGCTGAATAAATTTTGCAGGGATTGTATTTAACTAGTTAAATTGGTTTGATCAGAGATGGCAGTAAGACATGAGAAATAGGATACTG
Source organism: Python bivittatus (assembly GCF_059951505.1). Classification (NCBI taxonomy): domain Eukaryota; kingdom Metazoa; phylum Chordata; class Lepidosauria; order Squamata; family Pythonidae; genus Python; species Python bivittatus. The sequence goes on from NW_028277074.1 coordinate 27,691,489, forward strand.
CACTGCTTCTTTTGAGGCTAGTTTGATACAGTGGTTAAGGCATCAGGCTAGAAACTGGGAGATTCTGAGTTCTAGACCTGCCTTTGGCATGAAGCCAGCTGGGTGACTTGGAGCCAGTCATTCTCTTTCAGCCCTAGGAAGGAGACAAGAGCAAAGCACTTCTGAAAAATGTTACCCAAACAACTGTAATTAGTTGCCAACGTTCAAGATGATTCAAAGGCACACACATGGACACAAAAAAGCTTCCATCACTCCAAATGCAGTTACCAAGTGAAATATCAAATTAAGATCTGGTTACATTTATTTATTAGTTATACCATGTACTTATATGTGAACATTGGACAACTACAACATAATTCTTCCCTCCCCCCCCGTCTTTTGTTAAAATCAGCCAGCTTTTTAAATTTAAAGAAAAAAAATCACTCTTCAACCAGAGATATCTATTGAGTCAAGTAGTCAGACAGCAAGATGCCACTACAGTTTGTCACACTGTTATGTGTGTGTGATATTTATTAATCCAAACCTGTTCAAAAGGCCAGTGTTTTATATTATTCCTATACAGTGGTACCTCTAGTTACGAACGCCCTTCCTTACGAATTTTTCAAGATACGACCAGCTCCGGCCCCAAAAATTTACCTCTACTTGCGAACTCTGCCTCTACTTATGAACCGGAACCATTTTCCCTGCTGCCACGCGGTCGCGGCTTCCTGTGGGCGAGATCGTGGTAGCAAGGAGACGTTCACTGAGGCTTGTGGTGTGTTTTGTGGTGTTTGGAAGGTTTTTGTGGCGTTTGGAAGGTTTTTGAGGTTTAAAAATAAAATGCATATGTTTCAGAACTGTTTAGCCGTATTTACATTGAACCTTATGGGGAAATTTGCCTCGTGGTGCGATCAAATTCGGAGGGTGCAACGGATTAACCGTATTTACATTGAACCTTATGGGAAACTTTACCTCAACTTGAGACCAACTCAAGTTGCAACCAGAGTCACGGAACGGATTCAGTTCGTAACTAGAGGTACCACTGTATATTATAACTGTAGTGCTGTTAATTTTGGGGAACATCAACCATATGAACCTATGTGTATGTGTAGATGTGCAAAAACAGCCTAGTAAGAGGAATATGCTTAATAGGCAGGAAATGCCAATGTGGGGAGGAGAAGAAAAATCAGTTAGCAGGACAAATGGGCTCCCTGGCTGGCTGAAATCCTGAACAGGATCTCACCACATGGTAACAATTTGTTGTACATAACATTTTAAACTAGACTCTATGAGAGAACAGTCTGTGCATTTCCTTCCTTCCTTCCTTCCTTCCTTCCTTCCTTCCTTCCTTCCTTCCTTCCTTCCTTCCTTCCTTCCTTCCTTCCTTCCTTCCTTCCTTCCTTCCTGTCTGCCTGCCTGCCTGCCTGCCTGCCTGCCTGCCTGCCTGCCTGCCTGCCTGCCTGCCTTCCTTCCTCCCTCCCTCCCTCCCTCCCTCCCTAATCAATCATTTTAAATATTACTAAACAGCAGGTAAGATTGTGCTTTTTCTCTGATGTATAAAGTATGAATTAATTGAAATTCATATAATATGAAACTACTACTACTTAATTCAGCACTGGTATGGATAACTCTCTCTTCATTTAGTTGTGTCTATTATGGAATATATGAAACTATTGACTAAATACTTCATTAAATTAACAGAGTATTTAAGGAGAATAGCCAGGCAATTAGTATATGGAGTGTGACTCAGTATTGACTGATAAATACTGGCTTTCTTACCTGTGCTGTTCTTCCCGTTACCCACCTCCCACTATGTATATTGAAATATAGAAAAAGTTGATTCCTATCTATAATGGCTTGGCTATGGATGAGCTCATTGTCATTTTAACTGTTACTTATCAGAAGTAATAAAATTATATTATTCTTGGAATTATGGAGACAGGCCACTTTTTAATATCTTGCATTATTTAACTATAGTTCAGTTCATACTGAGTCACAGCATACTTTACCTAGTTAAATTCTGTACGGTTTGTTTGGTTATTTTGTGATCGTATTGCATATGCAAACCCAAAACGTTTTATTTCTTTTCACTGGAGCACTCACTGAGGCACTGCTGAATTTTAGGTGACAATTTCCAAAGTTTCATACCACAATTTCCAGACAATAGTTTGTTTTAGAGAAAAACTAAGGTAGATGGAAGATAGAATAATTATGTTAACCCTAACCCTATACAAGTACAAAGTACAAAAATAGTATTCATAATATAACTGCTATTTTGCTGCATAAATATGCTGTGGTAAATTTAGGACAAAAATTAAAATTCATGCTGTCTCAGTATAATGAAGATATATTAGAATGTATTATGTATTTTTATCAGTTTTTTAAACATTTTTACTAACTGAAACCGATTTGACTACATTTTTTAAAGTTTTTTTTAAATAATTCAGGGTCATTTTCTGACTATAAATAGTATTTATTTGTCAAGCTTACTGAGATGAATACAGTTCTGTTCTGCATAGCATCTTCTTATCTAAACACCAAGCAGGACAATAACCATCATATAGGATTATTCTTCATCTTAGTATCATATTTCCTCATTATTTCTTATACCTAAGGAAAGGGGACATGAGTTATGGGTCAAGTATTATTCTTGTTATCCACTACTAATTTTTTTTAAAACTTTAATCAATTTTTTATGTGACAATAAAGGCAGGCAAAAATTAGTGTTAGAATTTTGTAACAACTGATTTTATCTAGAAATAAGTGTCATTATTCTCTACAAACACACTTCAACTCAGTGCTTCTACAGACTGAAAGACTGTGTACTGTATATGATTTTGACATCCCAGATGAAGTATTGTAATTCCTACCAGTACACAAATACCAGACTAACAGAAGCTATCTTATTTTAGTCTAGTCCAGTGAAATCTCTGTATGATATTGAAAAAAAAACATTCAGTTCACTGCTGATGACCAAAGTTGGTATGGCAGTGGAGATCTAAGTTTAAATTTCCAACTATTGTTATAACTTTGAGAGTATGAGCTCATGCACTATATGTAATGGTATGTGGGAATGACTTTTTAGACTTTCAGACTTTCAAGATTATGCTAATGTAACCTTATAATATGCACAATCTGGTTGTGTTTCCTGTCTTGTCTACCTCATAAGGCAGACATTAATCTTGAAAGCCTGAAAGTACTTCTCTCCTCCTGTCCCCTTTACAATCCAAAAACTAGTCTCTTCTGAGTCTCTTGCCCTGCCCACATTCCTGCTGAGGGCTAAGCTGCCTTTCATCTGACTGTTCCTTTAGCTGCCCTGTCTCCCAAGGTCATTTCCACATACCACTACATCTGCAGGCTAAGCTGCCTTTTATCTGACTGTTCCCTTGTAAGTGTCTCCTTGCCCTGTCTTCCAAGGTCGTTCCCATATACCATTATTATTCTGGTATATTTTCTGGAAAGCCACTTCTGTTTTGTTTCAATTTAACATTATATAAATGTTAATCCAGCCCTTTCCAACTTTTTAATTTAGACAATTATGCAAGTCCCACTAAAATGTAATCCTAAAACTACTTACCTGGAAACAAGTCCAGTGGAACATAGTAGAGTTTGTTTTTAATTCCTGAGCTGTAGTTTATGGTTCTTCAAAGACTACTCAGGAGAAGTATGTACTACTGAATGATACTTTCACAACTGGGATAGATTCTTGAGAAGAAGTGACTTCCAATTAAAAATGATACAAATTGTGAGGTTATTGTTCTTCAGTGCTATAGATATCACTTGGACATGTTTTTGAAGAATCTAATGAAATTGAGATTCTGCTGTGCTGTTGTCTGTGCTAATTTGAGACCTAAATCATGAAGAAACTGTTTCTTATCCCTAGATAAATCTGAGTAATCCCTCTGTTCCCTCTCCCTCCCCTATTCCTCCAGCCACATATAAAATGGACCGTTTTCTGAGAAACAATTTATGCACTGATCATACACATTCCTTTATATTCCACTGCATTTTGTAGTAGAAGCTAAAATCATATATACAATATGTATCAACACTGGCAGTATGTTTATCATAAATGAAAGTGGAAAGAAAGTGCTTGGTGAGCTTTGTTTTTCAGAGTTGCCTTTGCAGTATTTGAATAATGCTTTGATACACTCAGCAGGATTTCTGAAGGATTTAATGGAATTGGAACAAACCGGGTAGCACAGGATTAGCCTTGGTCAAAAACACATATGCTTAGGTGGTAAATTACAATGTTTATGTTACAGTCTGAATATACAAGTGAGTTCAAGTGGTAGTGTCCCTTCCCCCCAGCTGTACTCACGTCCTTGCATAACACTGCTAGCTTGATGCTGCACTCTCCTTGCAAAACTCACATGGCAGTTACAGAGAAAACAAAGATTACTGATTAGCAAAGAACATAATCAGGTAGATTGACACTGTGCAGGGAGCAATCACTTGCCTGGAACAGTTGGAATGACACAAGCATTCTAAGGGCAAAGTAGTGTTACTGGATACAACAGCAACAGTGAATGTAGGTAGCTACAAGGACTGTGCTATTTTCTCTGTCTTGAAAATTGTACCGGGTATATATGTGCAGACATTATCTTTACTGTGTTTGAGAAGAACCAGTGGGGAAGTTAAAAGAAAAGCTTTTTCATGGAACTAGCAAGAAATGTCTGGTGATTCCTCTGGTAAGTAAAACAAAAACAAAAAAAACAACAACCCAGCAACAAAACATTGAAGATAAATATGGCACATTGAAAAGTGCTAACATTTTAACAGAATCATTTCCTAATATGGGTCACTTTGAATCATCTTCAGATATGTTTGTATGTGTGCTGTGTTTTGACCTTAAAAGGTAGTATTTAACAACTTTTAAGGCACAGCAAGGATGTTGAAAGCAATTGCTGCTTGAGCATATTGGCAAGGAAAGTGCTTCTTTCATCATTTCAGTGCATAATTTTGATATTAATATTTGTTATAATTATAAAGAGGGAAAGTATGACCACAGGAATTCAGAATATTTATTCTGAGTTCTCAAGAATTTAACCTATGTAGTGTTCATGAATTTAACTTTTGTGAAATGATAAGAAGAAGAATAGATCGTAGTGATTTGGGGGCATTAGTATTTTGGTATACTGTGGAATTGGTTATTAACAGTGAGGCTGCCATAAGAGGAAATACACAGATACTCAGCCTATTGCTATTCATACTTACTTAGATGTAAGTCCCATACTTGTTTTCAAATAAATTTGCATTATTTGGCTGTTGAAGGCTTGTTGACAGTAGTTAGAAAACTGGGTCACTGAGTTAAACATCTCCATGTTTGAGAGGCTTTGGTATGACTTATAGATATTTTTAAATGAGGAAGCTCTGTATAAATTAGCCTGATTATGTGTATTGCTTATTCATATAATCCACCCCCTTTTTATACAATAGCAGGCATGTCTAACGTAATGGTTATACATTGTTATGTGCAATACACATAGGACAATTATTCAAATATTTTCAAATGGAATACTTATTTCTTAGTATGAAACTTACTGCTTTCTACAAAAGTAGAATAACAATTAGTGATTTAGCTCAATAATATATCACTTATCTGGAGGAAAAAAAATGAAAATATTTAGCCTAATTTTTATTTTAAAAAATTCTACTTATTTTTTAATGCTGGATTGTGCCTGGATGCTACCATTTTCTGAATGGCCCTATTGCAGTTTTTTCCCATTATTATAATTATTTCAGAGGTCTATGACATGAACAATGCATACATTATATTTTTGTGATAAATATCCATATTTTCAGTGGTAAATATGTGACTTGTTTTACTTCTAAATTACTTTGCTTCTCATGGCTCTCTGTTTGTGTAATTCTCTGGAAAACTAAGACTGACAGTTAATGATTTCTGAGTTCATGTGAGATGAATATAACTAGACTATGGCTTTGTCTGACACTGCTGATTTGAAATGCTTATGAACTTTCCACATTTGAAAAACCACATAATATTGCTTGGAAAAGCTGGGTTTTTTCCACTAGTTAAGAAAATAACTTTCAGGTTAAATATGATAGTGATTAAGCTTTAATAATCCAGGTTTCTGTTAGAAAGAGTGGGTTTTAATTAAAAATGTACAATATACATAAGATCCTCATGTTGAATCCATTGCCAGCAATATAGTATATGGTTATTTGTACAAGGCAGGGATTATACTGGACACCTTGTACAGGTATTCCTCACTTAGGGACCACAATTGGGACCAGCAACTCCACTGCTAAGCACCATAGTCACTAAGTGAAACACCACATGACCATGACAGGCTTACAACCTGTTCTGTGGTTGTTAAGTGAAACATCACATGACTACAACTTATAATTTTACTTCCACCTTCTCTATTAACTATGCCTTTTGCAAGCCAGTTGTGAAGCACACAAATGGCGATCATGTGACTGTGGGAAGTTGCGATCCTTGTAAGTGCAAAGATTGGTCACAAAGCTTTTTCTTTTACACCGTCATAACTTCAAACAGTTGTTAAATGAGGAAGTCAGTAAGCAAGGACTACCTGTATCCATGTGCAGATTTGTTGATTATTTAGAGTGGCTGAAGGTTGTTGTTTATATTCTGTGTATATAAAAGTAACAATCCATAGTTTGGTGATAATTGCATGTTACATTCCAATGAATGATAATGGAAAACAGATATGAATTTTTTGGTAAAAAGAATGCATCATTGTGGATGGGTGAGAATAAGACAAGGGACTACTGAAAACCATTGTGCTATTTGGAAACCCAAGAATTAATTTAAATTGTGACTAGTGAGTATTTTCAAAGAAAAAAGGCTGTTTCAATAATATGATAAAAATAAGTCTATTCATATGTACATATTGCAAAGGAATGAATATAATTGTAAAATCACTGATTTGTTTATGATGAAAGCCTAGGATAACACATGAAGGATCAAGTTAAGAGATTTTGAATGTGGGACAGATAATTACTTGCTAGACTGAAGCCTGGATCTTTGATATGAAAATAGAACAACTGCAGGAATAGAAAGTATGGGTCCCAACACTATGAATGGACACTTATTGAAGGGAAGAGGATGTGGAAGCCATTTGGAACAGAGTAAAAACAATTATCTAGAGTGCTATAGAAGTGTGTGGAATTATTATAATGGGAAGTATGAAAAAGGTAGACTGATAAAGTTAAAGAGTTTGTAGATGTGAAAAAGATCATGTAGTGGTTACCACACAAAATAAGGATGAAAGATACTGTGTAATATATACAGAAACAAACTGAGAAGGATAAAAGAGGTATAAAAAATGCTGAGCTATTTTTAAAGAAATAGAAGATTTGGAACACGTACTGTACTTGGAAGCAAGTAAAAAGAACTAAAAATGGAACCTGCAACAGAATGAATGGAATTCAAAATTAAAGGAATGAAATTATTTGGGATGAAAATTTAGTTAGGGAATGCCAGTGAAAGTATTCTGAAAATTTGCATGGGAATGAAAGTTGATAGGTTAAAAAGTGGAAAAGAAATGAATGCTATAAATGTTAATGTTTAAGGAAAAAAAGAATGATGAAAAGGAAGTAAGAAAGGCTGTAATAATTTGAAAAATGCTAAGACTGTAAGTGTAGACAATAAAATCAGATAAATGGTAAATACTGATGTACTATTACTACTATTGTTATTATTTCATTATCCTTATTGAATGTATTTCTATTTTGTATTTTGGTCCAAGACCGTAACAAAAGGATTCAGTTCAATTTTAATTCTAAGTGCAATTAACATAGACATCCTCCTTAGAATAAACATAGATGGTAAAAAAATATTTATTCTCATACTATTTATTCTTACCCCTAGAGTCACAGGTATTTTAACCATTTATTAATTTCACCATTAATCTGCATTATTTAATATGAAATACTCAGATATACTAAGTCATATATTAATAGAATTTTAACATGGTAAACCCACAGATTTGCATATTTGCATAAAAACTTCTTGTTTCTTTTATACCCAGAATATTGCCCATATTGTTGTAATATCTCCATTAACAGTTTTATCACTTGGATAATCTTTAAAAGGTCCAAAATACCCATACAACTTGTTTTCACTTTCTGCCACCTGTACATTTTGAATATCACATAAGTGTCTAGTAAGACAAGCCAGAGTTTGCACTATCACAGTATATATATAAGCTCCACAGTATAGCTTATTTGGAAAGGAAATAATCATATTACAAATTACTTGATCAGATTTTTAATCCAATAAATAACATTAGTTGGAAATCTGATTTTCATAAGTTGTTACAACATTTTAATTTGAATCATTCCAATGTCATTAAAGTCATTTTATAAATATCAGAATATATTGCCAAAACATCTATCAATAATCTGATATTATCAGAAGGTTGGCATCCTTTTAAGAGAAGAGATTATTGAATGATAAATTATTGAATGTGATTATTGATTAGTGCATGATAAATTATTGAAGATAGCTGTTGCAGGCAAAGATTTTAAATTTATATTTAACAAAGTTGTTGGGGATAACTCTTACAATTTTAGGGTGATTTTCTGCTTTCAAAATACTCATTATATGAACCTCATAGAATGATAAGGAAGAACCACCTTTTTCAAAAAGCATATTATATGTTTAGGATAAAAACCTTTTATAGAGTGTTATGTTCTGCAAGACCATGACTTTTGAATTGATGCATTGCCTCTGTAGGAATCCAAAGGTTATGAGAAAACATGGACTGATGGGCAAACAGCAGCCTTAAGCAATGCCCTTGCTTCACGTAAATATAAGGGCCTGGACACATTATGATAAAAGTGCATGTGCTGGGCAGAATGCTTGTTTCAGGAGAAAGAATACATAGACTTTTCCAGACTACCAACAAACCACAGATACAAACAGACCCTATCAGGTCAGATGTATGTGAAAACATAGATCCCCCAAAACCAGCATTAGACTGAGTTTTAAAAAAGTAAACTAAGTGAACTACACATGCCCAAAATGCATACATGATCTAGCTTATGCACATGTCAAATGTTGTCAGACTGAAAAGACCACATACTGTAAATAGAAAAGCCAGTCTTATACACCCCCATGCTGTATAAGATTGTCTGACTCTTGGTCTCAAAGAAGGCTGCAGTGATTCTCTGTGGTTGTGACTTTATTCAGGTCTGAAAGAAAATTCCACAATATAGGAGCTAAGCTATATGTTTTTTTATATAATATTCTATGGGAGATCCAATTGTGTAAAATATTTCTTGAACATTAGAGGTACTGTATGGTTGATTCATTTGAATAAACATGAAGAACTTTAAGATTTATTCTATTTAAAAGCTAGTTATCTGCCCAACAGGTATCTTCACATCTGTGCTCTAAAGATGTACATAAATTTTGAGAAATTAAAAATAAATTGCACTTTAATCCTTATTTATTGTCCCTGTGGAGTCCTTTATTATGGGAATTACATTATGCTGTTTCAGCTAAGAATCCAACAGTTTACATGGCTTTTCCATTTCCAGTATGTCTGCCTAATACACTTTAATGAGTATTCCATGTCAAAAGCATGCAATTGATCAATTGCCAATTTAACATACTAAAGACATTAACACTCCAAAGTAGGGTATTTAGCCTTCATATTCAAAGCTTCCTTTATGTTCTTTTCTGAATTGCTATAGTAAAGTTATTTTATTTTCTTCTTATCTTTCCAGCATACACTATAGCCTTCTTCCATATAAAAATCTTAAATACATCTGAAATTGTTTCATTTGTTGATCATATATTTTTTTAAAAAGATAATTACTTCATTGTTGATAAAAAAACCTGAAGATTATTTAATAATATATTAAAAAAACAAGTTGCACCAACCTGACATTTCTTCAAGAACACTATTGGCAGTATTACTGGAGTAAAATTGGAAACTGTAATAGAACTTATAGAACAGTATTTATCCAAGTTAACTATAGATTGAAGCATTTATTTTAAAAAATCAAATGAGAATATATGCTATGAAGGGTTGAAATGAAATTATATTCTTGGTAAATTCAGTTGTCTCCATACATCAATTAAATTCATGAATATAAACATTTTTCTTGAAAATTTTATCTTGATTTATTAATGGATCCAATAGTAAACTAAGTTCTCAAGCCACAGTTATATGGTTCACCATTGACATTTTTAACATTATTTATGCAAAATATCTGGATAATCATTGATTGGGCCATAAAAAAAAAATCAGAGTCTATCACCATTATTAACAACATATTATATAATAACAATGCCCAGAATGTCTTTTTCAACTATATAATTTGGAAATTTGTTAATTAGTAAATCTACTCCCCTGGATATTTTTGAATTCCCAGCAATATCAATCTGATCAGTCTAGTTCCTTGTATAAATGTTTTTGTTTTTAAATCAGGGAGAATATGAGTTTCTTCCAACAAAGGCACTTCAGCCATCAAAGTTTTTAATTCTAAACAAAAACAAAAACCTATTTTGTGATAGACAGACAGGCAGACAGATTATTTGACAGTCCACAATAATAATATTAGTATAAAGAAAAAGAAAGTTGTATAATTTTATTTTTGAAAGATACAACATGATTCTGGTCAAGGTTACAACAAAAACAACCTAATATTGAAGAATTTATTATTTTATTTTTATCAAAATAATAATTTTAAAGGAGAATACCCCCAAGTTTAAGGAACAACTGGTTAGAATTTTTCTGTCTCCTCAGATGATGGAGCAATACAAGTGGGCAAAATAGAGGGAAAAGACTAATTTCTTACACCTTCAAGATTTTTCTCTCTAGATATTAAATAAAAAATGAATTAAAGTTTCTACTGAATGAGTGGTCTAGATGTAATTTTCAACACCTCACAGAGGGAGGGAAAAAATGTGGTTCAACAAGTTGCCACATTGGCCAGAAGTCAGGAATGAATTGATGCTGAATGAAAATTAGTTATCAAGACAAAGTACATGCCTTAAGGTGTTTTGGTCATGGAGAGAGAAAATAGAGATCAAACTGGAAAAAAATATATATATGGAGGAAAAGTAATGAATCGAGAAGTAGGGAGAGACTGAGAAAGGCACGGTTGGACAGAATGAATAAGATCCTCAAAAAGAGAAAGTTCAAATAAAAGGCAAGCTGCATATGGATTTAATGGAAACACAGATGGGTTTTAAGAATAGAAAGATGTGGAAAGCTTTTAGTTTTCTTGTAAATTCACTTGACCTAATAAATTTAATGTGTCTATCTTTCCCCTTAATAGTTGTTGGCAGCTATTGTTTCAATGTTTTATGAAACTTATCATGACCAGCTGTGATAGAAATGGGCTGCTTCTAAAGGCCCATACAACATCATCACCTTCAGTAGAGGTCAGAATGTTTTATTTGAAATGATGCAGCAATTTATATATTTATTTAGTAAAAATAAATATATAAATAAAAATGTGTGACTTGATAAAGTGAGATCCAACCTAGCCTTGCCCAGGCTAGTGTGTCTGAAGATATACTTGGGAATGAATAGTCCCAATCCACCTATAAAAACACCAGGTTAAGAAATACCTCACCTATGAAAACTCTGGTTGCAATAGTAACTTTATTAGCTTTTTGATTGCCAAAGGACTTAACCCTGCAACAGTTTCTTTTGCCAGACAGAGGACTGTCTTTTTTTTATGCTACACTACTAGAATGAAAATCAAAGTCAAATACAGTGAAACAAAGAGATTATTAATATCAGTGTACTCTGCTGTTCATGCTAATTTTATTTTAAAAGCCCCCTTGTGATGATGAAAAAGAATGACACAGTTGTTCTAAGCTTAGCCTCCATCGTGGGATATAATAATTATAAAATCCTTACTGTACCTACAGAATACAATTCTAAAGTATAAATTACTACCATCTGTAGCAATGACTAGTGTGATACTTATTTAAAGATATATGAATTAAGTTTGGCATCAACTAGTATTAGTTAAATTTCTGATTCCATAATATCATTACTGAAAGTCATCTAAATAAGCATGTTATTCAAAAATTGTGGCAGTTTATTTTCTAACTATTGTTGTGGCATTAGCTGGTAAATTGAATATAACAGACCAAACTTAAGTGTAGAAAAATCTGAAATTACCTTCCATTTTATATGGACATTGCTCTGATGTAACAACAATCACTTGTTTTATTTTTCCTGAATGTAAATCTATGTGCAGTGTACAATTGGCCCATATACAATAGTACTGATCAGAATACTTGAATATGGCAACTATGTAACAGCTTAAGAATTTTAGGATTAGTACTGATTAAGTCTGTAAGAGATGAATATTTTGCAGTCCAAAGTTTTCTCTAAAAATTGCAAGAGCAGCAGGCATTTGGGAGCTTTCTGTTGGAGTCATGACTTATCTGAGACAGCAGTTACCATACTATGGATTAAACTTGCAATTTCTTATTCAAGAGGAAGAGTATGATGCTGTGTATATGTATGCATATGTGGGTACATGTGTGTTTAAGAATTGCTTACAAAAAAAAAACTACAAGAGACAGCTTTTAACTTATTATAAATTACATAGTTAGATTTTAGAGGAAAATAAAAATACAAAGAGAGACATGCTGACCCTTTCTTCTATTTTTTTTCCCCTTATTTTGATACCCTCTAGTTCTGCGGGTTGAAACACTGTATGTGTATTTCCAAAATTGGTACTCCAATTTCTTTAAGTTTTCTTTCTCTGAAAAAGAACCTTGCTCCCTACTTAATTGTCAGTGCTTTACATTTCTTTTTTGTGGTGTTTGTGACCTACATTATGTTGTAAGGTAGTAGAAGGTAATGTATTATATGGGGATTTAAATCCAGAATGAAATTTCAGTTGTCTGTGAACTGCTAGAGAGATGACTGATCAATGAAAGACAGAACTGTACTTCAACAGTTGTAAGAACCCAACATGGTATTTATGAAAATTTCACCAAAGTATTATTTTATATTAAATTAAATGAGAATGATTTTTAACAAATCAAAATACATTTTAATAGATTTTGTCGATTACTATGAATGAGACAAAATGTGGGGCCTGAATGTTATTCTTTTAAACAACTCTTTGAAATTTATTTGATTCATATTCCAATCCTGTTTGTTTTCATACATAATACTGAATATGGTTTTAATGAAATTTGAATACATTTTTATTTATTCTTTTTCTATAATTTTAACACACCTATCCATGAATTCCCAGTTATTTTATATATTTATTTTTAGCCTTTTGTTCAAATTCATTTCAGCTGAATGACATAAACTAGAAGTGGGCTTTATCCATTTTAATCTTTCGTAGTTAGTAAACTTCCCCAAAGTTTTGCTGGCAAGCTTGATTTTAGTGAAATAGTGTTTTAGCTGTGAAATAGTGAGGGTGAAAAACCCTGTTACTGAAGTGATGTCAACAGTCTGTATCCTTTTTTTTTTTTTTTTTTTTTACTTAGCAGCTGGTCCGTACTCAGCCTGATTGCCTTATAACAGTGCTCTGTTAACCAAGTTCTAAAGGATAATATTTTCATTCCTGGAATAAAAAAATATCTTTTGCATAAGATCTTTTCTACTAGCCAATACATACAACAAAGACCCTGGAAACTAATTTGGGAGTATTGATTTAACACTGCACAGGAAGAAAAAGGTCATATATTTCAAATTATTTCTGTAAGGTAGAATTTTGCATGTCCTTAATAGGCATGTATTTCAATTTATTTACCCTATTCAAATGTTATATTAGAGAGGACAAATGTGAAAACGTGAATAGCAGTAAGTTTCCTCTCTTTGGCACAGAGCTGCATTTACATGTTATAGTAAGAGCAATTATAATTGGCTGGATTACTGATAACTGACTGTGTTGACAACACAGTAAAAAAACATGGTTTATAGACCACAGGGGCTGGATTCACACAGCATATACATCAGAACTAAACAAACCTGAATGTTTGTTCCTTAAAATGCTATATAGACAAAAAGGGCCACATCATGGCCATTTATGTTACCAGGGTTAATAAATGTTAATACACAAAACAAATTATTCTATTATCTTCCCACTGTATTCCCTTGAGAAGATCTTAAGGACACCTTTGTAATGCATTACAATTACATATTATCTGGCAGTGCTGATGGATACCATTGTATTGGGGTCAAAACAAAGGATTGAGGGCTAGAATCATGTCATGCAGACTTTCTGCTTAGTTTTTCTTCTTAAATAGCCTTTTTTAACTGAGACAAAGTTAGCATCCTAAATCGAAAGTGAAAAGAACATACAGAATTGTGCGTTTTTGTACAATTTTCATTGTACAGAAAATTAAAACTGAGGGAAATAAGGGGGAAAGTATACACTTGGTCAGACTTCAGGATATGCACTTCTTAAGATAATTTTTCTTCTTTGGAAACTCAATCCCATATTGAGAAACTAGACAACAACAGAAAGACTTGATACTGCTAGCTAAGTTGCTAATTAAGAAAAAGAAAGAAAGAAAGAAAGAAAGAAAGAAAGAAAGAAAGAAAGAAAGAAAGAAAGAAAGAAAGAAAGAAAAAGAAAGAAAGGAAGGAAGGAAGGAAGGAAGGAAGGAAGGAAGGAAGGAAGGAAGGAAGGAAGGAAGGAAGGAAGGAAGGAAGGAAGGAAGGTATATTTGCAGATGATCTGCCAGAGGCAAAAAATAAAAATCAAGCTGAGTATGGGGATGGGGAGTTATCAGTCCCGGGGTATAAATCTCAAGCTATTTCCTTCTGACCTTTTCCATTATTTTTTTTAAAATCCTTTGGCTTTTTCCCCTCTGAGTTTTCAACACCTGCTTTGTGTCTAGTTGTCTGCAGAAGTTCCACAATTTTAATACTTTGCTTCTGGATGCCATCTCTTTAAAGTAAAAAGCTGCTGTTCCAGTCAGCTGTGGAAGATGATTCTGCCTGTATATGGATGATGAGGGAAGTGCCATCAGTCCTCCCTAAAATGTTTCCTCATCATTTACTAAATTGGTCTACAGAAGATGAATGTGAGGGTGATTGTTCTGAAGACAGGTGCAGCTCAGAAGTATGATAATCCTAGAACAGAAACAGACTTTCCTCTAAGCCAATAGGAAGGGCAATATCACATGTACTAGGCTACCAAGAATTGCTCTGAAAGAACAAAGTGTCTGAATTGGAAGAACAACAGAGAACTCCAGTGATGCTACCCTATTCCCTAAGTTATAAACACCCTGATAATCTGTTGTTCTTATCATACAGGGATGGTCTTTTCTATATAGATACTTTCTAATTGTCAGGTTCAGCCGGCACTGCACGTCTAGGAACTTGCCCAGCCGCGCTTTAGTCAATTTCACCGCTCGAGCGCTAGTGCAGAAAGAGGAAATGCGAAACCGCAAGCTAATGAATGGGCCACCTGGCGCCACTTCACTAATCTGGAGTGGATGCTTTGTGTTAATGCCAGAGGGCTGGGGCGCTATAGACAAAGGAGAGAGCCGCGGAATTGAGGAAGAGATCAGTGCGTGGGGGGATGCCCCCCAGCTGTGCGCGCGCGACAGAAGCCCCAACGAAGGCAACGACCACGCCATAGGCAACAACAATCAAAGAAACAAGAGAACTGGGCTGAACCTGCCATTCCAGTAGAAGCGGGGGGGGGGATTACAGGGGGCAATCTGCCATCTAATTTGTAATATGTAACCTAGCAACGGGGCCTGCGGGGGGGATTGAGACAACTATAAAGGAGTAATGTAAATGTACCAAGCCAGTCCTGGCTTTGCTTGTAACTGCTACGTTACGCATGAGTAAACCTCTTTTGTGAGCCACACGTGTCACGGGAGTTTCTCTGTCGAACGGGGCAAACCTTACACTAATATCTCAATATTTAAGCTTTGTTCAGAGAATAATCATTATAAGTTTGAGAAAAGAGATCATGTAATGAAACTCTTGCATTTAAACACAGCATTATTCTATATAACCACTCTTTAAAATATGAAAATTTAGTTTTTATTTAAAAATAAAATCTTGGAATGTTGTTATCTGTTCCTTTTCTTGGTTTCCTTTCATACAGAAGAAGAGTCACTGGAATTACATGCCAAGTTATTTTTACCATTGTACAGAATAAACTTTTATGGGAAGGAAATAATTTGTTTCTGTGGTAATTGTGGAGACATTCATAACTCATGAAGACAGAGATCGTATTATAATATAACCAAACCCTGCTAGCATTGCCAGTATCTTATTAAAGGGCAATCTCATAGGTGGATTTGCTGATGCATTTCCAATTACGCTGCAGATTTATTAATACTTGATATTATACCATTTCAAAGTTATTTTCTTGTAAAGTTTTTGCTCCACTTGATTTAAAATTATGAAATGTATGTGTTCCTATTCAGTCTTTAGCTAGATGTCCTTGGGCAACTTGATATTATTTAGTTTTAATGCTCCATCTCTAATTTAAGAAAAATAATGTCCTTGTAAAACTTCTGCATTCATCAGACTTGTGGATCAACACTGCCTTATTTAAGAAATCATTAAACTTGGTAAGTAGGTTATGATCGTTAAGAATATCTGCTGCAGTCTTTAGTGGAAGTTAATGCAACAAGAATTTTATAATTATATAGTAAAGTAGAATTATCATGAAGTAAGTGTCTCCATGCTCTAAAACAATCAGTTTAAATTTTGGCTGAGGTCTCATTTTCAGAATGGTACAACTGTCATTGCAAAAGTTGTTTCAGGTCCTGTTTTTCCTCTGTGTTTCAAGCTATTATCTATACAGTATTATTAAAAATAATAATTTATTGGAGATTGAAGCTTTCTTTTTCAATGTACATTAAGATAATATTGGATCTTGGGGGCTGGTATCATCTTGCATCTAGACTGGTTGGTGCAGGGTTTGTGTGTGTGTGAAAGAGTGTGGGTTATTTTATTTTACTTGAACATCATACATATGAGATGAGTAATTAGAATGGATTTTTGCTCATCCACCCCTTCTTTAAAAATGCTTGCTTGTTTGTCTCAAATGTTAGAGATTTGTTAAAATTGACAGAGCCTTTATTTTTCCTCCTTCTGCATCTGGGAGTTTGTGTTTCATTACTCAGCATCAATTAATGAATTTTCATAGCATGAACTTGGGAAGCTCTGGGGGCAGCAGAAAAGGATGGAATGGCAGCTGCACTCAGGCTAAGGGCATGAACTGTCTACTCCTAAGCCATAGGAATTAAAACAGCCTTGACCTGCATTAAACACTACATAAAAATAGTTTTAGAATGCTTTTCTTAGTAGGAAAGACTTTGAGTGGTGTGTGAACAGTCTTTCAGGGCTTGCCTAATGTTTTCTCACATTAAAAAAAAAAAAAAACCTAGGTAAGAGGACTTGAAGAGGAATCAGACGTAAGAACACAGTTCAGTTAAAAAAAAAATCAGGATGTAAAACAGTTCTTGTGCTGCTGTCTTTCCCAGGTACAGGTTTTGTTTTTGTTTTTGATGAATTTTATTTATTTATTTACTTACCGTATTTATATAGCTGCCCATCTGACTTCAAGATAGGCACACAATTGCATTTGTGGAAGAGAGTAGTATGAGTCCCTTTAGCAGCCAGGAACCCTTTTCACTTCAGCAATGTAATAATCTGTCATGCAGTTGGGCAGTCTGCCAATGGTTAGATTCAAAGCATCACTGAGAAAGGGGGAAAAAGTTAGCTAAGCAGGTGTGTTATCTCTCTCTTATCTGCTACAGTTACCAGATAAGAATTACCTGGCTCAATAGAGAAAAGCAGTTTACTATAGACCGCAGAAATTGGCAGCACTACAGTCAAGGCCTATATTAGCAACTATAATCAAATCACTCATCAAAATGTACAGTATAAAAAAGAACAACCCATTACCATCTGTGGCCACTGCAATCAGCCCTTGTAGTGCTGGTGGGGAGGAAGAATGGGAGAAAACCCATGGTGACACCCCAGGCTTCAAGATTTCCCATGCCTTAAGATACTATCAGTGTCCTTTTTTTGATAGTCCCATGTAGGAAGGCCTTTTTGATAATCCCATGTAGGAAGGCCATGACCATCTTTCTTTTAGTAATTTTCCAATTATATGCACTGTCATTTTCCCCATTTGGGATGTGTATCAGTTTTGTGGCTTTAATTTTTCATATATTTCAATTATGCCAACATTGAATCAGCTCATATACTATGTATCTTGAGCAAGCCCCAGCAATGCAAATAGCACTCTTCAGAATGATGGTGATGGTCTTCCCATTAAATGGGTCCTCACAATGTGGAATTATTGAGCATAAATGCCATTTCTGATTGCCATTTGCTCCAGTGTGGGAGTCTTTCCAGTCCATGGGCTCAGGCTAGCATGGCCTCATTACTGCAAACAAATAGGGAGAGCATGCCTGTATTTGGCCTCCACAATTATTGATTCAGTATCTGGTTAATTGTCAATGCTTTTCTTCTGAAGAACTCTTCATAAGTCACAAATACACCATTATTAGCACCTTGATCCCATAAGAATATTAGCCAAGCCCTTGAAAGCTTCTTATGATTTTGTCTATGAGATCAGGTAATGTCAGTTTGTGAGAAATCTCTGACTGCCCTTATACTGTATGTTGCAGGTTCTTCATCAGATCTAGTTCTATTCTGGATCAAGTGACATGCTTCTGGAGTTGCTTCCCAAAAAGTTTCTTTATCATTAGTCTAGTGCTTTGAGGAAGGGTCAGAAACCTAAGGGACAGTTCCATCCCAGCTAAATGGTTTTCACCCAGGGCTATTCATAGTAAGTGTCACACAAGAGGCATTTACTGGTTGCATGTCCCTTTTAGGCCACTGCTTCTTCTTCACTTTCAAAAGTCACACCATGACTGACAACATATTTTCTTTCACCTCATAGCCAAAGTGCTAGAGGGTCAACTTGGACAATGGTTGTCCCCATGTCTAGCTTCTCCCACTTCCTCCTTGCCTTCTTCCTTTTCCACTTTGTCCTGAGATCCTGACAACTGCATCTATTTTGTACTTCTGCCTAGCACAGCCACATAATTTTAAGATGGTTTTGAGATGGAGACACACAGTTCCATGATTCTTGCTTAGGATTCTAATGCACTCTAGTAACCTGATACAAATCTGGGCTATAAAAGTCTTCCACAGGAATTGTCCCTGTAGCAGTTTTCCCAGCTCTTATATGAGCAGTCTAGTAAGAGTTGCACAGTAATTTGTAGAAGCCCTATTAGAACCTAGCTTAATAACAGCTGCTGTAATAGATTTTATATTATTGTTTCCTGTTTGTAGTGATAGAGCTCTGAAACAGATGGAAAAGCCTCAGATATAGTTTGTTTCATCAAAACTTTGCCACTACTGTATGGGGTAAGGGTGAATATGACTGCTTTAAGATACCTTCTGTAAAAGTTGTAGAAATGTAGAGTAAGTAATAACCGCACACTGTACAAAATGATTTTATAATAGTTGGTCTACAGTGAACCCACCTCCCCTATTTTAGAGAAGTACAGAATGAATATTAAGTATTTTCTCCTTCACTTTTCTATAAAATAATATATGTGTATTATTTAGATCTTCTTTAACAAGTTAATGGAAATAATTTCTCTGAATGGAAGTAAATTTATTTAGAAGCAATCTCTGCTTCAATATTAGCTTTAATTGCTGCTTTATTTTACATCACAGGAAGGCTAATAAGAAGAATAAAGACATGGGAGGAGGCTCCAATAAAATTTAACAAAGAAGGCATGTAAAACTGTTTTATACTGAAACTACATACATGTTGATTTATTTGGTGTGTGATCCTATCTCAAGTGGCCACTTCAACATTTTTTTTCCCTTGACAAAGTATTTCATTTATAACTTCTGGAAGAAGAAATGGTGGACTGAAGATGGCTCTATGAAAAGTAGAGACGACGACTACAGCAAACCTTAAAGAGCTGGTGAGTAGGCAAGGAGAGGACAGGAGATCATCCACATGTGCCCAGAACAGTTGCTCCTCAAGAGGAGACTGCAAAACAGCAGTGCCCAGTGCATTTTGAGCACTGAGAGGTGACAGGTATAAGCATCTTGCTTGTAACCGTGGTCGGCACATTTTAAAGGACACTAGGTTCACAAACTTCCTTTTCTAATCACATTATGAAATTGCTTGTTAACTACTTTTAAGATATTAGAGGCCTTCAGATTGACAAGTCTGAAAGTGCTGGGTGAGTTTCCCTTCAATCCTTAATGAAATAAAATTTTAATCATAACAATTTTTTAAAAATTGAAATAAACAGCAAAAAGCCAAATAAGACTTTGATCCTAGAAAGTTATAAATGAATTAGGATTTTGGAATTAATTATAAAGCATCCTTACTGTGGGAAATAGATTTGTTTGGACTTTTTGCAAGACACAATCAAAATCATCAATTTTAAAAATTGGACACTAGACAGAACTAAAGATTTTAGTTAAAGGAAAAGCTTGATTGACAGATAATTAACTGGGACTTATAAAATGACACAAAATATTATAACATTGAAAATACTAAAGGACGCTTTTGAAAAATGGAATCAAGGAAGAAATAGCAGATAAGGAACAAGTTTTATTTGACAAGATAGAAATGGCATCAAACCTGGATCTACAAATGATAGACTATGAGAATGACATGGAAAAGGATGTCTCACTGGACATACAAAAGAAACCAGTTGATGTTTCAAAAGTCAAAAGGGAAATGCAAATAATAAACTAAGAGAATGACCTGGATCATTTTTTTTATATTGGATTTACAAAAGAGCCTTGTCAAAACTTTGAAGAATATTGTGAAAAGGGACAAAGAAGAAATGAAATCAAGTTTTATGACATTATTTAAATGGACTAAAGATTAAGACTGTTAGAAAGAAAAGGAAGGAATATAAAGGTGGTTTATTTTATCAAGGTTAAAATATGTTGTTGTTTTGGGTAAACTTTAATGGACTTTGTGCTGATACCAGGACTGAAAAGATGATGCTTTATGGATTTGTCTATAGATAAGAGATGGGATATGGGATGAAGAGATCATTGGTTGTATATTAAGAGGGGGTGAAGAATTGTTTATACTGTTGTGATGATGGTTGGAAGTCACTTCTTTATATATTTCTTTTCTCTTTCTTTACTATATTCTTTCTTTTCTTTTTTTTTCTTTTTTCTACTTTTTTTCCTTTCCTTTGCACCTTTCACTCTTTCTTTTAATTCTTTTGTCTTTCTTTTAGTTTGTATTAGATTTTATTATTGTAATTAAAATCCTTAATATTATATTTAATTCCCCTGTGGGTGGTATGTGTCTTCCTCAATCTCGGGTCCTCTACCAGAGGCCTGGGAGTTTGAAGGTTCTGCACAGAATCTTAGCTGTTCCTAGCACTGCACTCTTCTGGACAGAGAGCTTTGATGTTGTGTGTGTGTGTGTGTGTGTGTGTATACACATACACAAACACACACACACACACAAAGTATTTCTATTCCAAAATAAATGTATACCTCTAGGAATTTGCATATTTACATTTAAAGTTAACAACATATCACTATATCTTGCAGTGATTTGGGAGAATCACACATGAACCAGGTTTTATGGATAAACTATATGAATACATTGATATGAGAAATATAAATTTTAGAATATTTGAATTTTCAATGTCATGCTTTAATAGAATTATAATAACCTCTTTGTGATATAATGAGGATAAGGTTTTGTTTTTCTTTATTGCAAATGAATTGTTTATTCATAACTGCCATTGCACTAAAGATAAAAATATGTATGTAGTTTCTTTGTAATGAATATAGTTGATGCAAACATATTGCTTAGAGATTATAATTATTGCAGTCATGGAGAAAGGATATTCATTCCTTCCATTTTTGTTAAAGTGATCCTTCTGCTTTGGCTACTGGGCTGGCATGTTTTTATACATGGGCTTTGGAGAGTTAAATGTCTCTAAAGTGTTCCACTGAATATGCGTTCAGTATGTAGGACAAAAGGTTAATCCTATTAAATTGTCTGATGCAGACCTTAAATCAGCTCTTGACAGTTGCTTGTCTTCTTGACTTGATATATTATCTATTAGCAAATATAATTTTAATGTGTCCTGTAATATTCATGATTCTTAATTACCTTGTTAGTTAAGAAATACTCTGCTGTAGCCTATTTGACAGGTAAGCAACATTAGCTTTTAAATGAATTGGCATCTTCCCAGGCTGAAGTAAGTGAGTGACAGACAGATATTATCACTAGATCACACATGAATTTAATTGTTATGGACAGTGCAGCCTATTGGCACAAATTGTATTGTGGCAATGACCCTTATACTGAAACAAGACTTATAAGGAACAGACTGCTAGAATAATGGATTTCTTTTTATACACTGTTCAAATTAATTGATTTGCTGGACTTCAGAACAAGAATTATGTACTTCGGAAGCAAGGCAGATTATAGTTTATGAAAGCATAGGAGTTACATATTAGCCCACATACATTAGTAGCCTGGCAGTTGTTTACTGGATTCATGCTTATTGAAGGAATGAGGACAACTAGCAAAGTCATTGTGTTTCTCTTGTTCTGTGACTAATGAGTAATGTATGACACAGATAATCTGCTGCCTAGCTGTCTTCTTTACTGTTATACTTAGAGAAAGTAGGACTTTGCATGCTTTGAAATTGATTTGAAAGAAGTAATTTGGACCTTGTGCAATCACAGCAGTTTTCTGCTATTGGTTCAAGTTGCCCCTTTTTTTCCAGGCTTCCAGATAGCCTGAAAAAGTTGGATTCCTACACTGAGAAGGAGATTGAATTTAGTGCATATGGCCCCTTCTATTCTATCATTCTAATAAGATGACTTCTAGAAATGAAGATATGAACAGAACTGAAGGGCTTTCACCTTTGCAAAGTAGTGCTATAGGAGCAGTGTACAGATTCCTCCATTGGTATAAAATTGGTTGTCAACAGCAGAAAGCTTCACGCTGTAGTGCAGAGAAAGGCTCTTCATGACTTTCTAAGGGAAAAACCTCATGTCGTAGTCATAAACAATGGCTGACTTAAGTGAAGTTGAGAACATTTTACTTGTGGGTAAGATATGCAAATCTTGTACTATTCAGTCACAAAAAAAATTAAACCATAAAAATACTCACCTAACTTTTACAGTGATACCTGGGTAACACTGCATTGACTGTTTAAGTGTAAATAAATGTCTGATTATACTTTGCCATGGTGAATCAGAATTCATGATCCTTAAGTCCCAGGATTTATCATTTTTAAACTGCTATGTTTTGGTAGAATATCACCCAAATTTCTTATTATAAAGAGAGCTCCTAGAAGCAAATTTATTATGCTCCTACAAGTTTCCCAGGGAGTCTTAAATACCATTTTTGCAAAATATCTTTCCTCTTTTTAAAAAAAAAATAGCTGTAAAAAAAAAGAATGGAACATCAGAAGAGTAATATGTTTTATTTTCAAATAATTTCTATATAGCTATGAATGTTTGTTTCTAAGGTATCATATGAACAAGTTCAAATGTTTTGTTCCCTAATTAATTTACAATGAGTGGTTTGGGGAAAAAAGTAATACATGTTTATTTTAAAAAAAGGAGCTGCTAATTCTAATAGCATTTGTCCCAAATATATGAATTTAAACAAAGTGAAAGTAGGTCTTACAAATTAGTCAAATTTCCTTTGAATAGATGTCTCTTGTGCAATTTCTAGCAAGCGTTCTGTGAAAGAGAAGGCAAGGGTCCAGTTTATGGCTTTATCAAACACACACATTCGTACATATACAGACAAAATGAAAAGTGAGAAAAGGCAATCATTGGCTCATTCTGCGGATTAATTTCAACCCCAAAAATGAAATGACTCAAAGGTTGTGAATAAAGATACTGTTTGTAACTGATAACATTCATTAAATCAATTGAAATGAAAAACTGCCTGTTTATATCTCAACTGTTAATTTGAAAATAACCATGTATGCAGAGTCTTTAATCTTTGCAGAGTTAAATATTCCGATCTCCATGAGTTTACTAGATTAGGAGTTACTGAACTTAAATGTGAAGGTCATTAGTGTGGACTGGCAATTTTGAATTTATTTAGAAAAGAATTTTATTTTGTCTTTGTCAATTCAGAATGGCTATTAGCATTTGCATAGGAACCAAAATTATAATTTGAATACAATGTAAGGCTGTTTATGAAAATGAGTGTCAGTGTTAGATTTAGGCCCCTGCAATTGTTATAAACACTGTCTACATCTTATACTTTTAAGTGTACATTAAAAAGGGTGAATACAAAAATGCTGAACTATTATTCAGTACTTTTGTAAAGTGAACACTGATACAAAGAGTGTCAGAAAACAGTCGATCAATATTTAACCACAAAAGCTATTCCTGCATTTCCAGCCTAGGGCTATTAGCTCTAGCTGCAGAAATCCAGATGATCACTAAATGGCAGGCAGTCAGAGTTTGAGGATATTTTCTGCAGCCATCTAGTGACCACAGATTATGGCAGTCCAGACCTGATAGCCCTCTTTCAACTACTTTCATTATTCTCTGCTAGTATGTTGTGCTTTGCTTTGCACTCTGTGTGATTTGTATGTGCAGGACGACCATGGTTAACGATTTGTTTTAGGAATTCACATTTCATGTTCATTTAATTGTCTAAGTTGCATGCATTATCAGATGATAAAACTGTATCTTTTAATCTTTTGGTAGGTTTCTGCAGCTCAAGCTGGTATTAATGGTTCTAGATCAAGCTAATATTTTCAGTGAGCAACAGTTTTAGCCAGTCTTATAATATGCTTGGAAATATTTAACCAAAGCTATTTTGATAACATAACATGTTGCCTGCTTTACTTACAAGTGAAATCTGCAAGTGATTTATTTTAATGAAATAGAAGGTTATACCTTGCTATTTTTCTCAAGTGGCATGAGGTACTCTTTGCATTTGTTTCCTATATCCTACCTATACATTTCTCTACTATAGTTCCAAGCTTCCAAAGGTTGGTATTTAACTATGAGAAAAAGTCATACAAAAACTGCTCCTGTACCATTTCAGCAGTATGAGAAACAAAAGAACTTAACTTTGTAAGTTAAAGGTGTAAATTAGTCTTAACTGTTCCTGAATGTATACCTTGTATGGTGACAGTATATCGTAGCTTTCTAAGATAATAGGTAAGATAGATAGATAATAGATATTTCTTGTTTTATGACTTAAGAATGAGAGCAAGATTTTGACATGGAACTTCTGATGGCCATACCAGTTCAAAACATCTTCCCTTTCTATGCCAAGCTTCCCTCTCTAGCACCAAACCAATACCTACTGCCTTGTTCATAAATTTATAAATTGATGAGCTGATGATTGTCATGAGGATGGTGGCACTTTTGAATGTAAAGAATGAGTATTCCTTTCCACATACATCATACAGTAATTTACCTAAAAGAAAATGTTGCTATTTGATTTTGATCCACCATTGCATGGCTGGCTGGTAATGGAACTGCGTGATTCATTCAGGGGACACACTATGGAATTATTTAATATAGTTTTGATCCAGCTAATAACTAAGTCAACTAGTCAGGAAATCCACCTTTCTATTCCTTAACATGGCCATCCATGCCTAAATCTTACACCAGTCAGATATAAATGTTGAAATAACAAGTATGTAACTACTGCTTTACAAATCAAGTACTGTGTACATACTGTATGTGTCTATTTGAAGCCATATACTATTAAAAATAGTATACTATTGTTAAAATGTACAACCAGGGATACCCATGTACAAGTCTTCCATCATGGCAGATGACTAGTTGGACTAGTTGTTCTTTCTCATCTCAACCTATCTCACAGGTATTTTGGAGAAAAATTGAAGGAAAGGATGCTATATAGAGCGATTTGAACTCCTATGTGAAAGGCAGATTATAAATCTAACAAATAAATGAATGTCTGATCTTTGAACTTTTTGTTCATATACTTGGTGTACAAATCCTCTGAAATAATGATTGGTATGCTGATTTGGTTTTTTAAAACACACGCACACACACACACACATACACATATCAAAATATACTTCCATGTAATTCTTCAAGTAGGTCTTTATGTAAACTTCTCTAGTTCATTAAATAGAGATTAAAAGCAGTGTTTTAGCTACATGTTTTGAGTATGAATTCAATATTATAATATTGTTTTAATATCTCTTTAATTAAGCAAATTTCATATTTAGAAATAGTAGTTCTAGTTTAACAATATTCAATGCCTGTGTACGTTAGAAAAACTGAATTTATTATATAAGTACAAAGGTGAATCAGATTGACTCTAATGAGATTACTATTCACAAAAAAGATTGGGAATTAAGGCCAAGGATCAACCATTGTCTAATGAAACAAATTCCAGGCCTGCCTACAAGTAAGGCAAACTGAGTCCATGTGAAATCCTGAATTATTGGCCAAAATAGTAATATCTTCAACTATGTCCAACAGAAGCTGTCATATACTCCATTGTGGCAAAGTTACACACAAACACATTAAGATGGCTAGTTTATTTTGCAAAACTTGGTGCATTTGTTCATCTTCTATTTTCATAAAATGCAGAGAAGTATATAATGATTATAAATTAGAGACATCTGAAATAGTATGCGTAACATGGGATTCATTTTATTGTGAAGCAAACCTAATTTTGTTTTCATTGCTTATCGAAAATGTCTATTGGATTTCATCCCTACAGTATCAGTTTGAGTCTGAAACTCTGTAAACTACTGCTTCTCTCTAATTATATTGATTAAATAATAATTGACTTTCATACATTTTTGTGAATGTGCTAAGTGAGCTATTGTTGATTTGTAGTTGACCTTCTGTTTTCAAAAACCTTTTATTGAAGAAGATAAATTAGGGAATATGATGATTAATATTATTGAAGAGATGGTGTATTAATCCAATTTAATTAAAAGAAGTTCTACCAATCAATAGGTCCATAAAAATAGATGTCCCTGTATTTTATATTGTAGGTGCAGATGAAAAAAGAAAAATAATATTTAAATTGGACACTTTGTGTTTATAGCTTTAAAATTAAGAAAATCTTCCTTTGCAGATGTGGCAGTTTATGCACAAAAGAATAATCAAAAACATCAACACTTGATTGGTACAGTGATAAATTATGAAAAGGTAATGAATAGGAAGCATTTACAAATACAGTAAAGACAGTCCTCACTTAACAACTGTAACTGGGACTGGCAACTCCATCGCTAAGCGATGCGGTTGTTAAGGGAAACATCATGTGAATGCACCAGACTTATGATGTCAGTTCTGCTGCAGTTGTTAAGCAAATCACCCATGGTCATTAAGCACAATATCATGTGACCACGACTTCAGACTTACTGCTGACTTTCCCATTGACTTTGCTTGTCAGAAGCCTGCTGTGAAGGTTGCAAATGGTGATCACATGACTGCAGGAACACTGTGACTATCATAAATTCAAGGATCACTTGTAAACCTACTTTTTGAGTACAGTCGTAAGTTCAAATGGTTGCTAAACAGGACAGTTGTTAACCGAGGACTACCTGTACTTGTAATTGGTACCACAAAAGCTCTCTCTAATTTCCTTAGAAATAAGTTTTTTTGGAAACTATTTACTTTCTTGGTAAACTGATAATAGTTGATTACATAGTATTTACCTGAAAGGAAGATGTCTTGGATTTACAACTGTTTTCCACAAAAAGGAAGAATAGAGAAAATTATAAGCATAGACAAAAATCTTAAGTAGTGCCAGGTACTCTATTATATCAACCAAGGTTATGACTTTCAGCCAAAAATATTCCAGATTTCCCACTTCCCAATCAGTGTGTATGTATATTACACTTATATACTATCAGACACCGATTGAAAAGAGAAAAGAGAAACAAGAGGGGAAAAAAAAGTGCAGGCCAAAATAAAAAAAAAGACTATACATTGAATGAATTAAAATTAAAAAATTGCTTGTGAAATAAGGTAGTAATTCCAAAACAGTTGGATAAAATATACAGTGGTACCTTGGGTTATGATCTTAATCCGTTCCGTGACTCTGGTCACAACCCGATTTGGTCGCAACCCGAAGCAAATTTTCCCATAAGGTTCAATGTAATTACCATTAATCCATTCCGGTGTTCACGGACCACGCATCAGGGGCGGAAAAATGGCCACAGATCACGTGGCAGGGCAGAAAAACGGCCGCGGACCACGTGGAACAGGCGGAAAAATGGCCGCGGACCACGTGGAACGGCGGAAAATGGCTGCAGATCCGGTTCATAACCCGAGGTAAATTTTTGTGGCCGGAGCTGGTCACAACCCGAAAAGTTCGTTAGCAGAGGCGTTTGTAACCCGAGGTACTACTGTACCTACCATTCTCTCCCATGCACATACAAGCCACTCTCAGATTTACAAAGATATACATACACATATACACAAACATACACATTCTTTTACGCTCATCAAAAAATGGATGGGTTTCACAACTGGTAGAGGCACAAGAAGTGGGAAATTAGAAATCAAATAGTTTTTTTTACTTTTATTTTTTTGTTGTTTAATTTTTTTATAGTTTTTCCCTTTTAATATGCATAAACAATAATAAATAGCAATAGAGTGGAGACCTCAGTATTAAGTATTAGGCTTAAGATAGAAACCTTTATTATCTAACAAATAATTTAATGTATTTTGCAGTTGTTTATCAATGCCACATTTAGCTGTATATAAAAAATTTAAACAACCTTATGCTTATCAACATTAACATTTTAGAAATCATAGTTAATATTGACATAAAATCCTTTTTATCTTTAAAGGTTTAAGTTATCTAAACATTGGAATCTTAATAATTTCCAGTCAATACTGTATAAATACCACTATACCCAAATAATATAATGTACTACTTGTGTTTTATAATAATACAATAAAACAAGATGATGATGATGATGATGATGAGTTTCAATCACATGCAGCTACCAACATTAGTTGTTTTATCTTCTCCTGTTGGCACCCTTGTCTTTTACCTCTTGCAAGAACAGAGACAAAGGAAAGGAAAGGAAAGGAAAGGAAAGGAAAGGAAAGGAAAGGAAAGGAAAGGAAAGGAAAGGAAAGGAAAGGAAAGGAAAGGAAAGGAAAGGAAAGGGGATTGAATGAGTCAAGTGGCTAGGGAATTAATAATTCAACAAGACAGACCCTGATTAGAAGCTAGAAAGAGTTGGAATTCCTTGAAAAAACTGTCTCATAAGCAGCAATTAATCTAAGCTTTTTAGCAGCTGCATTTGAAGACATTTGTTTCTCTTGTTAATTCTTTTTTTCCCCCCAGGCTGGAAGAACAGCTTCTATTCTTATTAGGAATTTAAGACCCATAAGCTGTTCACAAGTAATTATTCAAGAAAAATAATAAAATAATACGGTAAGATGTACAGTATAACACATTAGCTTTACAAACTCAGCAACTAATTTCATAAAGTAATAGCATTTACAATTCATATAATTACTTGGGATCAAAATATACAATTCTGTAACCCCCAGTGAGGCACATCTTGATGTGATTGTGGGGCTTGCATGCTCCGAGGAGGATGAGACCTATGCCAGAGGTTCAACCATACTGGACAGGTCTCATTGTTGGTTGCACAGTCAGGCAGATATTTAGACTTGGTTTGGCATTTTTATCCACCTATCAAGTCCTTCCTAAGGACCTGGGATAGACAGATATTGTTGTTTGATGGTGTTAAAGCCATCATCACAGGTTATAAGCTGTTCCAAATAAAGCTGCCTTTTGCAGTTGACTGATGGTGATTTTGTCAATACTGATGGCCTTCAAGTGGTGCTTCAGATGTTTTGAGATTGCACCCAAGGTTCATACTACTATTGGTACTATCTTTGCTTTCTTTTGCCATAGTCATTCTATTTGCCGGTCTTTGTGATTCTCTCCAGTTTTTTTTTCTCTTCTATTCTGCTCTCTCCAGCTATTGCAATGTCCACTCTCCAGACTTTTTTTTCTTTCTTATCAACAATTGTTAAGTCTGGGGTGTTGTGTGGCAGGTGCTTGTCTGTTTGAATTCTAAAGTCCCAGAGCACTGTTTTATGGTCCCACCAGTTCTTGCTTGCAGGCAAATGGTATTTCTTGCAGATATTCCAAGGCACCATCATTGCTACTTTATCATGCCGTTGTTTGTACTCCATCTGTGTGATCTTCTTGCAGCAGCTAACTAGGTGGTCCACTGGTTCTTCAGCTTCTTTGCAGAGGCAGCATTTGCTGTCTGTTGCTGTCTTCTTGATTCTGGCTTTGTATGCATTTGTTCTTATTATTGTAATATTATTATTGTTTTTATCCAGGGAACTTGAACAAATGGCATCTGAAGCATGAGATCTCATAAAACATAGAAGCTATGTGATATCAGGACTTGTAACTTTTATTATGAGAAATACAAATATGTGATATACGTAACATCAAAAGTTTACATAATTTTCTAATTGTGCCAATAAAATATATTTTTTTTACTTATCACTTACAGTCAAAATCCAAAGTGTAGAAACTGAGTGTGGCAAACAGAATATTCAAAATATTCCTGGAAAATTCCAATTTTTTCCTTCTCCTGGAATAAGCAGATTCAGCCATTTTCTGTGTTCGATGCCTCCAACACAATGTTTTGCCCACATCTAATAATATTGATTAGCATTTGCATGCCCCAGCAATAAAAAAGGCCTCTATAAAAGAAAGCCAGCCTTCTGTGGGATAAAAGAAGGCTGAAGAGAAGGACCGTGGAAATAACACTCCATAGGAAAAAGCAATCAGTATTCACTCCCTTGTGTGACACTGCAGTTTCTCATAGGTTTTGTAAATAGATAAAATCAGTGCTTTGGGAAATGAATACAACAAAGCTTCAAGTACTGTTTGTGATCCTTCACTGAAGGCAAATAAAACATTATTTCTGATTTTATGGGGCAGAGGGGGAGGCATATATTAAATTGCTAGGCATATTTCTGAGTCAGTAAGATTGAAACTAGGAGAATCATATTTCAGATTCAGTGTAACTTTTCCACATAAATGTCTGTCTGTCTGTCTGTCTGTCTGTCTGTCTGTCTATCTATCTATCTATCTATCTATCTATCTATCTATCTATCTATCTATGGGTTTGAATGTTTCTGTATATCTATCAATCTAGGGCTAAGCTCTACAACTGATAATCCATAAACAAAATTTATTTTTAAAAATTTTCATATCCATATTTCATCTTCCAACAGTCAGTAAATGGATTTTCATATGTTAGTAAAGAAGGCATGTTTTTGTCCCCTGGGAAATCTGGAATCTCTTATCTTGATAAATGAGTGAAGCATGACTGATACTTAATTTCTATCCCAAGTAATTCTTCATCTCTGGGAAGAAATATAACTTTCAATTACAAAATAGTAACTATATTTCTAGAAAGGTATGAGATTAAAAATATTATTGTTCTAGATGAGATCTCTATGAATTAATTATATTCATATAGACAACATTTGGTTAGCATTAAAATAGTCTACCATAAACTTTCAAAATTTGCCCACTTTTAAAAATTAAAGTTTATAATACTGAATATGCTATTTTTTATTATACAGCAAATGCATTTTGATGGGGTTTTTTTCCAGAATTTTAACTTTAAATATTTTATGTAAGATTCTTGTTTCACTGTGTTCTGATTCAAATTTAATTTTATTTTGAAACTATATTTAACAACCATTCTTGAAATTCTATCTATGTGTAGCAAATCAGCCTTTAACTGTATATAATTCAATTGCTTGAACTGAGTGGTCTTATGGGTAAAGGGCTGGAGCTTTAGATGTTATATATATTATTTTGGTTGTGAAACATACAGTAATGTTTATTTCCTGTACTCCATCCCCAGCTATCCATACTTTACAACTGACTCTATATTTCTTCTACATTACAGCTGAAGCAAGCCTCTTTTTCAGGCTGGCATAGGCATCTCCATCATTTCAAATGGTCATAATTGTACAAGATTACTCTATTTGATATAATTTCCACATTCTTATAAAATCTTGCTAAGTTTGGGACAGGAACAGTAAAATCTTAGAAAGTTTGCCAGAATGGCAACATTGGGGATATATTATTGATGACATGGGAAATGTAAGCATTATAATGCTAGCCCATCAAATGCTCTTAATTTCAAAAATGGTTGGGTTCATATACTGTTGTAAGCCATGTCTGTCTAACAATGATTTACAGAATACATCATAGTTGGATTTATTCTTGGTACATATTAAAATATAGACCATGGTGCCTAGATGGTGCTAATTGCTCTAAGTCACAGTGTATTTTATTTTGACTTAGCATGTTAATACTAAGCCAAAATAAAATACATTGTGACTTAGAACAATCAGCCAGTATTATTGCTTAGAATAATCCAGACAGTATCTGTACCATTTCCAATATAATTCCTGCATTGCCACAGAATTAAAATGGAGGTTGTTTCTACTGTCCTGCTGGTAGACACATTGGAATGGGCATTATTTTGTTGTGAAAATAATACTTCGTATTTACCTGCAGGGCCTAGCTCCACTTATCCTTCAAGATAAATTTCAATCCTTGTGGAAAAAGGATATTGAGCTCAACCTCTCTAAGTTAGGCTATTCTTTGGCTGGGATTCTAGCAATGGATTATGAGCAGGCAAGAATGGCCATAAAGCAAAGGACAGAGGATATTGAACGTCAAGCAGATTTAGGGAAGGTTCCATCCTTTTTGTCCCCACCATGTAGCAAGTATACAGTCACTGCTGCCAGATATCTAGCGGAGCTTGAGCTCCCCAGTCAGCGGAAAGCATTCTCTCTAGCCCGTTGCCATGTTCTTCCTTCAGCGGTGCTGGATGGCAAATACAAAAAAAATCCATTAGCTGCAAGACTTTGCCCTTGTGATGCCAAGGAAGTAGAAGACATGGGCCATGTTCTCCTCCGCTGTATCTTTTACCAAGTCCCATGGAGTAAATTGCTCACACCCCTGATCAGCAAGCAGCCTGGCCGTCAAGAATCAGATTATTTTCAAATGCTTCTCATGGATGACCGGGCTTACGTTACAGCGCAGGTAGCCAGGTTCTGCGCGGCAGCAATAAAGATCCGTCAACATTGGATAGGAAGCTGCTGAAAGGTTTTGCAGTAATGGATTATAGCCAACTAGTATTTTAGTTTGCATTAACAGTTCCCAAAGACACCTGAAAATACTACTTTGAGAGTCAGGGGGCCTTGCTGAGTGGAATCGATTTGATACGGGTGGACTAAGTAAGTGATCATGAAAAAACAGACAGAAATATCACCAACACATTTCAATTTTAGATATTATCATTTTATCATCACCTTATTTTAGCTAATGATTAATAATGGTAGGATATTATAATTTAAGGAGTAATAATTATGTAGTGTAATAAATAACACTATAGGATAGGCCGTTTGACTACATGTATAAATAACATTTAGGTGGCCAAATTATACTTATGATATAGATTTTACTTGATATTATTATATCTAAGATATTTAAGTAGACATGTTATGTGCATTTTTAGTTGTATTGGTCTATGACTTTAATAAACTTTTTAATAATAATAATAATACTTCATATTTGGAAAAAAAGGGTGAAATAAGGATCAATATTTTTGCTCATGCCACTTGATTATAATATGGTTTTGAGAAAAAGGTCTAACTCTTTTTGTTGTTGTTGTTGTTACTAAGAATGTTGGGAAATCTTATGATCTCACTGCATCTCATACATGGGTGATATGTCTGGACAGAGTTCTGAGTTTCTATTCAGAACCTTATAAAGCAGAGAAGCAGTTTTTGGTAGGAAACTCATCCATATTGTGCACACTCTTAAGTGTAACTCCTGGTGTCCTGGCAGAGTTGGGAACTTTATCTTGTCAAGTTATTTGACATAACAGAATATCCTAGATTTTTCCCCTTAGGGGTTGTAATTTTTCATTGTTTTCTATTTGAATTTACAATAATCTGTGGCAAGAAAGAATGGACTAAACATGTGTCACCCTGCATGACACCGCTCTGTCTTGGAGCTCCATTTCTCTTCCTTTCAAATAGATCCTGAGGTAAATATAAACATTTTTTATAACTGCCGAAGATCCTAATGAGTGGAGTTTCTTTGTATTTATTTGGGGAAAGGTCATATTGAAAGAACATTGGCATTAAACAAAATAATATAAAATCTTAGGAAGTTCTATGGTATTTCACATGTGCACATTTTTAAACATTGGTAGATGCTCAGTTCTGAGCATCTGACTAGTAGCTGGTGAAAACAGGTAATTTCTAGTGGATTTATTTATTTATTTATTTTAAAAAACCAATAGCAATTTAAGTGCTATTTGTGAACAATTGTGAGATGTTTTATTGTCTCATTTCCAAGGTCCAATTTGAATAGCTTTAAAAATGTCTCTGAAAGCAACAACTAAAAAAAAACAGACCCTAGTGCTTTTAAAAGCAGTCAGAGACATGTCCATAAAGGTAGGCATAGGCCAACAAGAAGTATTATTTTCTATATCTCTTTGCTGAATTCTGTTTCTACCTATAACTTTTTTGTATCAAACTGATAGTATCCCCAAATCATGATGGCAAAAATAAAGTTTGAAATATTTTAACCACATATATTTAAGGAATTCCCAGCAGTAATAACAAAAATGTGAGTTGGAGTTTGTGTGTATACATGAATTCTTATGCTTGTATTCAAAATAGCTTTCCTTGATGTCAGTTCACTTGTTCACATCTCAGCCTTTGAAAGAAGGGATCAGGAGACTCATGATAACCTTGTCTTGATCCTTTATGGTATAAGAAGAAGCAGTGGGAATATCTGTCAGGCTATAAAGATCTCTAATTATACTCTACAACAATAAAGTAAAATTCTTATACTCATTGCAGTGTCTGTTTCTGACCTGGCACACATGGAAGGGCTGACATCAATTGTGAAAGCCTCACAATCAGAGAGACATGGAACCTTGTCATAAGTCATAATCCATATGTTAACTGGAAGTAAATGTTTTTCACCATTTGCAAGCTTCCCATTCTCATCCTTGCCAGAATGCTCATTGAATTCTCTGCCTTGCCAGAAAAATACACAGATTTTTCTGATGTGTTTGGTGATTGCTTCATCAATGGCAGATAACTGTATAATCAGCTGTATCATCAACTTGAAGCCAGGACCTCAGATCCCATCTAAGAGACAATATTCCATATCTACTCAAGAGTTAACCATGTTGAAGGAGTTTCTGGATAATAATCAGAATATAGATTTTATTTGCCCTTCTAAATCTCCAGAATACCCATCCACATTTTTGTCATTAAGGTAGATAATTATTTTAGGACGGTACAGGACTATACACTTCTGAACAGTGTCACCATTACGGGTCACCACCTGCTGCCTCTTATTTCAGACCTACTGGAACACCTTCAAAAGGCATGAATTTTCACAAAATTGGTCTTGAGAATGTATACAATTAGAATGCATTTCAATCAGAATGCAGTCAAGACTATGACTATTTAACTGTGTTTAATACCAGTATGGCAAATTAGAATACACAGTGATGCCTTTTGGATTGGCTAATTGTGGCACAATCTTTTCCAGATTCATAAATTAATTATTTTCTAATACTTTGCACCAATTTTTAGTGGTCTACTTGAATGGCATGCTATTTTTTTTTTTCAAAATCTTGCATGAGACTTACACCAGAAATGTCTTATGAATGATTCCACGAACACAAACATTTTGCTAAGTTGGAAAACTGTGCATTTGAGTTTCCTTAATTGAACTATTTGGGTTACCAGATCACTAGAGAAGGAATACAAATAGATCCTGCAAAAGTGCAATGTGTGCTCTTATGGCAGGCAACTAGAAATGTGAATCATGTCTAGTGCTTTCTGGGCTTTGCAAATTTTTATAGAAAGTTCGTATATAATTTTGTAAAGCACGCAAGACCTCTTTTCTACTTCTAAAAAAGGGACATAAGTTCAAATGGTATGCTTAAAAACAAACACCTTTTAGGACTTGAACATTATTTTTTCTTCCTAGCCACTGCAGAGATTCCAACCCCTCTTGTCCCTTTTATGCAAACAACAGCATTCCTGTACATTCTTCTCCAAGCATCAAAGGAGGGGAATGAAGATACTCTACATGTCTATTTTATTTCTGATTGCTGCTCCCAGTTGAAAGGAAATATGACATTTTCAATAAAGAATTGCTTGCAATAAAAGCTGCATTGCAGCAATGGAGACATTTCTTGGAAGAAGCAAGCCACCCAGTGCAAGTATATACAGAATTAGGAACATACATAAAAAGAACAATGTCATGCCTTGTCAGATTTTTCTCCCATTTTGATGTTTATATTACTTACATTCCATGCCCACAGAAAATCTACCTTACTAAAACTTCCTTGCCCACAGAAAAACAGGATTCATATAGCAAGGTTCATATGCATGACCTCCAAGAATCCCCACAGATTGATTCTTCATTTTTCTGATAAATGATGGAGAATTGCTTCACAATGACCATATATACAGTATGTTCCCCTAGTTCAGGAAAGAGATACTGCAATTCTGCCATGACAATAGAACTGCTGGGCATGGTAGAATGTTTAAAACATTACATAAGGTTCCCAAAGAGTTCTGGTGGCCGAAGGTGACAACAAATGTGAACGACTATGTTTCATCCTGTCATGTTTGTTGCTAGGCAATACTATTCCTGAAAGGCTGGCAGGTTTACTTCAGCCCGTCTCTTTATCACTCAATCCTTGGAATTCTATTTCAAAAGATTTGATTAGCTATCTTTCTCCTGTGCAAAGATGATCATTTTTGTGATAGTAGATTTGTTTAGCAAGATGGCTCATTTTATTCCTTGCAAACATCTTCCATTGGCTTAGGAAACTCTGCAACTTTTTCTAGACTGTGTTTTTAGTACAGGGCTTAATCATATAATTTCAGATTGTGGTTCTTAATTACATCAAAGTTCTGGACAGTCCTCTTCCAGCTATTAGACATATTCAGATTAATTTGTCAACCTTGAATTACCTGCCTTTAGCAGGTAAATGGAAAGAGTGAACCAATTAGTACAATAGTACTTGAGGTGCTATGTCTCTTATCAGCAAGACAATTGGACTGACTTGTTGTCTCTTTCAGAATTCGCATATAAAAATATATATATTTCTCCACAGGGAAGTCTCCTTTTCAGGCAGTCTATGGCTACAAACCCCATGTCTTGTCCTTCAGTAGCCCAATATCACATGTTAGCCTTTATGCGGAAGAGACAGCTCCTTAAAGGAACAGTTAGATTTCTCAGAGGCCGCAGATACATGCACAGGGTGCCAAGATTGAGGCGGGAAACTTGGTAGCTTTCCACTATGTTTTTTATCTTCTGCTTGCCTCTCTATAAAGCTGACTCAGTTTATTATATATATATTAACTTAAATTTATTTCTGTGTGCATTTAATATATTAATATATATATTAATATTAACTAATATTAAATAAGTTTTTCCACCAAATAAAAACAATACACATTTTAAGTTAAAGATAAGAGAAATAAAGAAAAGTAGTATAAAAGTGAAAAAGAAAAAAAGAAAGAATAATAAAGACGTGGCTTCCAATCTCCTTAAGAGCAGTTATAAGTACATTTATATTTTACCTTCTCTCTATAAGGTTACATCAAAGTTTCCTTCTTTCCATAATCTACCCTTTCTGATCATCAAATCCATAAATCATCAGTTCATTTTTTTTCTTATTTCAGCAAAAAGTCTATAAGGGTTTCAAGTCACTAATAAATGTAATAATTGATCTTTCTCTAAGCAAACAAGTTAATTTCCCCATCTCTGCTAGTTCTGTCAACTTCACCAACCATTATTCTGTTCTGGGTATTTCAGAATCTTCCTGTTTTTCCCGTGCATATCGCTGTCTTACAGCAGTGATCATATATAAAAATAATCTTCCATGGCTTTTTTCTAGTTGTCTGTCCATTAATCCCAACAAAAAAAGTTCTGGTTTCAGTTGAATCTTAGCCTTTAAAAATTATTTGTATTAGTATATGCATTTGAACCCAAAATTTGCAACACTTAATACACAGGTTTAATAGGAAATTCCTGCACAAGCCCCATCCCTGTAACCTGCCACCACTATCACTAGACAGTGAACCCCAGGATGAAGAAGACTTGTGCTTCCTGTCATGATAGACTGCCCAGTAACAGTTACCATGAAACAGGAAGAGATGGAAGAACTTCCTAAATCTGCCTATCCACAGCAAAATCGAACTGCCAAGTAAGGGGTAGGGAATGAGTCTGTAGTTGTCTCTCATGGCAA
Organism: Python bivittatus; assembly: GCF_059951505.1. Classification (NCBI taxonomy): domain Eukaryota; kingdom Metazoa; phylum Chordata; class Lepidosauria; order Squamata; family Pythonidae; genus Python; species Python bivittatus. The sequence continues at coordinate 27,729,749 of NW_028277074.1, forward strand.
GAATATGCAAGAGGCATGGTAGATAAAAGAGATGATAAACAACATCTCAGCCCTGGGAAAGGAGGGAGTGTGAGACAGAGCCTTATTTCTGTAAGATATAAGAGGGACAGAGAGAAACTCTGGTAGGCTTTCAACACTCTGTTATTAACCTTACAATAATTAAATGGAATTCTAGTAGTCCTTGTGGTGTCTTTTCCTGACTTAACTTACCTTGATGGGCTGGCACTTCAGGACAGGTCTAAGTACATTGGCATTTATAAAGATATGAATATACTGAAAGAGTCTATATTCATCTGTTAAGCCCAATAATGATTGATAGCATGCAAAAGTGCAGTTATGGGTGTGCAGCTGTTCTATAGTGTTAACATAATCTTGTAACCACCAGTATACCACTGGGTTTATTCAAGAGTTTTGCTGTCTCTCAGCCTCCTACTTCTTTTCTCTTCTGCATCTATCTATTGAAAGCTGAAATTGAAATGGGCTTTACAAGGTTTTACTGAAGTATAACTACTTTAATTAGGAAAAGCAGTGCTCAGGGACATCAGAACCAAGCAATGAAATCTAATGGTTTTGCTACTGTAAATGGTGTCTGAGGTTTAGCCCACTAATTTTTACCATTTCAAGTATTGTAGAAGAAAGAACATTGTCCAAATTATCTTTTATTAAAAAAGAAATCAGGGTCAAGAATGCAACAGTCAAAAGCATTATTATCTGTTTTCTCTACAAAAAGGGATCTTCTGAGAGAAATTGCTTTTTGTAATCTCATATCTGAGTTTGCTGCCAAGAAAGGTAGGTGGGAAAGTATAACTGCTATAATAACCTGAATATAATTTGTGGCTCTGAGAAACACTCCCGTTTTGTTTATATTTGTGTTAATAGATGAAACCAAAAAGGAGGATCCCTTATGCAGAAGACCTGAAAACCTGTTACGCTGGGGTTAAATTGTTGCACTTTCCGCTGGTTGCTGACATTAGAAAAAATAATGAAGGCATCCCATAGATGAAAATCAATTTTGTCTTCACTAAACCAGAGTTATATATCCTTTAATGAGACCTATCAAGGTGTTTATTTTATTAATCATTCTGCTCCTTATATATGCTGATATCATTTACTAATTTGAGATAGGTATATAATTTTATTTAGCAGGCTTTAGTTCTTATACTGCTTTAAAAAAAAGGAAAAGAAAGAAAGAAAGAAAGAAAGAAAGAAAGAAAGAAAGAAAGAAAGAAAGAAAGAAAGAGAGAGAGAGAGAAAGAAAGAAAGAAAGAAAGAAAGAAAGAAAGAAAGAAAGAAAGAAAGAAAGAAAGAAAGAAAGAAAGAAACTTTTGACTATCATTAACTATTTTGTTTAGGTTTTGCAGTGTGATTATTTTTCTCAGGTTTCCTCGTGCATATCTTATATTCAAAGGAAATAACCAGGTTGACTTGAATATGAAATACAGTGCAGAGATGTCTCTCTACTATTGTATTGAATTGCTTAAAGGAAGCATTGGCTGAAGCACACCCATCTGATGTAATTGTCATAGGTGACAGGATATAATTAGCAAAGCCTGATGCAATGTGATTCTGACCTAGCCAAAAGACAACTTAGTAATTTATTTTCTACAATGGCAATAAAATGTCAAGTGTGAAGAAGTAGCAACTGATAAGATTTGGTGTTTATAATTAGCTTGGATACAATTATTTTCAAAGCTGCTATGTGTGTCCTGGTATGCTTTATTCCTTCTATAAGACAAAATCTATATATTTGAGGTAGACAGAACCATGGTATGGTGCATTTGCAACTGGCTGAATGACTGCCCCCAAAATGTATTTATAAATAGTTATATTTTATCCAGTTAGGAAGTATTAAGTAGCTCCCCAGAGCTTCATGTTAGTCTAGTGCTATCCAACATATTTATAAATGATCTAGAGGATTAATAGAAGGGAAGTTATCTAATTTACAGATAGCACAAATATAGGGGCTTTGGCTAAATATCCAGAATATAATCAGGATTGAAAATTATCTCAGTAGACTTGAACGTTGGGTCAAATTCAGTGGGATGATGCTCAGTTTGAGAATTGTGTTGCTTCTGACTACAAAAACTTAAATTCATAGGAACAGGATTGTGAATCCATTGTAATGTGTGAAATAAGGACCACTAGCTGAACATGAGCAAGCAGTATGGTATAGCAGCTGAAAAGGCCAAAACAATATTGAGCTGCATTAACAAAAGATTGCATCTAGATCAGTGTTGAAACATTGATCTAGATCATGGAATATTAAGCTAATTAAATACATTTAGAATATTGTGTACAGTTTTGGGCACTACATTTTTAAAGGAGACATAGAGAAACTGGAACAGCTTTAAACAAGAGCTGTCAGGATAGTAAGTCTGGAAACTGAGTCATGTCAGGAACTGGGTGTGTTTAGACTTTAAAAAGTGAAGATTAAGGGAAAATAGATAATGCTCTACACATATATAAAAGGCTATTATATGCAAGAGGAGGTGAACCTGTTCTATGTAGTGCAAGAAATAATAGTGCAAAGAAACAATGGGATAGAATTTTAAAAAGGAGATTTAGACTAGGCATTAAGATTTTCCTTATGGCAAGAGCTATTAAGCAGTGAAATACCTTGTTTACCACAGATCCAAATTCTGCCCCATTAATGTGAACAGTAAAGCAGTCAGTATCTTTAATAATTCTCATATTCCCACTATACATAAATTGGACTGTTGTAAAGTGTGGTGTTTTCCTCTCTAATATATGAGTTTTATTTACTAGATTCACCTTAAAGAATGTATAAAATACCTCTGTCACTAGCATCATCCATCTTGTCAAAGAGCAGAGTAGCCTTCTTAATCTCTTAAATGAAAACACAGTTTCATGTAATAAATAATTTGTCAGCTCTTTGAAGTAGGTCTGGTCAGGAAACAGACATCACAACAAATACTAGAACTCTATTGATCTAGTTATAATAATAGAATATTTAAAGCCTGAAAGCATTTTCCTTTCCTCCCTGTTATACCAAAGAGAATCAAGGCAAGGAAATCTTAAATTTGTTTCTCATGCTTTCTTGTTTTCTTAGGCCAAGCTCATGTTTTACTGATGATAATCACATACCTTCTCCAAAGTAATCTCTGGTCTTCAACCAAGTAATTCTTCAATGTGTGTCACAATGTGTGTATAACAAGATTACCTTCCATTCATTTTTCTCTCATATAGACTTATCAAGGCTATTTAAGCTTCTTAATGATTGGATTCCATAATTATTAACTTCCTTCTGGAGTTCTTCCAGGCTTTCTCACTAGCTTTTGAGTTCTTGGTAATGTAGCTGCAAAGTGACATTTGACCATCGAGTCTAACACCTTTGCTCAGCACATGAAGGCAAATCAAAGCTTAGCTAGCTGATGGCTTTCTAGATTATGCATGCAGATTTCCAATGAAGCGGAACCCAACATCTTTCTGGGTAGTTGGTTCCATATCAAGCTGGTCTTACAGTTAAGAAGTTGTTTTTCTAAAATTTATTGGAATCTGCCTTTCTGCAATTCAAATCCATTATGCTATGTCTGGAACAATACAGAACATGTCTTGACTTTCTAATGGTGATATCTTTACAAGAGTTCTATCATATCCCTGTTCAGTTATCTTAAAAAGACACCCTATGACATCAATATATTTTCATAGGTTTCAGCTTCTAATTCCCATACCATCTTCATTGCTCTTCTTTAATGCCCTGACTTTAGCATTCAAAGTGTATCTGAGCAAAGCAGAAATGAATGGAATTATTATTACATCCTCTGTTTTGGAAGTATTTCTGACATTTCTGGGACTTCCAGGGAAGAAATGGCACAGTGAAGACAGCTCTGCTAAAAGCAGAGCCAATGACTGCAGCAGAGTGAAGAGCTGGGAAGTAGACTTGTTCTTTGTAATTCCTCTTCGGACAAGGAGAAGACTTGAGATCAACCACAAGTGCTCCATACAGTTGCTCCTTACAAGGAGACTGCAAGACAGAAGTTTCTGGTGGGTTTAGAGCTCTGGGAGATGAGGGAATAGCCATCTTCACTCAAACTATGGTCAGCACCTTTTCAAAGGACAGTGGGTTCACATACTTCCTTTTATAATCACTTTTGGAAATGCTTGTTAACTACTTTTCAGCTATTAGGAACCTTTGGATTGACAAGGTTTACAGCACTGGGTGAGTTTCCTTCAATCCTTAGTGAAAGAAGTTTAAATTGAAGTTTAAGGATTAAAAAAAGAATTATTTTGGAATAAGTAGCAAAAGGGTGATTAGAACTTTGATTTTGGAAAGTTACAAATGGACTAAGGGTCCAAATGGATTTGAAATATGATTCTGGAATTAATTATAAGAATCCTTCCCATGGGAAAATGCTTTTGTTTTGAACTCTTTAAAAAAAAAAGTGATAGGATGGAATCTGAATGTTGGATACTAGAGGGAAATAGAAGGAACTAAAGATTACAATTAAAGGAAAAGAACATTTAAATTTGACTTACTAATACAGAATAAAACAAAACATTTTAACATTAGACATATTGAAGTATATTTTTGAACAATAGACTCAAAAGTTCATTTTAAGAGTGTCTGCCGTTATAGACAGACTGCATTGAAAAAATGTTATGAAAGAGGAACAGATTTTACTGCACAAGACTGAAAATAGATTTAAAAGGGCAGGCTACAAGAATGATATGGAAAAAGATGCTACACTGGATATACAGATGAAACTGGCTGATATCATAATAATTAAAAGGGATATACAAATAAGAAACCAAAAGAGTGACCTGGATAACTTTCCTATATTGGATTTACAAAAGAGACTTGTTAAAGCTTTGAAGAATTGTGTGAGAAGGCACAAAGAAAAAATGAAAAGAAATCATGTTGTAGGACATTATTTGAATGGATGAAATATCAAGATTGTTAAAACTAAGGGAAGGAATATAAAGTTGGTTTATTTGATCAAGGTTAAAATAGATACATTGTTATCTCTGGTAACCCTTAATGGACTTTTGCTGATCATGACTGAACAATGAGGCATTAAGGATTTGTTTATAGAAAAGAGATGAGATATAGGAAGAAGAGATAATTTGTTCTATTTTAAGAGAAGGTGAAAAATTGTTTATACTTGTGATGAAGGGGGAAGTAATTTCTTTATATATTTCTTTTCTTTTTCTTTACTATATACTTATTTCTTTCTTCTTTCTTTTCTATTTTTCTATTTTTTTCATGTCTGCACTTTCTATTTTTTTCTTTTTATTCCTTTATCTTTTTAGTTTGTATTAATTTTTATCTTTTAATTGTAATTTTTAATAAAATTATTATATTAAAAAAAGTAGTTGTGACATTTCTGTTGATGCTGTGTAAAGTTGTATTTGCTTTTTCTTTAGCGGTATTACACTGCTGACTCATATTCAGTTTACAGTCAATTACTATTTCATGATATTTTTCACAAGCACCTTTATCAAGCCAGGTATTCCCCATCCTATACTTGTGCATTTTAATATTGTTTCCTAAGTAAATATCTTTACACTTGTGCCTGTTAAATTTTATTCTGTTACTTCCAGCCCTTCAAGATCATTCTGAGTGTTATTCCTGTCTTTTAGGGTATTAGTTTTCAGAACCAATTTTGTATCCTTTGACAGTGTGATATGCATTTCCTCTCTTTGTCATCTGCAATATTAATGAAATCAGAGGGTACAGGACTTAGCCTTATGGCACCCTACTTGATATCTCTGCCCTATTTATTGAGGAACCCTTGATAAGTACTTTTTGATTAAACATTTTGAATCCAACTGTATATCTGCTTAATTTTCATGCCCTCCAGCCCAAATATTTCATAGAGCGCTTTATCAAATGCTGTCCTGAGGTCAAGAGATATAACAGTGAAATCACAACTAATACAGCAGAGGGGGTGTCTGATATTCTTCATTCTTCATTAAATCAAAGAGTATATCATCTACAGCAATGCCATTATGCAAATGATTCAAATTATGTATTATGCCATTTTGTCTTTTGTGTAATAATATAATTCAGAACTGATGTAAAATGACAGAAATACATAGGAACTTCAAATGATGCATCTAAAATCTGTTGCACTGAAGTCCATTCCTTACAACCTAAACTGAAGCATTATCATAATCTCTTCTATAGGAGCAGAAATTTAGGATCTAAGCCATTGATTTTATTTAGTAGGCACAGGAGAATGAAATAGATTTATATGTAATACTTTTTTTTCCCTGTGGTTATCATCAAGGAGCTTTTGCCCATTGACCCATTGACCTAAAACATTTATATCCAACATAATGAGGATAAATATACATTAAATTTGCCAAAGGGGGAGGGGAAAATTCTAAAGAAGTGATAAGGTTAGCAAACATGGTTCCTTCTTGGACCCAGCAGGTGGTCCTAGTTTTCTGAATGAAAAATAAAATCACATGACTTCATAAGACTATAACTTCTTATTCAGTGACTAAGGTTGCTTTTTTCGAGATGTGTGTGTTGTGGATATACGGATGCTTAGTGGCACCCAAGAAACCTTGATTTATTATATAGACTATTCAAATGTTGAACAATTTATATATTTATTATATTTAAGCCCCACTTTTACTCTATATACTGCATTTGTTAGCTTAGCTGTTTCTGTTGGATCACTTTAATTGGTTCCATAATTGTCCATATGTTCTATCTTCTACAATATGTAGCCTGTTGTAATGAAATAAACACAATTCAAAACTGTCCATAAATAATGACTGGCTGTTTTTTTAATGATGGTCAGTATTATATGTAATATTGGGTGTAATTCTTTTAAAAGGCTTACAAGAATGGTCAAATGATTGATATAGAGAAATGATTCTATGTCTCTTTTCTAACTTAGTAATATGATTTCATGAGTGTGATAAACATAACTGATTCAAACAGTGTGGAGTGAACAGAAAAGCTTTTTGGGCGGGGGGAAGCATTCTCATGAGTTGTTGATTTCTATGCATCAGTTTCTCTTCTACATTTAGGGTTTCATTATCATCCACTAAATAGCTTTTACTAGCAAATTCAAAGAGACAGAAAAAGTTAAAATTCATTGGCATAAGCTGGTTATCTTTGTTTTTTAACTGACTGGTTATATTTTTAAATATATTTCATCACCAAAATATAATTTTATATTTTTGTATTAAAAGACCTGCATTTTTCAAAGGGACGTCAAGTTCAGTAGTTCTAAAATAAAATAAAATAAAATAAAATAAAATCCAAACAATTGTGGAACTGTGTATTTGTTTCTATGGAAACTTTAGCTTTGCACATACAGGACATAAATTATTTTAGTGGCTCGAGCTGTAGTGATGTTAAAATACAAATTTATATTCTTTTTCCTCATGCAGAGATCATTTGCATTTTTTTAAAAAATAAAGTGCCAGAAGACCTTTTCATAACTATTAATAGGCCTATAAAATACCCTGTTTAATGTGGATTAGCAAATCATCCTTCTTTTATAAATGATAAATTACTAAGCACATTCCAAAACATATTGTGGTTAAGAGAAAATCCTTTTTTAGAATTGTAGTAGCAACACTTTGGAAGGAATCCAGATTGCACATTTATCAAACATACTTGTGAGGACAAACCATTCTCTTCATAAAACAATCAAATGCAAACAAACGAAATGGTCATTATGATGTTAAAGATTGGCCCAGATCAGGATTCTGCCTTTTAAAGATTACCATATTTGTTCATTTTATTCTGATTTTCTTTTCTGTCAAACTTGATCTGACTTTTGAAATCGTATCTTGCATTCTATCCTTTTCTACGTGTAGTCTGAAACAGACAGAGATAACCTTTTCTGATGATAGCAGTTTATTAAGACAGTATGCTGTCTTTTTAAAGTGATAAAATAGAGCAGACTGTACTTCTTGCTGAGTTTTAAAAAAATCATAGAACCTGTTTACATAGATAGGACTTTCAATTAAATCTACTGCAGGAACCTGATATTAGGTCAAATAAGTTGGAATTACCCAATTTAACATTTAGTACCTCTCAGCAGGTAAAAGCACCTTGTTGACCATATTTAGGCTTGGAAGCTAAGCAGAATCAAAGCTAGTTAGTAACTGGATGAAAGAGTACCAGGGAATACTGCAGGGGCAAATCAAAAGATGTTGGAAGAAGGCAGTGGCAAGCTACTTCCATACAGTTGCTAGGGAAACTGCATGGACATCTTCATGAAGTCACTAGATGCTGAATCAGATTTGAAGGAGACTTTCATTTTTAATATTTAATATGTCATGCTGTTTGTAATAAAGACTTAACCACTGGGCTTGTAAATTATACATTAAGGTACTTTTTCAACAAAACTGAAAGGATGACATTAAACTCAATATGATGCAATAGTTTAGCACTCTTTCTGAGTATGATTTTTAATGTTTGCTTGTATGTAAATGGTTAACCAAGAAGCTTTGTTTAATCTGTTGCAGCATTTAATGTCACATTACATTGAGAAAATTAATACAGATTGAAATATAGATTTAGTAAATCAATTGTTACTTTAAAAAAAATCTATGTGATGCTACATTTGTTTTCAGATTATTGGAAATGGTAACATTTTAGAAAAGTTCTAGCAAATAATTCCAGAGTTAGTGTTCGCAGGTGATAGCAATGAAGACATGTAGGCAATTTATTTCAAGCTATGTTCTTGGGAAATGCTTCCTCCATGGTTTTCTGACATTCCTCTTTTCAAGTGAAAAGGTAGGGCTATAATATTCTATTTCCTCATCAGCTTCCAAGGAAGGTCTTCCCAACACCCAAACCTACACTATTGTTGGAATATGTATTATTACATCCATTGTATTTACTGCCTGAGACATTACATTATATAAAAATCCATGCATAAATGGTAAAAATATGTAACACATTACCCAAAGTTTTTGGGCAGGGCTATGTTTATGCAGATGTGGGCATCATAATTGGCTAAACAGATGTTAATAAGATTCTGTTTATAGAAGGCTTTTGTTTTAACAGATTTCTACAGAAATGTGATTTCACAGACATCTTAGACTTTTCATTATAGTTGAAGGATAGTTATAAATGAAAAAAACTAGCCATCAACTTCTAGACGGAACAGGTTGACCAATTATGCACAGTGTGTTGTTTCTAAGTTAATAGCAACAGTTTGTACACCTTGGTGGTCTGTTTCAAGTAGAACAATTAATTTTGCCACATTATATTCATTATTTATAGCACTAATTTCTATTTCCTTTCAAAGGATCTGGTGTTTCTAAACTCAGTGGAAACGAGTTCCTGCATTTTTAATTAGCTTTAATTAAATCAGCATTAATTTTACAAACATAAATTAAGAAGCAGAATACTTCCAGGCTTACAGAAAGATTCGAGTGACTATAATAAGCTTTATATACTGAGTACTTTTTATAATACTAGTGCTTTCTATTAGTATTATCTATGACAAGTTCAATAGCTAAATGGGTATTTTTGGCATTCATAGGTAGAAAATTTTCCCCAAGTATAGCAGATGAATTGATCTACCAGCAATGCACGTTAAATAATGTAATAAAGAATTAAAAAGCAAACAACATGTATTTGTGACTATTTATAACTTAATTAAGCCTATCAGAGCAGCCAATTACCATCAGTTAAACAAATGAAGCACTGATCTTATTAGATTGTTTAATAGTTCCCTTATGCCTATCCCAATGACAATGTTACATACTTTTGGGGGGATGTATGCAATTGTGAACAAAATTGCTCCAAATTTTGGGCTTGTCTGTGGTAAAAATGTATGAGCAAATTTATTTTATTTAATATTTCAATTTATACTTAATTTTTCTGCCCATCCATATTAGGTAGCAAAATATTAATTGTCACAGAATAGTCTTTAAAGGCATTATTAATTGACTGATTGATGTTTTCATCAGTCTATATAATGGAGGTTCATTACCATTACTATTCAGTGGTTGGTTACTTTTTTTTTTTAATCTCTGTGCAAAGTTTTCAGAGCAGATTACTTAGAATAAATAAAAACTGTTATATATTAGTGGTATATTAAAATTAAATATAATTTTGTATATTTCCCATTTATTTATTTCTTATTTTGCTTCTAGATAATTCAATGTATGCCTGGTTTTTTATTATAAGTTCTCTTTAGAATATATATGAATATAAATTTCTATAAATAAATAATCTTATGATATGGAAATCTCACAAATCTAAATATCTTTGATTTTTCTATGGTAAATAAGTGAAATGCTTTGCGGGATATTGCTGTTTTTCATTTTTTTAAAAAATAATTATATTATGTTTTTATTCTTGTTCACTGGGCAGCCATATAAATTTGTTTAACAAATATAAATTTGTTTAATAAATAAAATAAATGTTTTTTTTCCCAGATATATGCCAGATGGTTTCATATTACATGAATGATTAATATTCAGGGTTTTTCCTTTGATTGAAATAATTTAAATCTTTGCTGCCTCAGAGAATCATTTGATTAAGGCCAAGGAAGCCTGGGGAGAACACAACCTTTAGTCTTATGCATGCAGCAAGCAAATCTGGATAGCAGTCATAGCTGGTCATAGGCAAAAAACGTAGGGAATTATTTTCCCCTGCTAGAGACAGCTTGTTGACATGGTAGTGATTACTCCATTCTTATATCGGATTTTGCATAAAGAGATACACATACACACACAAACACACACACACATACACCAAGGGGAAAATGAATTCTTTGATGACATACACATGGATCATAGAAAGTGAGGGGAAGAGTCTGAATGGCAAAAGTCAGAATCTCAGATCTGATTATGCAATTGTCAAGGCTACAGGTTAAATGAGAGCAAGAAAAAAAAGTGTTATATTAAATCTTGTTGTCAAGCAGTCTGGCACTGAAGTAAGATTCCTGTAGGTTTTCAACAAGCAATCAAACAAAAAAGCAAAATATTGTTTATTCAAATCAGTAATATAGGTGTAGTTTTGGAATGCCTCAGTTTGAAACTTTCTGTGTGTATAGTATTTTATGCAGTGATTCATGGGCTGCTTTAAATAGAGAATGCTTTAGCTCAACCTTTAAATTAACAGAGAGAGACAGAGAGAGAGAGAACATATAATTGAGAGAATCTAGAAAAAGAATGTTATGTAAATATCTCCAAGTAGATGAGACAGATCTATAAGAAAAGTTAGGGATGAATGTTCAACACCTTTGACAATGCTGTAAAGGGATGACATATTGGATTAGGACTTGGAGTACTTAGTTCAATCTACATTCAACTAGATTAGTAACTTGTTTACCATGTTACTAATTACTGTGTTAGAATGTTGTTATGAGAATAGAATAGGGGGAAGGTGTATTGTATATAGTGCTTTGAGTTCCTTAAGAAATTCTAAGATACACATCTGGTGTATGTTCCCATCTTTCCATAGTTATGGGACTTGTACATCATCATTGTTTCCATTCCACAATTTTTAAAAAGTTGTGTAAAATTGGCTTACAGCTATCTTTATGATTGATGATTTTGAACTGAAGAAAAGAACACTGAAGGAAGAGAAAAGAGCTTGGAAGAGGTGAAAGATTGGTCAGTGGAGGATGGACTGGTCAGAATACCTGCAGAACTTTAGCATTCCAAAAGAAAAGGTGAATTTGCTTCAGAGTCATCCAAACCACAGGAGGCCTAGAAGGTGTGGAACTCACTGCAAAGTGTCACAAAGACTTGACGCTGATAGGCCCTTAAAATGTTTAAATCAGTTATGGTCAAAACGTTAAAGCAATTTACCTTTCTTAGTCTTCTGCTTCTAACATGGATACACCATATTGGTAATCGTATTGGCTTTAATATTAAGTACATGATTAGGATTAAAGTGCTACATTAATGAAGACATTTAAAATTCTCAGTGTTTCCTTTGTGTGCATTTTTCTTTATTTCGTGTGCCTGAGGTTCTTATCAGGTTAATCAGCCCTTTTGAAAAAAAATAATTGCAGTTATGCTTAAGTACAACTGTTCTGCACTGGGTTTGCTTGTCATTAATAGGCAACTAAAAACAATATTGCAGGTATAATTACATCTACATTTTAGCTTAATAAGAAGCTAATACTCATTGTCTCATTTTGGTAGTTGTGTATTATGATCTGTTGTAGAATAGGAAAGTATTGTGAGTCCATAAAGCAGTATGCATTTTTAGAAGGCATTTTTTTTCACTGTTTCAAGAACATATAGTGAAAAGTAAGTCCAAAAATATTTCATTTATTTCCTGGACTGGTTGTGGTAAAGAACTAGACAGAGGCTCTTCAAGCATCCTAGAAGTAAGATGAGGCATTTGGTTAGCAACATAATCTAACAAGTTTTCTCAGTAGCAAGAATGATCAGTATTCCATTCAAATATATCTTTCTGCTATAAGTTATAATGTTTTAAACAATATTTTTTCCCTTTATATATGAGATGAGCTTTTTTGAATTGTTTCATTTTTTTTTTAAATAATATTTTTCAGTGTTCCTCATTGTGGCAAAAATAGAAGGTTCAGTAAACTTTACAAAATGAGTTACTATTTTTCATATAGTTACTGCATTAAAAATATGATTAGAAGTTCATTGAGAAGAATTTCTTGAGTTCATTTTGAGGAATAAAAATTAATATACCTTAATTAATTAATTTAAAAAAATATATTATATTTTATAATATAATATAAAAATTAATATACCTATGCTTAGTGAAATCTTCTACCATGCATTTTTACTGAGTCCAAGGGACCTCCATGATTACTTCTGGCCACATAAGTCCTTACTAAAATACTTTGTCCTTGTGGTAATTAATGACACAATTCTGCTAATGGATATATTAATTATAAGGAATTATAAAATAAACATGCATTACTGACTTTAAAAAAGGTATCATATATTTTAAATAGGTGGCAAAATTGAAAGAATGCAAAGTTTCAAGGAAGAATAAGATAATGACATTTAAATAAATTAATGCTATTAGCATATATTAAACTGGCTCCTTCCGTCTCTGAACCTTAATTTTTTAACTTTTCACATTCACTAATACTGATGATGCTGTGTTAATTATGAAGATTTAGTAGGCTCAGACAAGGTGACTGAATGAAAATAATAGCAAGTGACTCAAGCTGCCTATTCCTTTTTTAGTTTTTTTTTAAGGTGCAGGTGCTTTGTAAATTTTTACCTCTTTTAGAAGAGGATAGGATTTAATGACACCCATTGGTAGTCTTGAGTCAGAAATATTTTAACATGTCATATAAATGGAGAAGGACTCTAAAAATATGTACCATTGACTACATTTCCAAAAGATGATAATTCATATTTGTCAGTGCATGAACCCTAAGGTTGTTATAAGACAAAAATGGGCCCCTGGAAATGGAATATATGAAGAATATTCATGGAACAATGAAAGGAGAGGTAAAGAAGCAATTTGGAATAATCCTTCAAAAATAGGGAGGCAGAAACAATTTACCTTTGAGACTTGACACTTTGGCTATATTTTTATGCATACTTACTTAAGAATAAGTCCATTTGAACTTGTGGGACTTACTTGTGAGTTAATATATAGGATTATGGTGTTAATAATCCTATAATTATTTCATTTTTACCAAATATGATTATCTTATTATCTTATAATTCCTTTCTTTTCATTGTCTTTTCAGTATTTTTACTTTTATAAGTGGACTAGTATTGATATGTTTGAAATTTAAAATATAAAAGTACAGTGACTGCTGTTGTTTTCATTCAGAGTCCATCAGTTTATTTATAGTTCAAAAGTTGTAAAGATGCTATATTTAAAGAGTTGTTAAATCCTTCCTTTGAATTCAATTAGAGTGACAGATGCCCTTCTTGTATAATTCTAGTATACACATGTAATAGAGCTGAATGAAGCTTTGATTTGAAAGTTATTAAGCTCAAGCCTGATTCAACTTAATTGCAAATTTATCTGAAGATTTAACAGACTTGCCCATGCACACAGGCATGCCCACACAAACACATGCACGTGCTAATTGAGTAGAACCATCAAAACATTGTAATATGATCATTTCAATTGCAAATTTAAATCAGATCTTGGCTAATTTGACACTCTTACATTGTATGGGTGATATGGACAAGGTGTTCCCTGTGCCTGCATAATTAGTTGCTAAGTTTCTAACACTTGGCCCATAACTGGCAAATTAGGTGCTTTTTACTGTATTTGTGATAAACAAATAAAACTCAATTCAAAATAGCATAATCATTTTTAATTCTACATTGATTCCATTCATAGTGTAGTTACTGTATTTTTCCGACTATAAGACGATATTTTTTTCTAAAATCCTTACGTTAAAAATTGAAGGGCGTCTTATTCAAGGAAGTAAGCCAAGGAGATAACCACGCGGTTGCAAAACTGCCTATACTTTGTCTCTGCAAACAGGCTTCCTCCTATTGCTAGCCTCCAATCACAAGTGAAATAGCTTGTCTCTGCAAACAGACTTCCTCCAGTCACAAGCCTTATGTAACTGACATCAGCTGATGCTGAACAAACCAATTGGAGGAAGTCTGTTTGCAGAGACAAGCTATCGGCAGTTTCACTCATGATTGAATGTAATCAGTTATGCAAAAGAGCATGGAAATAGAGCTGCAGAGAGACGGTTTGGACCTCCTCCCACCAAGTGTATCAGGTAAATATTACCTAATTACTAAATAAAAATGTGTTTTGCACTATCTTTAAAATATTGATTTCTTAATTTTGGGTTGGAAAAGTGGGGGTTGTCTTGTACATGGGGGCGTCTTATTGACGGAAAAATATGGTACATTTCAGATCTATTTTTCCAACCACTATAATCTTTCTACATTTTCTGGTTATGAGACTGGGATCATTTAAACTGGGTGTTTTGGAGAAAGCTTTATTATTATTGTACTTTTTATTTGCCTACAAAGGTATTATTCAGTCATATTAGGTATACAGATAAGGGAGAACAAATAAAGAAATGTTCATTGTGATCTTGTGATGAAAAGTCTGTCTTTTTGTATGTGTGTGATGATGTTGCAGAGCTTGCATTGCAAAATCACAGGGCATGCTTCATTATTCTGACAAAACTTACAGATTCTATAGACACTTCTGCTAATGGCCATGCTGGCAGGGAATTTTGAAACTGATTCAGTACCAGATTGTTGAAAGCTGAACAATTCAGAATGTATTAAGAAATAAATATAAGTAGGAGCTGTGGTGGTCTGGATACAAAATTATAACACAGCATGAATTTGACATGGATAATGCAGGTTTAAGATAGATTATAATTTTAGGAAATGCAGGCCTAAATCAAAAGCACCTTCTTTACGTTAAATTTCAGAAAACTTTCAGTCATGATTCTGATCCTAAACACCAAGAACAGAAGCCACCATGTTGATGTTGAGGAGGGACCAGCTAGAACAAGAATTCCATCAGGTAGAATTTCATCATGTTAATGTTCAGAAGGAACCAGCTAGATCAAGAATTTCATCAGGATGAAGAATTTCATCAAGAATTCCATCACGCCTGAGAAATAGTTCTCAAGCATATTCTGAACTAGATTTCCCTAAGGAAAATCTATAAATCACTGTTTTCTTGAGTCCCTGACATTCTTCATTTTCGGTTCTACTAGTGGAGGTGGAACTGTTCCTCAGGGCTCTAAGGTAATGGATAGAACAGCTGTCATTTAAAATTCAGTTTATTCAGGAAAACAGTACACCCTGATTTTCAATGGAGGGATCAAAGAGCTCTACTGACACTGATTTTGCTAGTTTCAGACAAATAATTTACTGTATAGAAATTTGCCCTTGGTTATCTATCTGTTTCATGAGCCTTGCATAGTATAAGTTTAATTTGAAATGGAACAGAATAGCTGAAAAGGGTGTTTATTGGCTAGCACTCAAGATATCTTCAGTTTTGTACCAATTGTGATATTATGTTTGCATTTTTTAAAAAATCCATCTAAGGTGGCAGTGTAAACATGCTTGCTAGGTAGTAAGCAAAACAAAACTCCATGGGACTCAAATTATCAATACATAGATAGCTACATGCATGTGACAACTGCCCCATGATTCACTAAGCAAATATGACTACATAAAGCAACTTGCAGAATGGAGAATACACTGAGGACACAAGTAGAAGTCATTTACATTACCTTCAACTGCCATGTCAAATGAGAATGAGCAATTATGTCAAAATGGTCACTGTAAATATTGGGCTTTCAAATACGTAGGATATGGAAAGGCCTCCTAAGAACTAACCAGACAGCTGTCAATGATGAATAATTTGCATATATCATTTAACTTGTATAGACAAACTGCCTCTACTTGGTATTGAAACAAATTAAATATCTTATAGGACGTGATAAACAGCAGTTCATGCAGTACTTTACAAAATTATGTTTGTTGCGATATAAATGCCTTTGCCGATCTGTAATCTTCATAAATTTTGAACTTAAAATAATCACTAGTGGAATAGATTTGTGATAGTAAATTTCAGAGTATTTTAAAATGGAGGGTACTTGTGAAATTGTATTTGGTGATAATATTTTTTTAAACATGAAATAAAAACTAAAAGGAGCCTTTGAAAGCAATTTTAACTAATAGATTTCCTGGTGCCATACATTTAATCTGTATTTATTAGAAGTGATTGTAAACTGCACAGAAGATAATATATTTTATACAAATACAAGTAGGCAATACATTGTGTTCTTTAATATGTGAATTCTAGGAATTATTTTTAGATCTAATAAAAAGGCTATGCGATTACCTGAACATTGAATTAAAGTTTGATCCATCACAAATAAGGAATTGCAAAATACATAGTCCAGATACACTTCATTGGTATGACACAACTAACAAAATCTATAAACTTCTGAATTTTCTTCAACACTTCACTAATTTTGATATTTTCTGTTACTTATAGTAAACAATAATTTTAGTTTAGGAATCAAGACAAAATAATTTGTAGTGATTATGAAAATGTACATTTTGCTGGAATTGATGCTAAAGGTAAAATGTTAGATCACTTTATCTTTTTGAAAATAATTTTCTTGAAGTTTTTAATAAACATTGCAAAAACTAATACAAACTAGAAGAAAAGGAAAAAGGAAAAAAAGGTACATAAAAAGAAAAAGAAAAGATAAAGAAAAAATAGAAAAGAAAAAAAGGCAATAAAAGCAATAATAAAGAAGTGGCTTTCAACCTTCACCAAGCATAAGCTAATATGGTAACTTTTCACCCTTTTTTAAAATTACCAAAAAAAAAAAAAAAGCCTATTCTCCCTATAGCTTAACTTTTATGTATCTATACACAATCCAGAAATTGTCATCTTTTCAGTCCTAGTTCAACAAAACATCCATTAGGACTTACCAGAAATATCAGATTGTTTATCTCTGGTCAAATAGTTCAACTTTGTATTCTTTCTTTTTGTTCTGCACAAACTTGGCCTTTAAATCATTCCAATGGCATCACAGGATTTGATCTTTCATCACTCTTTGGCATTTAAAAGGAACTGTTGGGTCCTGCCAATCGACCCTAATTACCAGGTTCTGGACTTGGTGCGAAGTGAACAGAACACCAAGACGAAAATCAGACTTTTTATCCACTTTATTTCAGAGCTCTAAATAAATTGGAGACTCCCAACGAAAGGAGGGAGTCTTGATTACAGATTTTACATAGCTTATATATGTTTTCTTCGCAGGATCTACGTGACAGTTTAAACAAAGAAACTGGTTAACTTCTTACAAACATCAGGTCACTGTGACTTCAACCAGAGATGGACATCCTTCCAGCTATACATTAATTATTACTCATTATCCATCTTAAACTTATCTTAACCCCATCTCTCTTCCCCTTACCCTATCAGGATAATAATATTACAGGCATATAGATCCTGCATGTCCTGTCAGTTGGCCCAGCCCTGGTCCCTTATCAGACTGACCACAACTGGTCTTTCCCATCTCTGCTATAGGGTCAAGGAAATCACAAATCATATAACCATTCTTATCTTCAAGGATACAATGAAAGCATTAAAATAGTATAGCTATATTTAAAGCTAAAAGACTACAAAAACAAGCAAGGGGGTTACAAGGAAGTCATAAGGCACATAACTATCTTTAGAAATTGCATGGGCATGTCATTGGACGAAATATATCATTCTTGACAAGAACACTGAACACAGTTCCTATCACAGATGCACACACTCATATGCTAGCCCCCCCCATGTCTTCATATGCAGGTATAACTTCCATATACTCAGGTCCACTATCAAATTCAGACCCCATCAGAACCTTCAAAGCTTTCACCAGCCTACTTTGTAAATCCCATAAAGAGGCACTGTTCAGGATTTGTTGTCACAGCTTTTCCATGTCCATATCCTTTTCTTGATTTGTCTTTGGTATTACCATTTTGGTAATCTCAGTTTTGTCGTCTTTCATGCCTTCAAACTCTATAATGGCTTTGTCAGGTAAAAGTTTTTAAAAGTTTTTCTTATTATCTTCTAAAGGTTTATCAATTGAAATCTGTATCATTTCTGTCATATTAGTTATTAATATTTCAGTTCATGTTTCAAAAAACTCTTTAAGATAAGAAAAAAGAGCTGGCTTTTAACACTTTTCGGCCTGGTCCTTTAGTTCCCTCTAGTGTCTGTTTGCAACCTTCATTAAACCTCAGTTCCTAATGAGTTTAGTTCTGTTTCAATTGTTTCCCACAAGTATATTATTTAATTATATACTTGTTTTTCAAAGCAAAAATAACCAATATTCCAAATCTCTCTGGTTTCCCAATCCATTTAAAACTTTATTTAATCAAAATCTTTTTTTGCTTGTTGCCAATTTAAATTCTTAAATCTCTGTTTAAAATTTCATAAATCCAAAGAAGAAGGTAAAACTCACCAGGTGTCAAATTAAGTTTGCTGTTTTGAAGGTCTCTACTATACATAAAGTGGTTAAACTGAACATTTCCAAATGTGATTAGAAAGTGAGTTCAACTGGCTTAATGTTCTTATTAAAGGTTCCACCACTGTTGAGAGCAAAGATGTCACCTCCCTTGGCTCCTGTCACTCCAAGAGACTGCTGTTTTACAGTTTCCTCATGAGGAGCTGCCATTCAGAGCACTTGTGGGTGATCTCCCTTCTTTCCTTTTCCAGAGAGATTTGAAGGACTGGCCTACTTGCTGGTCTTTCGTTCTTCACAGCAGTTGTCTCTGCTCGTTCACAGAGATGTCTTCAGTCAGCCATGACTCACACTGGAATTCTTCATTTATCTTTTTATTTTTTAAAGTTAATCACTTTATCTTTTTTTTTTAAGAAGAATTATCATTGTTCTTATCTGACTGTTCTGGGAATACACCAGGTAATATTGAAATGCAACTTTTTTCACCATGTTGCTTGACTGAAAAAAATGGTACTGATATGGTACTGTTACTTCTGTCAATTTTTTCCTAATATGATAGTGTGTCATGAAAGAAGATATTAAATAACATTATTTTCTTCAGATTCAGCTGCTAATAATGTATATATTTTTCCAGAGTATGGAATTAACAATCTTAGAAAACATCAGTGAATATAATAAAAACTATATACTCAAAGATAAATATAACAGGGTGATGCAAATTTTCCAAGGTACATGAATGAAAAGCTCCCAAAATTACCTGCCATTATACAAACAACCACTCACTATCCTTATGAAAGTCAGGTATTTAATTGTGAACAAGATCCTTCCTAATCTGAAAGTATATAAATATACATAATCAGCATCTTCCTGTTCATGGTAAGCAACATTATATGAAATATACAAAAAGATAAGAAAAGGCAAGCAAAAGAAATTAAAGGCATGATATATGAGAAAAAAAATAGCTAAATAAACTTTACACCAACACCATTCAATATACTCCTTACATTTCTGTCCTTACAAACCACACTTCCACCCTGTTGCCTTTTGTCTTTCAGTGTGAAAAGGTTGTTGAGAATGATTCTGACTGTTTGAGATTCTGGGAATCATTGGGCTTCCTACTTCCCAGTTAGTGAAGTAGAATTATCTTTAGTTTAATTAATAACAACAACAACATCTGCCTATCCCAAGTCCTTGGGAAGACTCAATAGGAGGATAAAAATGCCAAATCCAGTGTAAAGATCTGGCTGACTGTGTGACCAATAATAATGTCTTAAATTTATATGCCAGTGACTCTAGTTAACATGTATCTATTGAGTGATGTAACATGGAGATTACATCAAAAATAACATATTTCCTGTGCGGTCAGATAATAGGGCTCTTTATATGAACAAAACAGTACAATTGAGAACTACATAGGTGAATCTGATTAGGGTAAATTGTAGGGGTGACGTAGAATACTATTATTGTTGTTACTGTTGTTATTATTATGGAGATTAAGGTGATGATTACATCCAATTGTACTTTCCTGTTTTTCAGAGTGAAAAAAAATGAATTGTTGTTTGCAAAGTGTAGTAGACTTGGAAGGACCAGAGAATTAAAATTTAATCCTGATAAGATGAAGATGCTTTAGACAGAGGTATATTAAAAAGAAAATAAAGTACATTCCATGCTTAGTAGGAAGGATGTTGTCATGGTTACATGTCTAGGGTGGATGATAAGCTTCTCCTTTCTTCTCTCCCTCCCTCTCTCTGTCTGTCTCTCTCACTCTCTCTCTCTCTCTCTCTGTGTCTTTCATTGTTTGCATAAAAAAAAAAAAGCATGTATCAACATAGACTAGAGTTGAAGGTATTCAGATTAATTTGAACAGAGGTATATTGGCTGCATCATAACCTAGTTCTAATGCTAACTAATATTTGAAACATCTGTTAACATTAAATACAAGGAGCAAGGGGGTATGTTCAGGACATAAAAAGTTCACAGCCAATCCCTAATAACATATATTCATTTTTAAGACATCAGCACTGATTATGTTTTCACTTTGTGCAGATGGATGGATGGGTGGGTTGATGGATGGATATCCTTTTTACTACTTCACCATGGCTGGGACCCTAGTAAAATATTTCAAAGTACTTTTCAATTTAATTTCAGAATTTCTTATAAGGTTTGTCATCTCTGTTCCTTTGTGCATAAAACTCAGTCACACACATTTTTTACTAAAATAGTTTATTCATGTGATTATACTTTTTCAGCATTTTAGAAGGTTACAAATGTGAAATATTATATAACTATGAAAATTATCTGGAAACCACCCAGCACTAATTCTTGAGCTAAGTCTGATTGCATATTATAATCATCCTTCTCTTGGCTACTTATGCATCTATTAAACTATATCCTCAGAACGGTCCTATCACTTTTTTATTGGTTTTGCACTATGTCTTCTTTCCTGGTATGAGAGTTCTTTGCTTTCCAGGACTGGACAACCCACAGCGTAGCAAATCTGTACAAAATGCTTTATTGCAGCACACACCATCTAGGACATGCACGGTGATGTTGCCATGTAAATGTGTCTTTAATACTCAGTCCTTTAATACTTAGTTCAAGTAATAAGTCTGTAAAGTGGCATACAACCCTTGCTTCCTTTCAGACATTCTTACTCTGGTTGGGATGAGGTGTTGCTTCTGTGTGGTTGTTCTTCTTCTAGTTGTTATTGAGCTCCTGGCAAAGCTCCAAGCTCCAGGCTTGCTGCTCACCAATACTTGTGGTCCTGGCAGTTGAATGATAGTCCTCTTGCCTGTTTATAATATCTGCCAATGTCCAAATATCACCTCCACTGCCCTGTCTGTATGCCATTTGCTTATCACCTTTCCTCACACACACACACACCTCCCCACTCTGTCTTAGCATTTGCTTTTGTAAACTAAGAGCCTGGGTGGGAGTGAGGCTGCCTTTGGACATCAGCACATCCTTGAAAACCCCAGGGTGTGGCTCCATTATCACAGGCAGCTGGAATGCCATCTTGGATGCTTGGGAGTAGGGTTTAAGTTAATGAATGAATGTATGAGGGAAATGGGGTGAGAAGTGTTTCTGCCTGGCTTTTCCCAAGCAAAAACAGCAATCCCAACTTTACTCCCTCACATGGTTGGGTTGGGGGTGGGGAGGTAAGCTGGAAAGATGTTTTCTGACATAATGCTCATTCTAGAAAACCACAATATTACTTTGTTGAATTTAGGTAGTTAAAATTAAAACTCTTGCCCAAAATGAATTGTTGAACTAATAATAGAGACCACCAGGAAATCTATGGATCTAAGTTAGACTGTGAAGTTAAAAAAATAAATAAATCTCAGAAGAAGGCAATAGCAGACCACCTTTGTATCATATGTAAAAAATTAATCCTTCCTTTTCAAGCTGCTATTCCAAACAATCATGCCACTTATATCACAATTTATATTTGAAGACTGCACACCTGCTCAGAACATCTGCATTTAGTTCAACTGGTAAATGTGATATTTCTGAGTTAAATTGAACTCCTGTTGACTTCATGGACACACATATGTAGTTTTGTGGCAATAGGCACCAAAGTGTTTCCATGGTCTCCTTCCAGGAGTTGAATGGATGGATGGATCTGATTTTCCAAATGAGCCTGGGATTTTGTGTTGGTCTTCCATACAAGAACAGTTCCTGGCATTTTGAGAAGTTGAGCATTTTGAGATTGCAGCTTTGTTTTTTAGTTTAATTATAGATTATTTAGTACTGTGTTTTAAAAAGAGGTTTAAAACTTTCTAAAAAAAATACTGTTTGCATCTTTGAAGCTTGTGCTAGTAATATTGATCAACAGCCAAATAGAAATGAATGCTTTAGTCACCATTTTGAATGAACAACTGTGTTTTCTCTTATATAGATGAAAGGGAAGATGTTCAAAAGAAAACATTCACAAAATGGATAAATGCACAGTTTTCTAAGGTAAGAAAAATATGTATTTATTTTGCATTAAAAATCAAATGTAACTCATAAATAAATCATATTGTGTAGCTATAACTTAAGGAGAACATTAACCAGAATGCTTTCAATCAGTATAGCTTTAGTTTGTGTTAGTTTTGCTGGTTGGTTTCTTCTTTTGAATCATTTTGTAGAAAATGAATACAAAGACAAATGAATACAAAGAAACAAAATTTGTGATTTGGGAAGCATTTATGAATAAGCTCCCATTTTGCAAATGATCAATACATTCATAATATAACATCTTTGATGAATGTGATACTATGTATCCATTTTGGATTCTATTTATAAATCAGACTAGGTTTTGAGACAAAAATTGAGTTAGTAGTCCTGTTGAAGGTCTTTAGCTAAAAATGTATTCATTTTGGGATTAGATGGTAATGCAGGTTTTCCAGAGATTTTTAAAAATTAGGACACATAGGCCAATCATGTGTCAAATGACTAAGCAAGTGTTTAGAAGAACATAGCAAACAATGTGAACACAATGTAATTTATATAATATTTTATATATGTAATAAATTGTCTATAAAATAATCTTGATTGCAGAGTTGATCTAGTGTGACTCACTGCTGTGGTTTTAGAAATGGTTCTGGTAGAAACAGTATAAAAGGGTGTGTTTTAATTGAAAACATATGCAAACTGTTATTGTCTTCTTGGAAAAAGGAAACAATAAGGGGCAATGGAATTATTTATGGAAAATGGAAATTATATAAAGGCCATTGCCTTCCCCATTAGTATCTATAGGACCTGTAGCTGTGGGAAGAGCAATTCCCCCCCCGGAATTCTGAGCCTGATTAAAAGCTAGTTCTTTTAAGGATGCATTGTTGAGTTTCCTTCCCAGATATAGATGGTATCCTCTCTGATTCTGCAAAGGAAAGGGTATCCCTTCCCAGTCCTAGAAAGAATCATAGTAATAAAATATTGTCTCAGTTATAGAGGGGTTTAGTTAAGGAACAAAAAGTAGAGAAGAAAGATATAATAAGGGCTAAGGGTCTCTTGTGTGGCCTGAAGCTGAACCCTGGATTGGACTGTGGGAAGTCAGACTTAAAATCCTTCATGTCTTCTTTGGGGAAATATTGGTTCACTATGAACTTTTCACTTTAGTAATGTCTGCATATTGCCATGGTCAATGAAACCCTGCCTAATGGGTGGACTCTGACTTTACTGCTTTTGGCCTGGATTATAACCCTAGTGTAAGATACTGACTTTGTACACTGTAGAATTGGCCTGGCTTGCTCATTCAACATCTTTCCAGACCCTAATAGAATATGGTGCCTATCCAGAAGTTGCTAAACTGTATCTGCAAGCATTACAGCCAGCGTGACTGATAGATTCTGATAAATAACTTTTTATTTACTTTTAAAACTGAATTGTTTTCAAAAACCTTGTAGGCCAAATGTTATGTTTTAAAGTATTTTAAAATGAATTGGTATTTATATAAGCCAGTACATCTATAAACGATTCAACCTAATCTGGTTGGTCTTGGTTTCACCAAATAATGTATTGTTTTATAACATAACATAACAACATGGCAGAACTTCATATACAGGTAGGTTTCAATTAATGCGGTTAATGAATCTCACAAAATGGTCACATTATTTGAATTCACAGTATTTTAAATGATATTTCTATAGAAAATAGGGTAAATGGTTCCAGCTCAGCAGAAATATCCAGAGCATACCTGTTATCTCCTGCATCCTGTTGTAGTTCTTCAAAACGAGCCTCTTTTTTTGAGCTTTCCTCAAACAGAAGCTTCCTTTCCTCCATTTTGCACATACAATGATTAGCATCTAAAAGCCCAAAAGCAACTGTGCATGTGCTAGCCTCAACCTCATCACACTAACTGAATTTTGGCTTGCATTAAACAAAACCTGCTATCAATTTCTAAATTAAACTAAATTGAGTATCGCACTATTTCAACATGCACTAATCATGACCTTCCTGTATGCATACACACAAAAACATAAAGAATCTAACATTTAGTATATCTTAGGTCCAATCATATAAAATAGTCTGATAAACAAGGCAGAAATATTCATGGAAGTGGTGGGAGAAAGATTCACCGGGCTTAAATTGTACAGGCTACAAGAAGGAACTTCACCTTGTTTTATCAGAGACCAGTGAATTGTTTGTGCTGACTTTGATCTCTTAACAGTGCATTTGTACCATCATAATGCTGCTGTTTTTGACAGTACAGTCAGTAATTTCCAGATGACACACGAAGTAGAATATGTAGCTCCCTCATGATTTTCTCTCACTGCCTAAAAAGGTATCTCTGTCCTGAGTCTAAGCTTGACTGGAACAGGCAGGCACCTGCTAGGCATTTGCATCCTCCTTAATGTATTTGTGTGTGTGCACCCAAGGGAGTTCTGAGGGGATGGGAAAGATAGGTAAAGTTACTGTTATCT
Source organism: Python bivittatus (assembly GCF_059951505.1). Lineage (NCBI taxonomy): Eukaryota > Metazoa > Chordata > Lepidosauria > Squamata > Pythonidae > Python > Python bivittatus. Next base: position 27,755,025 of record NW_028277074.1, read on the forward strand.
AAGGAGGGGTTCTCATATTTATCTTGTTCAGTTTAGTTATGCATGCTGTATATTATATAATAAAGTATAACATTACAATTTAAACTTTTTAAAGTTAAAAAATGTCTGAATCACTTTCCATGAAATCGAAAAACTAAAAAAAGTTTCCTAATCCACAAAAATAAACAATGAGCTCATAGATATGGTAAGAATGTACTATCAGGAAAAATGTTTGCATCAAGGTATATTTTAAATAATTCTGAATTCCCTGTTTTGTCTGAGTCTTATGAAATCATAGGATAATTTCACTGATCAAGAAGTTGGTAGAAAGTGTAAAATATAGACATAAAACATGCTATATTTTCATAGTATAAAATAAAATATACTAGGAAAAATTCTGTTTGTGAAGACAACTCTCAGCTGGATATTATAAATTGTATTATGCACTTGATTAACATTTTGTAAGACACATTAGTTATTCCATTCATATCTGCAATAAAATTAGTAAAGAGGAAACTATAAAATGCTTTAGTTGAACAAAAACCTCTGCACCAAGCCAATCTTCCTGTTATGCTTAATGAACAGTAGTTGTGGGGTGATGGTGGTAGTGCATTGTTTGTGCATTTAAAGCTATGTTTGTGCATTTAAAAACAAAAACAAAACAGTTACATGTGTTTCACTTCTAGGACAACCTAAAACCTATTATTAGTCTAGAACTGGGGAGACCTCCTAGAGTTGTTCTTCCTAGAAAAGTTGGAGAAGAGAGAACAGTATATGCTGCCTTGAGGGGAAAAATGGGATATAAATTTAACAGAAATACATGAAATGAAATATATTTCACCTTGTCAAAAATGTGAAAAGGTGCACCTGTCTGTAATTGTTCAAAGCAACCAGTCTTTGCTATTATATTTTTGAAAGCATCTGGTAGATTTCAGGATATGTTTTAGAAATAGGCCTTTGGAGACAGTGTGATCATATAGCCAATCAATTTGTCAAGAAAAGAAAAGGGAAAACCAATGTGTACTATAAATTGTGGCCTCTTATGACTGGATCATAACAAAGTTTAAACTAGGGCAGGAAATGTAGTCCATGCAGACAGCAATATACCTAACTGTCAAGCACCACATAGTTGGCAAATCCAGGAAATGAGAACCATGCAGATTTCAGAAAGCCATGTTAGTTGGGGGTAAAAAGCATAATCTTGAAAACTGTAGAAGTTCCCAGGCAGACTTAGCAAGCCAATTATGGTGGATTCTTTTTGAATGTTTCCTTCCCATGGTCCCATATATGGGCTCTGCTGCCTCTTCTCACATAAATTTAAACACAGAATAATAATTAAAAATTCAATTTAACAACCCATTTAATAACAACCAAACATGTGTAATAGAAAATTATTGTATCTTGAAGGCAAGATAGGTGACATGATATAAATTCTTTTCTGAAACATATTCCACAGAAAAGGAGCAAAGCAAATGCTATTCCAGGGTAATTTATCAAGAGGTCTTTTGTTAACTGATTCAAACAGTATCTTCACTGTTAATAATTCTAGTAATTAGTGGTAGGAATTATAAAAGGTTAGTTATAAGAGTCATAAGGCTGATATTCTGACTAAAGATAATTAGTTAGATTAATTTGGTTCAGTTTTTCCTCATTTTTTTCAGCAGTTACCCTTTGCTAAATGACATAAAAGTCTTCATAGTTTTGGGTTTTTTTAACTTTAGCTTTCATTCTAATACAGATGCTTTCCTTTCTTATACTGAATGTGTGTGGGTTTTTTTTTCTAAACCACATGGATTTATATGTATCTTGGAGGAACAAAAGAAACAAGCTTAATATCACACTGCAGTATTGTGAATATGTCTGATTTGTAAACATAGATATACTGCATAGCTGTCTCTGACAACATACTATTGTTCCTATTAGAGCTTATTATGCTAAATCTCAGCATCTTAAAAACTGAAACAGTAGAAGTTTAAAGAAAATTTATCCTGATATATTTATAGACAGAGAAGGAACATCTTTTAAAATACAAAACATTTTCATACGTGTGTAAAGGTAATGCAGGATACATTTTTTGTGCTTCTTGTAATACTTCAGTTTTGCAATGGAAGAAGATAAACTAATGGTGCCCCCTTTGTTGTCATCATCTGAGACTTCTATCCAGCCTCTGCATTTTCAGCGCTATATGTACCTGCTCTAACTATGGTTTTTATTTTTCCCATTACTTTTTCATTATTGTTAGCCAATATTCCATTTAACAAAATATAGTAGGATAAGTAAACTGAATGGACTATGTCCTGTAAAATTAACATACCTAGCTCTTCTGTTCACACCATAGTTTTATATAACAACTAAGGTGGCCGCTCTCCTATCAGGAAGTAATATGTGTAAAGCTCACATCTATGAATTCCAGATCAGCATGGAGCTCATATGAGAAGTGAGTTATTATTCTGAATATGCAGGAAGTATTAATTTACTTAAGCTTTTTATTCTACAGCAAGTAATTGTGTTAAGACAGTCACATTCCCCAATCATATTAAAATATGCAAAATAGTTTGAGTTCTCATGATAAATTACTTAAGTGGCTCTCAATCCCTAAGAAACCTTCCTGCTTTCTGGAAGTTTTGGATTACAAATAATGATTTCAGAGCAAAAAAAAAAAAAAAAATTGCATCCAAACCATGCATAGTAGTCTTGATCTCTTCCATGTTCTTTTAATTCTCATTCATACATTATGTGATGAATGAAATTTGAAGTTAGTACATACATTAATTAGTGTATACACCAATTGGCTTGCATATGCAGTGTTCATGTTCTGTCTGGAAAATGTAGCTAAGTGCTAGCTTTATTATTTAACAGAACTGTTGGGCAGGGAGGGGTTGCCAATAAGCTATTCATTTATATCTTCATTCCTATTTTATACTTGATTAGCTCTTTTTATAGTTTTGCTTTAATTAAACTTGTTCTCCTTGGGCTTTTTTCCTTTTAGTTTGTAGATACAATATGGAGAAATATAACTTGGATCATTAAGTAAATCCATTCTTATAATCAAGTTATTTTCTTTTATGATATTTCAGGAAGAGGAAAATATAAGCCACTTGTAGATTTAACCCACAAATAAAGTTACGTCTGGCTGTAAAAAAAACAAAACAAAACAAAACCCCTCAAAATCAATATTAGAATAACATATGTAATATGTTAACTCAAAGTAACAAAATAAATAAATAAATGAATGAATGAATGAATAAATAATGCACAAGCTTCTCAGTTCTCTGTAGCTCTAAATTCTTAGGTAAAACACAAAGGGTTCCTGAGAGAAAGAAAAAGAGAAACTAGAGATAATTTTAGATACTATAATGTGTAAATAAAAAGATAGAAACTTTAATATATTTTTCCTATGAATGAGAAGTGCTAACAAATGGATTTTAATTTTTATAACCTATAAACATTTCTTCCATTTTTCAATGTTCTATAGTATTTTCTTCCTGCTGCAAAAGGTGTCAGACACAGGAACCAATACCGGTCTGGCCACCGTTTTTCATGATCTGCAATGCCAAAACCTAGCATCCTTGTTAGGCACTATGGGAGAAAGAGTAGATATTCCTAAATAAATAAAATAGAGTATATTCACATAAATCATAGAAGCATTCTTTGAATAAATATTTCCTGAAGACTTTTATTTAAGCCTCTATTATTAAGAGAGGTGCCATACTATAGCATAGTGCAAGATATACTAATCCTTCTGGGAACATTTGCTTTATTTGAGAATAAACCTGAATTAATCATTTTACTTATTTATTATTTATATATGGTTACTATGAGGAACTGATAAAACAACAAGGTTTCCTGACCCTGGGAAATCTCTTACTCTTATGAGAGTTATTGTAGTTTCCTTTCAATTTCTAGAAATGTTTCCCTGTAGGAAGATTCTCCATATTACTTTGGCAATGTTCCAATAGTGGATATATTGGGGAAAAAAGAGAGAGGCCATTATGAAAACCTCAGGTATGAAGGTTTTGGATGTAACAGTTATCAGAAAAAGAAAATACTTTGATTAAGCTTTAATGGAGCTGTATTGCAGAATTAATTAAGTAGTATATATGTGGGAATTTAAATTTTTCATCTGCTCATGGGCCTAATGTATGTTGGGGACAATGATGGTAGTGACAAAGAGCAAAGAGAGACAGAATGTGTCTTCATTCCCTTTTACTGTGAGCTAACTTGTCAGGTAACTTTTCTCCAAGGAATGTAAGCCACAAATTCAGAAATTTGTTCCTCTATCGAATAACATGACAGAGAATTCTCATATATGAATCTTGGAATTCATTGTGTATAGTAAATGTAAGAATGCAAGAAAAGTACACACACACACACAAACACAAACATGGGGAAAACAAGAAAGCTTAAATAGCTAATCATGTGAATTTTCTAGGGTTGAGCCTAAGCTAGTTCCTCCCCTTATGGGCCCAAATAGCTACTATGCAGTGGGACAAGACATTGCTACATAGCTTGGCCGGCAAGGACTCAAAATGTACAACTAAGTAGCAGCAGCAGCAGCATACTGATGATAACTGGTTCCGAACTGAAGGATGATATCTGCCAGCAGACTCATGTAGATATTAAACAGGAAGGATAAGAGTATCAGATTCAGAGGCACCCTGAAAAATCAAATGCTTCTGGAATGAGCTGTCTCCGCCACCCTAAACACTGACTAGAACCAGTAATGGAGAAAGAAGGAGAAGCATTGTAATATTGTGCCATCCACTGCCACTCCCTGAAATTGGTCCTGAAGGATATCATGGCTGAAGATATCAAAGGTGGCCGACAGATCTAGGGGGACCATAGTAGTTACACCATTCCTATCCTGGGTCCACCAGAAATCATCAACAAGCTCAACCAATGCTGTCCCAATACTATGTCCAGACCTGAACCATAATGGGAAAGGATCCATAATGGGAAAGGATCTAGATAAAGGGACTTCTGTAACTACAACCAGACTAGCTTCTCACTAATCTTTTCTTATAGGGCAACTGGACAAAAATTGTCTAGAACTGTAAGATTTTAATCACTGGTATGGAAATGTCATCCAATATGAACAGATACATTTTCAGTGATTGGAAAGAAATTTTGTCACTTGATCAGAAACCTTTCAACAGTAACAAGTGCACTACTCCCCTGCCAGTATATTGTCAATATTCAGCTCAAAGTGGCCTTGAGGTTTCATGCAATGTAACAGTAACAACTGATTTGTTTTTTGTTTTTTTAAAAGTTTGTTACAAACCTGCTGAAGTTTCCCTGCTCCCTCTGCTATTTCATTATTCTAGAACATGCCCTCACCCTTCTCTAGCTGATTTCTATCAGACTGAAGGACAACATGAAAATGCTGCATGCATTATACATAAGTTCTAATTTGATATTTTACTTGTGGATATACAGGTAGAACTGTAGATCAATTCAGGGATCAATAGGACTAAGCTTTGCTATCCAGACTAAAAGGAAATAGATGACAAATTTGAAATTAGATGAATTAAAACTTTATTGATTATTGCAAAGCAGAATAATTTCAAAATGTGTTGGCAACTCTAGAAAATGTGTAATGATTTCCTGCCCTTGATGATTCTTTGCTTGCCCTTTGCAAATGGGGTAATATTACCTGATCACTTATCTTTATTATGGCCATAACTAAGTAATGTTCAATGTGTTTGTTTCTTCAGTGTGTTTGAAATTGTAAATTGTATGCTATCAAAAAAAAAAAAAAAAGACATATCCAAATGATCTGCTAAGGAGTTCTGGTCAAGCCACATGGGAGAGTATTAAAGAAATTCATACCATTTCCTTTCAAGATCCTCCAGCATGGTTACCTGGTTATCTTGAAACTACTCAGACCTAATAGTCCAAATACCAACCTCTAATTACAGTACATTTTGATGGATATTCCAGAATGGCTTGGGCTGTTGCCATCTTTGGGCCTATCTTTTCCAGGTAGAATCTGCATGCCCACATGGTATAGCAGCAACCAAATGCTTCAGAGGTCCACCCATAAAGAAAGGCTGGGACCTGGAGAAGGACATTCTTGGGAACAGAGTTGTGGTAAAGACAGTTCTCCTTTAGAGGGCATTTGGGCAGGAAGGTCTTTTAACCTGGCCACAATGTGATCAAATTTTATATCTATTAGCAGCCTGGTCATTATTTTTAAAACTTATTTTAATGGTAGTTCCACATAAAGTACATTGAGCTACTTTAAATGGGATGTAATGATTGACAACCTGTTGCAACTATATTAATGCTTCCTGAACTCAAACACTTATTTTGGGGGGACTGCATGGCTATCATGCAAGTCCAGGAACAGCCACAGTTTCTGACAGTTACAGGAAGTACCCTCATGCCACATTCAAATTAACTTTCTTGCTTCAGGTTGAAATACCTGCACATCCTTAGCCATGTCTTTTTGAAGATACATTTAAGTATGAAACTGCAGAATGAAGTGTCTGCAAGCTAGTATGCAAGAATTTAATATTAAAGCTTTCATCCCTGAACAATCATGTAATCCCACATTCATTTTCCAGGCTTCTTAGAAAATTAGCTAGTGCAGTCTGCTAGGTATGTGTCAGCCCCACTAGATAGATGGGACCAGAAAATCAGCGCCACAAGAAGATTAGTTTTTTTACTGATATTGTCTAAAATGACACATTCTTGCAAGTCTGATTGTTCTGCATCTTTTCCCCCTTTGACTAGGTAATGGTTCTTGCATATTTCCATCCAGGTCATCTTCATTACTACAGTATGTGTGTTAGTCTGATGAAAACAGCTCTGTGCCATTGTACCACAAGCCCTGCTTCTTTTGTATGTGATTCATGATGTTGCGTGCATGTCCAAAAGGCGCAGATCTTGCATTGTGGCAGCATGACACTACTTTTGTCATTTTGATTAAAGCAAGTGATGCCTGTGGATACTCATATTAGGAACCTAAAATGGCTTACATAAACTTCCACAGTTTCAGCACTACAATTCTGGTTTGTTGTCCTATATAAACACAAGAAATAAAGCACTTGTCAGTTTGACTGAAGCACTCCTTTGAAGCGCCCATACAAATCAGACCTGACACCAATTTGAAAGCAGCAGGATGGCTGCTTCAGTCTACTCAGTATTTCTGGAAAGATGTAGCTGGTTTGGACAAATCAGCTCCAGTTCAGTGCTTCTAATCAAAGTGTCAAAGCAGAGCATGTTACCATTATGTCACATTATCATGGTGGAACAAGTTGCCTCCATGCACAAAGTGCTTCACTGAAGCAGAACATTTCTACTTTACAGGCTTCTACTATCAGGCTGATTCTGTTGTGAATTAGTGTGTGGATTTTGTTCATGTTATAAAATAAGGGGTGCTACTTTGTGAAGTAGCAGCAACTCTGTGTCAAAAAGTACTGGGAAACAGCTGTGTATGAATATAACACCAATTTTTAAAAAGAACCCCAGGAAATCCAGGAAGTTATTAGGCAAATTGGTTCAAAGAATAATCAAGCAAGAAGAACTAAGCATCTAGAGGAACTTTGCTGAGTAGAATCAGCATGGATTCCTCAAAGATAGCTCCTACTTCAACAATTTTTAGACACTTTTTGAATGCCAACTGAAGATTGAGAGGCATATTATCCAAAAGTAAATAAGAATTAGAAGAGTTTGCTATGAAAATAAAAACACAAATGAAAAGATTGGATTAATGTTTAATAATAAGAGGACAAAAATAATGTCAACTTGCATGCCTAGTGAATTTAGCAGTTCCTGGCAAAGCTAAGGTGGCATATAGCATAACTGCCTTGGTCTGAAGAATAAATGAAGATATTTATTGTGTGTTAATTCAAGAAATTAATCTTAGGGGAAAGGCAATGACAAACTTGGGCAATTTAATAAAAATAAAGATTAAAATAGTTAAAGCAATGGTCTTTCCAGTAGTAATGTATAGCAGTGAATGCTAGATACTGGGGGGGGGGGAGTTATGAAGGAGCATACATTTCTTTGAATTACTTAACAACCACAATTGGGACCAGAATTTAGGTCACTAAGTGATGTGGTAGTTAAGCGAATTATCATGCAACCACTTCACTTAGCGACTGCAATCCCAGCACTCTCAGCTGCCATCGTTGAGCGAGCATTGCAGATCATTAAGCGGATGGAACTTTTATGCTTTGGTGTGTGACTTCTCTCTCTCTGTTAATTGTTGCATGCCACCCAGAGTCACCTTGTGTGAGATGGGTGGCTATATAAATATGATAAACAAACAAACAAACAAACAAACAAATAAATAAATAAATAAATGTGTATCAATAAATACAGATACCTCTCTCCTTTTTTTCTCCACAACTATCCTATGAGGAAGTTTGGGCTAAGAGAGAATGAGTGGCCCAAAGTTACCCAACAAGCTTTCAGTAGTGAGAGTGGACAAAAACTTGGGTATCCCAATTCTAGCATAGTACCTTAATCTCAACACCACACTCACTCTACCTTCAATCATGCATATGCATATGTGTACATGTATTCAGTCAAAAATGATTCAATACTGTAAGGATTAGACTACTTATTGATGAGTAGTCTTGGAATTCTACTGTCAGTTCTTTTTTTTTTTTTTCAGAATTTGTCCTTGACATATGTTTGTAACAGCTAAGTAAGAACAGTTCAATTTGTGTCAGTTTTAGTACTCCTCAGAGTTGGGAATAAAAAAAGAGAAGGCTGTCATAAATTCATTATTTTGAAACCTTCATGAATCTGTTTGCGATTAGAGTGTCTTGAAACATGCCATAGGCAATTACACTGTTTAAGGATTTCATGTTGAACTAGTGTCAGTTTCATTTTAAATATTAGCCTTTTCAGTTATTCATGGACAGTGGGATTAGAATATATCTTTTAACTTTTTATAATGGATAAACAGTAAATTCAAAATTGAATAGATGTTTCTTCAAAGAAGAGATAGATAGATAGATAGATAGATAGATAGATAGATAGATAGATAGATAGATAGATAGATAGATAGACAGACAGACAGACAGACAGACAGACAGACAGACAGACAGACAGGATTTAATGGATATAGGATGTGCTTAAGGATAAAAGATAGGAGAAATTTAAAATTATGCAGAGTCCTTCTGAATGTGCATCATGAAGCATTTTACAAGAAATCTTTCTTGTAAAAATTATAATAATATTAAAGCCCAGTATTCTGTCCATTCTCAAGCATAAGTAAGCTGTCAAGGTTCATATCTCTATGTAATATATGTATCCTATCAGTTAATTCAATCTCTTTTTAAAATGTACCTTTGTGGAGTCAAAATAGTAAGAATATCATTTAAGATGAAATATGTATGAATATGGCTATATCTGATCAAATGACAAAGACTATTTGATTTTAGATAGGTCTGTTTTTTAATAGTATATAACTTTGTGTTGCCTAATTTGGAACCACACACACAACTTTTTCTCCCAGCCTTCAGCAGAATGCATAGGGAATAATGGGGAGGATGGTTAATATAGGGTACAATGTTTTATTTCCATGTCCATGTACAATGCTTTTTGAATTAATTGAAACCAAAATTGTACAGTGAGTCTACACTATTAGACATTTTATTTATGCATACTTTTTGTTTCATGGTATATGAGTAGACCTTATAAAAGAAGAATAAATACCTATTTACATCAACAAATAATAAGAAGAATCTATTATCTATTAAGTATCTAGAAATTTGGAAATGAAGCTGGTTCTCATGGCTATGACTTTGCAGGGTCATAATAAAGAAAGACTACATCATCACAGAAGAGAGTATCTGTTTTATTCAATGAGGGTTTTATTCTGCCATTCCCCTGTGTTCCCAAGTCTGCTTATAAGTTAAGTTTAATGATGTCTGTCTATTGCAGTGTGCAATCAGCTCCAATTTTGGATGATTTGATTTGAATGATCAATTCAGTCTCATTCACTAATTCAATAGATTGAGAAAGTTGAAAAGATTGATTTGGTTTTCCAAACTGATTAGGAAAAAATAATGTAAAACAGTAATTTTAAATGATGAAGAGTTTTTTTTTTAAAACTATGCAATCCAATTCAGAAATTTTATTTGATTCACAGATTCAGCTGAATATGCTTGTAACTGAATTTGCAAATTGAACTTCTGCTACCACATTTCTGTATATTACTTATCCTCCCATTCAACTGCTTATCAAAGCCATCTTTAACATTGTAGGTACAAGCTAATCAAAGATATATTACATTATACTGAACTGTTGGTTATGTACATTGTATCCATGTGAAATAGCTTTTTATAGCTGCCTGAAATAAAAATAAGGAAGAGTGCCAAACCTAGAAATATTTACTTTGGAAAGAGAAAATTGAAATTAAAAAGTTACTGCTGGGTAGTCATCCAGAGAACTCTGCAGTAAATTGTGGTAACAACTGAAATCCTAGTGCTATTGAGGATTAGATGGTCAATGTTTCTTCCCTTTCATTTTGTAGCAATACTTCCTGAATGTGGCTTTTCCCCCCCTAAACTCATCATGTCTTCTTTTTCCTAAATTGGAAAATAGTCTATCACATTAAAATTAAGGTTTGTATTAATGCTAAATCCTTCAGAAGGTAGTTTCAAATTATTCAGATCTGTATTCTTAAACTGAATAATATCCAAGAGCTGCTCTGTTGGATGGTGTCATTAGCCTCTAATTGTATATTGCATCAAATCTGATGTTTTCATTACTTAGAGAAAAAGTATAATGACTTTACAATTGACTCCCACATTTTCATCTCAGCTGCACACATTAAACAAAACTGCTTGCCTTGATCACATATGGAGTCACAAAAGCATTGTGTTCCTGTTAAATTTAATTCACTTTCAGATCAGTGAACTTAACAGTAATTGGAGATTTAAAAAATAAAAAAGTTAAACACAAGTCAAGATCCTGATTTCTTGTCCTGTGGCTTGACAATAGCCCTGAGATTAATTGTGAAATTCATTCTTCTGCACTGCTGGAAACTTCTGATAGTCAACAGAAAATAATCTTAATTTGTATGTAAAGGTTTGCTGTGTAGACAATGAACTGTTTCATTAAACATATATATGGGAAACCTTTATATTTTAAGTTCTCAGTATTTAACTTCCCCCCCCCCCTTAACTGTTGTGAACACTTTTGTTTCTTGTTTCTCAGAAACAAAGAGAGTTAGCCTTTGAAAATCTGAATAAGATTTTTAAAACAGAAGACTTTATACATAGTTTGCTTCAAATATTTTGTTAATTAATTGGTTGGGGCAGTTTAATCTTACCTGATAGATTGGGAGTGATACATTCCAGATAGATTTTGGGACATAGAATTTGCCATCAGAATTACCTATACATTTTGGTTTTTTAAAAGAGTATTTTAGCTATCCATATCGCCATATGAAACAATGTATTAGCAATGTAACTTTTTTCCTGGATATAACATAAATTCATTTACAAATCATTATATATTTTCAGATAGTCTAATGAAAAAAAAACTTAAATGAAAATGATTTAATCAATTATTTGTTAATTGTTTAACTGATGAGCATAATAGAAATTGTGCTGTTGAATGCTTTTAAAATAAAATATCTTTAGAAGGGTTAAGCCTTAAGGTTATGACAGATTTATCATTATGCAAACCACTACAAATAACTAAAATGAAATAATGAAAAATTCCCATTGTGAAGATGAGTCTGTAACAGTGGTGTGCATCTTCTGTTAGTTTGAGGAGTACGTCAGATTTTGCATAGGATATTGATGGTTTCTTGGAGCAGGAACCAAAGTGGGTATGAATCCTGCGGGGTGATAGAGAAGTGAAATGGGAGGTGTAAACTTCTCCAATCTCAAGATACTTGTTTTGACTCAGAAGCGTCCCTAAAAAAGTGAAACCAAGCCAAATTTTGGATCTCACACAAAAAGTCAGCTGATAGATGACATCTGAGCCATAGACTACACTATTTATTATTTCAGTGCTCAAAATCTAATTGTGTAAGATTTACATGGATTTTTATACTTTCTGATTTTATTTTTGTTTCATGTAGAATACTTAAATAAATTTGGGATTTTGCTTTGTTTTGTTTTTGTCCCTGTGAGCCAGTGTTGACTCCTGATGACTGTCTGGACAAGTCCCTGCAGTTTTCTTTTGGCAAGATTTCAAAAGTGGTTTGCCCTTGCCTGCTTCGTAGGCCTGAAAGAGAGTGACTGGTCCAAGGTCACCCAGCTGGCTTTGTGCCCAAGGTGGGACTAGAATTTATGGTCCCCCACTTTCTAGCCTGGTGACTTAACCACCACACCAAACTGGTTCTCCAAGCTTATTTTTACTTTATTTTAAAAAATTAAATATAAAGATTACAATTAATAGAGTAGAATGAAAATAATCAGGGCTTTCATATAACTAAATTTTTAAAAATCTAATATGATACATAGCTGATTCACAACACCCTTTTAAAATCCTCTCTTTCACCCTGATTATACCTTCACCCCACAAAATCACATTATCATTGCTGACAAATGTCTCTTAATATGAATTGTTAAGCCCATATTTACAAATTAGATAAAACAGCTGCTATCTCTTTTAGCCTCTATGTTATGTAGTGTATCCATTAATTTTTCCATTAAAATTCTTTCTAATAATTTCTAGTATCAATGATCTAAAGTTTGAATACTACTCTCCTTCCATTTCTGGGCTATAGATATTTTGACTATCACCAGGATAAATCTGATCTTGTATTTATTTTTTTAATATTTTAATTTTCTCCTTCAGGTAGTATAAAAACATGATTCTAAAGCTGATATGAAAGATGGTATTCAGATCTTATTTATCTTACCACTTACCATGCGAATATGTTCCTTCCAATGTCCTTTTATATAATCCTTAAACTTTTTGCTAAAAAATTGGAAAGTTATGTTTCCTTATACTCTTGTTCCTAGTTTATTTATTTATTTTTCAAGTTTATATATGCCACCCATCTGACTGTAGAAGTGACTCTAGGTGGCATTACAAGTTAAAAAAACTATAAAATCTTGGGGAAAATATACAAATTAAAAACTGCAAAGGGTTAAGATTAAAACTAAAAGTTAAAACTACAGTACAAACTAAAGAGGTGGAGAGACCATCCTCAACCTACCAACCACCCCCATTGGGTCCCCATGCAAGTTGGAAGAGCCAGGTCTTGACACACTTTTAGAAGCCCAACAGAGTGAGGGCCAATTTCACGTCAGGTGAGGGCAGGAGCCACAGCAGAAAAGGCTCTCCTCCTGGACCCTGCCAATTGGAATTTTCTGGGTGACAAGGTCCATAACATACCATTCCTGCCGGACTGGGTGGAACGGGTCAATATAATGGGGACAAGACGGTTCCTCAGGTAACCTGGACCCATGCCATGAAGGGCTATAAAGATTATAACAACACCTTGAATTGGACCTGGAAGCAGACTGACACTCAATGCAGTTTGCACTGTTAGCCAGGGTTTTCTTTTTTTCCCACTTGGGTTCTGTTTTTTCTGTTTTAATCACAAGCAATGATTGGAGTATTTTTAGCTGTTTAACCAATAATTTTATTGATTGCATTTCTTTCCTAGTATCATCTTATTTTTAGTTTTCTTTGGAATTTGATCTAAAACATTTTTAATTTTTTAAAAATTTAATTTTAAAAAATTGTTATAATTATTCTTAGTAATAGTTCCATGTTTCAGGTGCATTTGTGCTAGTTGCAGTTTGGAAAGCAATAATAAAAGTGTTACACAGAGAGAACTCAGCTGAGAACATATTTTGTTCTTTCCACTTTCCCCTCCCATTTCTATCTTTATATAAGGACTTTAATTAAAAAAAAAAGTATTTGGAGTAATAAAGTCTCTCCTTGCCTAATTTTATGAGCCCTATCTCTTTGAAGACTAGTAATGAAATCCTTTTACAGCGACACTCTTTGTAAACCATTTTTTACATCCTAAAATTTTTTCCAGAAACTGCATTCAAGCATCTAGATTATATACTGTTCTTTGACTAAATATGTGTTTTGTGTGTGCATTCTTTAGACAGTTGTCATCATCAACTGAGAATTTACCAAGGGCAAGCTGACAAGACAATTAAATAGAATAGTCTTTGAATTACAAATTAAGGGAAAGTACATCTAAAAAAGTATATCAGCATAGAACATTGCTTTATCAGTTAAAGTGCATCGAGGTTAGTGAATGAAGGAAAAAGCTTTCCCAGTTGCTATTTCAGTGCATAAGGAATACAGAGGCAACTGCAGAGTCAACATATTTGATCAAGTTAGTTCCGTGCCTAAAAAAGGTCTGTTGATTAAAAATTACAATGAAACATGTGATTTGGACCATGCTATCCTTGCATATTTTTCAGTCAAGTATCGATCATGATTACTTATCCATATGTTCCTTTATGCGAACTACACTTGCCAAAAAAAACATTCTTCAGTCACAGCAGCATTTTCTTTATATATGACAGTCTCAAAATGTGTTGGGACTCACAGAATTCTAGAATTCTAGACTCACAGACTTTTTCCATCTAGTTGTAAATTTACATCTGGATTTAGATTGTTAAGTTTCTAAAATTATAGGTATGTTTGGCCTACTGGATTCCACTGAGTGCCAGTGCTCCCTTGTTCTTCAATAGATAAATAACATTAAAAGGAGTGAGTATTCAGAGATACCATTATACTGCTGTTATCTAATTTCCTTCCTTCCTTCCTCCCTCCCTCCCTCCCTCCCTCCCTTTTTCTCTATTTAGATTTTTTTTATCCCACCTTCATTATTTTTGTACATATGGCAGCAAACATACCTAATATGCCTTCCTCCTCCTATTTCCCCCACAACAACAACCTGTAAGGTGAGTTTGGGCTGAGAGACAGTCACTGGCTCAAAGTCACCCAGCCGGCTTCATTCCTAAGGTAGGACTAGAACTCACAGTCTCCTGGTTTCTAGCCTGGTGCCTTAACTACTAGACCAAACTGTCTCTTTGTTCTTTGTCCTCCCTCCCTCCCATGAACACAAACAGAACTTTTCTACAGTGTCTCGCTCCATGTTTTTTTCTACAAAATCTTCATTCCCATTCATTTCTTGACAAATGGTAGGATACTGCTAGCCTAAACTGAGTAGCACCACAGAGCATGGTAGTTAGCGAAAGATGCAACAATTAGTTTATGTCTTGTAATAGTTTAAATGAGCAGCTTGTTGTGCAATCAACTAGAACAAAACTGGGTCATCCTCCCAGGTGCAAAAATATGATATATTCTTGAAAATACATTCCTTACCCAACATCTTTAAGAACAGCGTGTTGCCATGCTTCCCATTGTTCATATTTTAAATTGATAATTAAGTTTGCTAGTATTACTGCTGCTTAGATTACTAATTATGTCACTAAATAATTTAGATTTCGGGCTACTGATATTTCTAAGATCAAAATAGCTTTTGATACATAATTAACATGCACTTATTCCAAAATATAAGACACAGCTTTTGCTATTTACATAATTAAAGAAGTTAACAGCAATTTAATCAGTGTTTTTCTTTGCCAGTGAGCAGTGCATCAGTACGGTTACAGTTTTATTCTTTTGACAACAACTTATTACTTCAATGGTATTTGTCATTATTGGCAAAGGACATTGCAGTATGACATTTAGCTTTAAAAGGACCATGCTGTGTCTAGTGCTGAGTCCTAAACAGCCGTTCCTGGAGGTATTCTTATACTGTCTCAACCACGTTGGAAATGTTCCAAAATCAGGTTGGCCATGTTTCATCTTTGAAACAATGAAATGATGAGGATGCTTCCAGAATGGTAGAAGAAAACCCATTTTTCTTTTGAAATGAGTGCTTTGCGATCAAAGCATTTTGCCTGCCTGAAACATTGATTATGTTTGAATGATACACTAACAGTTCAGCACAACAGAAATGGAAAAGTAATGAATGTTGGGCTTGTGTGTTCGAAGCTCCTCTTCTGTTAAGCTCACAAAAGTTTAAAGACTAAACTACTTTATCGTTGTGACTTTTTTTTTTAAAGGACATCTTTATGACCACTTTACAGTTGGCTTTTTCAAATTTAATATATAATTTTTAATTTGTAAGATTTATTGTATGAGAAGAAATATCAGGCAAAAGTTCAGATGAATGTTTCTAAACTTTTCTTTGGCCATAATTCAGTTTAAGCCTGAATATTATTTTTCTTACTAATTTATAGTTTAGTATGAAATGGGTTGTTTTCTTAAAACATGTAATTAAATTTTGCTATGATAATGAATTTTATTCCTAGCCTACTACAATTAACTTATATTAAATACTGAACAACACTCCAAAGAATGTTAATGTTTTATAAATTGTGACACTTTTTATAGATTTGTAAGGAATTTTTAAAAGTATGTAAGTCATTAAACATCAATAAAAATCAGAAGACAGAAATAAAAGGATAGCAATTTAGGTACTTGCTGCTTTATATGCTTCTTTGATATAAGAAAAAAGAATGTTTAATGTATTGTTTGGAAGAAGAAAAGATAAATGGCAGTACTACTATTAAATGTAGAGCTTGTAGAATAGAAGTTATTTGGGCCGTGATGAGAAAATACTAGAAATAAAAGTATAAACTATTTAAAAATCAAGCCCCAGCGGCTTTTTCATCCTGATAGGCCAAAATATCTAAATGGCAATAAAAAATATGGTTTATTTGTCATGGCAAATAATATGAATCAGGTCCTCACTCTGAAGATGTAAACAGGTGATTTATTGATCATTATTTATCAGGCAATTAAAATGTACTTTTTAAAGACTGCATTTGTCCTCAGTTTTATTTTCTGTTCCTATACATTTTACTGAAGCAATTTTTTAAAAAAAATGTGGTTACTGCTAATTAATATTTTTAATGTGATTAAATGTTACAGTGAAAGCTGCCTTGAGAAATTAGCAGTGATACACAGTACAGAGTAAGACAAGATCATTAGATAGTTCATCAACTCATGTTTTAATTGTGCATAAAATTTTTATCCTCCTCTCTCTCTCTCATTAATCTGAGTATAAGATTAATATAAATGTATCTAAGTACAAATCTTTTTTTAAATCTGCATTTTCCATAATACTGATATGATTTTTTGTTGTTGTTGTTCTGCACCACAGAACATGTTCCAACCATATGCTTAGGGGAAAATGCATCTTGTTTTCTGTGTCTCCGAAAATCTGTTTTTAAATTTTGGTAACATTTAAATTAATTCAGTTTATTAGATTATGAAGCTAGATGGTTAATCAACTAATCTGTAAGAATGATTGAATCTGTACTACATCCTGTATGTTTTCATTGGCTTGATCTCGAAAGAAAGCTTGCCTCTGGAATTTTCCCTAAAAATAAATCATATGCCAATTTCACTGCACTTAAGTGATACAAAAATATTTTTTGATTTTTAAGATTTGGGGATAGTACTATTATATTACTGTGTTCAACAGCATCTAAAGGAGAAGGTAAGGGGCCAGAATGATGGAAGCAGAATTGCAGCATCATATGTAAGCACCCTTTTTCTATGAGGATTATGACATTACATACATGAACAAAAGAAGCAGAACTTGTGTTGTGATCCTGCAATGCTGTTTGGTCATTCTGACTAGGGCAAGCTCCTGTAGATGCTTCTGTTGTGATCACTACTTTTATGTGTTTATTATTACATTTTATCTGGATGTAAATTTATATTACAAATTCTGTAATATATAGTCTATATTAATATGACTAATTATAATTAGGCCTGTAAGTCAATGTTTGACTAATTCAGGAAATCACATCAAACAAATATGAATTGATTTTGGACATCTTTGGACACTTTTTGTCCATTCACATGTGTCTGAATTGTATGACTTAAATTTAATTTCATCTGAGAAATTTGGTCTGAATTGAGTGAGATAAATTATTTTAATGCTTAAATTGAATTAGACCCAGTTTGCATATTTCTAATAAATGTTAGCATACTGATATTTGAATAAGAAATATTTAATCATTAATTCTTTACTCAATTCAATTTTCTTCTGTAAGATTAAATTAAAATTCTTAAATTGGTTTAAAAATAGCACTTAGAGAAACAAGATTAATTTGGCTGTAAAAACGATTTCAAATAATGAGTGAACTAAGGCTAATGTGAAAAAATCTTGTCCTAAAATAACTGCGGTGCTTTCTCTCCCCTTACGTTATTAATCAGGGCACATAGATGTGAATAAAACTAAGTTCAAAAGGTGCACTTTCCAGCTGTATCTAGTCCACTTTGTCACTTATTAGCAGATAGAAGAAATGGCTTACAAAATTTCACCATCAAAACCAGGAAGCTTAAAATATGCAAACTGTAAATATGGAGAAGGCTGTAAAAGACAAAATTTCAAGCACACATTTCTCATTTTCTCATTTCAGGGTCCCAGTATAGTTCTATACATTGTTTGGGAAGAGACACTAATTTTGAGCCAGATGGTGCAATCCTTCATTTCTTTTGGGAAGTGATCACTGGTTGAGTGCTTAGAAGTACAAAGTGCTGAAATTTTCACTTAAGTGATTTATGATCTGAAAATTACAGATATTGAATCAGTGTGATCAGTTCTTTGTCTACTGGGGGATCTTCACATGTGACATTTGCACTATTTTTAGAATGGCTCCATGTCCCATTTACCAAATGTCATAATTGCTGTTGGGCAACTGAGCCAGTTTATTTCCAGCCATGGGACTAAGTACCATAGTCTTATGCCAATACTTCATCAGTTTTTTGGACTAAGCTGATAGATGCCACGGCTGCTTTTCATGCCTCCCCTCTCACAATGGTTGTGATGATTTTTAAACATCATTTTACAAATATACAGAGCATGAACCACTTGTTCAGCAACCATTTATAGTTACCACAGAACTGATCCAGTTCATTTGCTTCCCACAAGCAAAGTCAGTGGGGAAACTGGCAGGAAGGTTGCAAGTCACTCCAGTAAGTCGCTCACCTGGCAGCAGCTACCCCTGGCCCTGCCATGCTCATACTGTGCTTTGTGGGCCACCCGCACATCCTCCCCTGCCTGGCAACAACCACCCTAGCCCCGCTGTGCTCATGCCACTCCTTGTGCTCATGCCACACCTTACCTGCCTTACCTCATGCCACACCTTACCTGCCTGCCAGCCTGCTTGCAAGTTGCCTGTGACTTGCTTAATGACCCACAATCCATGCTTAATGATGGCAACAGGGAGTGCTGGGATTGCCATTGTCATATGACACTGCACTTTATGACCACATCACTTAACGACAGAAATTCTGGTCCCATTTATTGTAGTTAACCAGAGACAACCTGTATACCTTTCTTTTCCTTTAAATTACACATAGAGCTAGAGAAAATAGGAGCTTTTCATTAATCTTTACTAAAATCTTTCTACTTCGATGCAGCAGATGTTTCTTAAAATCTTTAAGGCAGCTAAAGGACCCATACAATTTAAGAAATAAAAAGTAGACATAGTGAAGTAGCAATAAACATGGATGGATACAGTAAATACATTTACAAGTAGAATCATCAGAAATACAAAATATTACAAAACAAGGACTGAAGATAGTACAACGGCCATAAATTCTGGCTGGCAATGTAAATTGTTTCTCCTTAAATAATTTAACAGGGATTTAGAAATCTGCCTAAATTTGAGGGGACTCTTGTGTTTTGCAAATATAATGTTTTCTAACACTGGAGCTAAACTAAAATTTCTGCTTTGTGTTCTAATGCCCACCAACACAAAATATATCAAAGGTAATCATATAAACATCTGCTAAAAGTAAACATTAAAGCCTGAAAATGAAGCAGCTTTCTAAAGCATCTCTTCCAAATAATTTTTTAAGCAGTGTAGTTGTATTAAATATATTGTGTAAGCAGAATTTTAAATATAAAATTGAGAGACCATATAATTGTGTTTTTTTCCCCATTTAAGGGTATTATGTGCTAAGAAAAAAATTATCTTCAAGTGTATTTTGTTAATCCAACGTGTGTGTGTGTGTGTGTGTGTGTGTCTGTGTGTGTCTGTGTGGGTATTCCTGCTTTAAAACAACAGGATACCAAGACTGGTGTCATAAATGTCATAAGTGCACTGGATATCAATGAAATAATGTGCTAATTAAAACACAAGCCTTCATCCAGTGGATTGAGCCAGCCACTATCCCCAAAGGATGTTGTATGAAAAATATGATCTCTTAGGTGATTTCTGGTGAGAGGAGCGGTGCATCCATCCTTGTTCTTCTTAACCTCTTGATGGCTTTTGATACCATCAGTCATGCTGGGGTTTGAGGGTGGGAAAACGGTGTTGTGCTAGTTCTCCTCTCTCTTCCATTGATCACGGATGAGAGGTCCAGTCCACAGCCCTGTTATATGGTATGCTGCAGGGCTTCTGTTATATCCTCTACCCTTTAACATCTACATGAAGCCTCTGGGTGAGGTCATTCATCAGTTTTGGGTGAGGTATCATCAGTATCTCCACCCTGGGTCATCAAAATGATACCGTGAAGGTCCTGTCTCAGTATCTGGAAGCTGTGAGGATTTGGATGGGAAACAACAGGCTTCGGCTCAACCCTAGTAAGACTGAGAGGCTTTGGGTTTAGGGCCCCTTGGTGCTAGGGATCTTCCCTCTTTGTTCTACATGGGGCTGCACTGCCCCCGACAGATCCTGTGCACAATTTTGAGTTCCTGGTGGACTTGTGGCTCCTGCTTGAAGAGCAGGTGGCAATAGTTGCCAAGAAGACCTTTACACAACTTTGTGTTGTGTACCAGTTGCACCTATTCCTGGACTGAGAGGCCCTGCTCATGGTCACTCATGCCTTAATCACCTCCCACTTGGATTAGTGCAATGTGCTCTACATGGGGCTGCCCTTGAAAAGTATTTGGAAGCTTCAACTGGTAAAAATGTGGCAGCGCAGGCAGTTATGGGTGCTGGTCACTCAGAACATGTGACACCTGTGCTCCATGAGCTGCAATGGCTACCAGTATGCTTCCAGGTGCAATTCAAGGTGCTGGTGGTTACCTGTACAGCCCTTAGTTGCTTAGAATTGTACATATGAGATGGGAGGCCATATAGATTTATTACATACGTACATACATACATACATACATACAGCTCTATACCATAGCTAAGAATTCTCCATGTGATATAGAAATAGTCCTATTATGTGCTGGAGATGACCAAACTTTTGGGTTGGAGAACCATATTTAGGGTTTTCTTTAGAAGAAAGGTAATGATACAAACTTGGTGGCACTAAATCATATGAATGGATAGGGCCAGGATTCCTACTGCTTAAAAGTTTGGGATTTTCTTTTAGTTTTCAGATGTGTTTCAAAATAGCAGAACCCATGCTAAATTTGAGCTACTACATTGCCAGATATGTGATTCAAGTGGTACAAAATTGATTTGACTGTCACAGATTAACTTTTTTTTCACTAAAACCATTTAAGTATAACAGTATTTAAGGATTAAATATTAATAAAATAAATATAAGAACAATTTAGCAAAGTAAAGTGTCTACTTAAATCAAATTACTGATCAATTCAGAAGATACTGCAAGGTATGAAAATCAAGAAAAGAATCCCTTATGTGAAGAACTCTAGTTCTACTGCAACTGGTGTCATCTCAGCATGGATTCCCAAGAACCCTTTCCTTCATAACGAATAACTTCTCTGTACTTCTTTAAAACAGATTATCCCAAGAAAATATTGTTTCGAAGTACAACCATTACCATAAATAGAAGATTGATTTGCCAAGTTAATACTAACTTCATCCTCTATTCATTGCCCATTCTCAGTCTTGGTATTTCATGGAGAAATGTAGTTATTTTTGCAGATGCATCAATAAACTTCTGCATTGCCCAAAATGCTTACACAAATATTAAAATTTGTGTTATGCTTACCCTCTTTTAATGATACGTTTGGTCTTAGAAATGCTATTTCTGCTTAGAATGTGGGTTCAGCCAAATTTGATGTACACCCTTGAAACAATTTGTTTGCGTGAATGTACTATGTTACTCTCTGTAAGTACTATGTTCTTGGTCTCAGTACTAATAATTAGTTGAATAATTATTCCTGAAGTTGTTATAACAAGTAGAACTTTGACTCTTTGAATGCACTATACAGAAACACATTGCACTGCAGTAAGCAACGTGCTACAGGAAACAAATATTATTTGATTGTTATTAATAAGTAAGCACTTATTTTAAGCAAATTAAAATAGGTGCCTTATGCTAAGCATTGTCACGACGCCTTTCCATAGCTTTTAATGAGGTAATTCTGCTATTCAGGAGACATGCTGTGTTTATGTTGTTAAGTAGTGCTGTGGAATCTAGTTCTCCAAACCTGTATCATTAGTGATACAGAAAGTCCATTTAGATAATTAGAAATTTTGGTTTTGACATTATCCAAAGCTTTTATAGGTGGGTTCTCGTTTTAGCAGTCCCAGTGTAATTTTAAATTCTCATAGGTTGACATATTCATGTTATTGCCACATCTGTAGGAACTTCTCCAAAACCTCTTTGTATACTAGAGCTATTACTTCCTTTTTATAATTTAATGAGTCTAATACTTCCTACAGGCTCTGCAAAAAACCAGACATATTAATACTTATTTTAATATTGCTATTAATGAATGATGTAATTCTAGTTCATTTGCTTTTGCAAAATCTTATTTCCTAAATATGCTACAGTGACTAAATTGAACCTGTCTGTATTTCAGATCTTCAGGAATAATAGAATCTGTCTTACGTTTAAGCAAATTATTAAATAACTCTGCATTATAAATAACATCTGATCCTACAGATGTGGCAATAATATGGATATGTCAGCAGTTCATTAGCTGAATTTAATTTAATGTTTACTATTCCGACAGATTGATACAATAAGCTTCTTCAGTTTGAATTCACCTAGCCCAATGACTGACTATAAGAACAATTTGTGTTGGGAAAACGTGCTAGCAATGTTTGGTCTTATTGTAGTACAAAATTCTGTTGAATTAAAGGGACAGGAAGTCAGAAAGAATGAGCCAGTAAAAGTTATAGTTGTTATTTTTTTATTTAAGAAATATTATTTAAATGCATTCAAAACTGATTGAAATATAGATGAGGGGCACTAAAGGTCAAGACTTAAACAGCCTTTCTAGGAATGAATAGTTAGATAGATGATAATCAGTATAGAATCTAATTAAAAATATACATATGGAATTTCCAGAAACAAACTCAAAATATTACATCCAGTAATACTTCTTACCCAGACAGCCATCAATCTAGCCACCCAGTCAGCCACCCAGCCAGCATGGTTCCCAGCAGTGCTGTGAGGATCAGGAGATGCATGCTTGTGACAGGCCTATGGTTCTAACCAGTGAGAGTCATGTCTCAGAAGAAAACATGCTAATTATGAGTCATTCCTGCCAAGGCTGAGTAGTTCTGGGTTCTGGGTCCCCCAGATCAGGAAGTTGGAGTCTTTCCATCCTTGTTTCTAGATGGGGTGGCACTGCTTCATTCAGACTTGGTTCACAATCTGGGGATCCTCCTGGACAGCTCCTGCTCAAATAGCAGGGGGCAGCTATGGCCAGGGGAAAACACAGTTTGCAAAACTGTGTCATGTGTGCCACTTGTGCCCATTCCTACCCCAGAAGGCCCTGAACATAGTCACTTATATCTTAGTCATCTCCTGACTGGATTACTGCAATGTACTCCACATGAGGCTGCCTTTGAAGACCATCTGGAAGCTTCATTTGGTCCAGAATGTGGCAGTGCAAATAATTATAGGCACAGATTGTTATGTCCGTGTAAAACCGCTACTCCATCAGCTACACTGGCTCACAGTAGGCTTCCAGGTGTAATTCAGGGTGCTGGTTATTACCTTTAACGAACTACATGGCATAGGACCAGGTTACTTGTGTGACTGTCTTCTCCCAAAAATATCTACCCACTCTACACCCTTCCATACGGAGGACATGCTCCAGGTCCCCTGTTTTAAATGTTAGGAGACTTAGGAAGTGAATAAATTATTAAATTATTATAAATTATTAAATCTCTCTTTTGATAATAATAGATGCTTTCTTAAACTTTAAATTAATTTCAGGTTCTGTTAAAGTGACCTTAATTTAAACTATATTACTGCATAACTGATGGCATAAAAGGGAAGTAAGGTTTTAAAATAAACTGTAAGCTGATGTTGCAGATTTAAATAATAAATAATCAAGGCAAATTGTATTGTTTTATGAGGTATCATTTGTGATCTTGATCTTTCAGAGTTGGTAACTTTTGTGTAGTAAAGTCCTCTGTTCTTCTGTAATTTCGTAACAAAGCTAATAGACAAACTCTCAGTCCTCACAATGTTTTTCAAATGTTCAAATATAAAACTGTAACAATTGACCATAATAATAGATCCTATAGGATAAGCCATAGTTACAGTTTGTTTTCAAAAAATGCACAGTTTTGATATATAAAGTTTCTATGATAAATTGTAAGACTGTGCACAGCTGATGCAAACACTTAAATCTAGATTATTTTAATTTGAAAGGGGAAAACTGCATGAAAACCAAGGAACAATTAAAGGAATTTTCTTTAACAATGGCAAACCCACTTGGAAAGATATTTGCCATCATTGGCAACTTGTATTAGAAAAAATAGTTATTTTATTAACAATCTTGTTGCATTATTTACATTTTCTGTATGTAGCAAATGTTATTGAAAAATTCATAAGATGTTTACATGGTTTAACTTCTGGAAGAACTTAGTGGAAAAGCAAATCCTGGACCTAGATGAACATTGGCTGGTTCAGCAGAATTTTTTTTAGACATAAGCTAATATTGAAATAAAATTAAAAATAATGAAAAGGAAAATTGAACAACTATAATTGGATACAATTACTGTATTTGTAAAAATGCAGTATTTTAATATTTTTTCCCAACCATTGTCCTTTAAAGAAGCTGGCAATAAGTCATGAAGAAATTGGACACATGCAGACAAAAGCAGAATTCTTTAGTCAGTCTGAATCTGATATTGTGAGAGACACTATTGATTTATTTTCTGTAAAAATCTCTATATTTGAAGGAAAACTACATGGAGGTATCAGGAACAATAATAGATTATGGAATTCTGCATCCTGATATGTGACTTGGGCTGTGATACAGTCTTAAAATGTTTTCCTTTGGAAACATTAGCTTTTTTTACATATCAGATGAAGAACTTTTGACTTTTGTATTAGCATTCATACTTAAATCATGCCTTGAGCAGGAGCTGTGAGTCCAAGAACACCCTCAAACTGCTAATCAGCTGTATTTGAAAAGGTGCAGCTCCTTTCAGAATTAAAGAGTCATTTGAACCTAGAGCTCCTCCATCTTGCTGTGAATGAGTTTCACTATTTGTCTCCATCCTGACCTGAACTCCAGGCCCTTGGATAGCAGTCTGAAAGCATCACTTATTTGTTCAGGGGTCAAGAGGTAAAGTTGATTTTAAAATTTAAAAAAGTGAATAATAAAAAAGTTGGATATTGTCAACATACTGACAAACCTGACCCCATGCCCATGGACAATCTAATACAGTGGCTTTATGTAGATGTTGAGTAGGAGATCATTTTGCCCTGTGGTATAGCTGAGGGCCTACAGCTTTTTGTCTCCTCTGTCACCACCACCAACTGAAACCATCCTTTTGTAAAGGAAGTAAATCACTCCAAAGTTGTGCTTCCCACTCCCAATCTTTGGAGGCAATTCAATGGAATCAAAAGCTGCAGAGAATCAAGAAGAAAATTTGCTAAACCTAATGTAAATTGTCTCTCAAAATTCAAAAACTATGAACACCAAAATCCAATTTGCAAATTAAAATAGAGTCTTTCTGCTAATCTTGTACTTTGTTATTACTTATAAAAAATATCATTCTTCCTACTTGGTTCTTTTGTTGATTAATAAATGCCAATTGATTTATTGATATTAAAAAATCCCTTGTGAAAATAGGAGAGAATAATACAAGTCTGTTCTGAAAAAAAAAATACTGGTTTTCTTTTCTGTACAGGCTTGTGAGTACTGGCAAATAAATATTCTGTATAATAAATTATTTTCGCTGGACGTTTATAGACTTCTGTGTTAGATTTGTGATATTAAGTATGTTAGTATTTTCTAGAGCATTCCTAGAAAGCCACCATCACTACCACTGTGGGCAGTAAATTTATAGAGACAGAGCTCTCTAAGCCATTATTGAGGAAATTAATTATTGAAGAAACTGCCAACTGAAACTTCTTCAT
This sequence comes from Python bivittatus, assembly GCF_059951505.1. Lineage (NCBI taxonomy): Eukaryota > Metazoa > Chordata > Lepidosauria > Squamata > Pythonidae > Python > Python bivittatus. The sequence continues at coordinate 27,781,242 of NW_028277074.1, forward strand.
TGGACTACTTTATACTTCAGCGCTGCATTTTACTGATTTAAGAGGTATTCATTTTTGACACAATTCCTATCTTATTTTTGGTCCTTCACATCACATAGCAGCTTTGTCCATGGATATATTTGTGGAACCATTTGTGTCCAAATCCTGGGCCAAGTGGGCCAGTCCAGAATTATCATTACAGCATCTTATTGCCTGCTTCTTATAAATATACATTACGGTACAAATGCTAAATATGAAATGCTTTTATTTGTATCAGATAAAGCTGTTATGAGAACTTAGGTGAAGTTCAGCTGTTGGATAGAAACAATCATAAGAAAGTTGGTGGTTTACATCCTTTACAAATGGATAGTTTCAGTCTGTGGTGTTAACGGGAGAGTCTTTGGAAATGTTCTTTATCGGTACTGAAAATTTTGCCAACATATATTACAATGTTTATGGTAGGATGTGATAGAATATTTATAAATGCCACATTCATTATCTAGATGCAAATTACTTACAGGTATATTTTTATTTTGTAATTAACAAAATAGAGTTTTCTGCCTAGTTTGATTTTGTGTTCAACACAACTGAAGAAAATTATGTGGAATAAGGTAGAAAAATTCAAACTAAGGAAATCCTATTGAAGTGACACACATATCTTCCAGACCTGATGATTAATTGAATTTGTGTGAGTAATCCTATGTATAGCTCTATATAGATGAAGGCTGCATCTAGCAAAGCATCAAAGTTTTAGGAAAAAGATAGTTTTGAACATGCAACTTTTCTATGGAAATTATAGGAAAAGGTTCTGTAAGAATACATGAAGGTCTTTAATATTGATTACTTAAAATAAAGAAAATAACCCTTTTCCTTATGTCACATTACATGTTATGCTTCTAATAATAATTCATAATATGAAATGTAACTAGCCAAATTTGGGGTTGACGCTTTATTTATACTGTTGGGGAACTATGAGAGAAAATAATTGCTTACCTATAAGGTGAAAGCTACTAGGATGGGGAGAAAATTCTTCAAGTTGGATTCTGAGAAAAGGTTAGCGAGCCTGCATTTACTGGACATTTAAGTAAATCAGAAGAAATTAATAGGATAAAAGTTACTCTTTCCAAATTTTGCAACACATTTACAATTTTAAAACTATACCAAACTCCATATATTAGAAAACTGTGCATAAAGAAGTGTAAAATAAGGAATAATTACATAAAATTTAGTTTATTAGGAAGATGCTGAAACTGATTTCACATTCTCTTAAGGGAACACACAATGAAATAAAAACATATCCTTAGCACATTTTTCAGGGATCAAGCTAAGATTGTGTTTTCACTCAATGTAACATTTAGAAAGGCTTAGACATTAATGAGACACACAAAGGATTTCTTTATACAGGGGTACATTTTCCTGAAGAGTTCTGGTAGTCCTTTACTACATTCAATTTATTTAGGAATATTTATGTGACAAGTTAAGCATTAACATAATTTTTGCACAATCAGATCTACTTTAGCTTTGTCTCATCAAACGTTAATAGTACTTAACTTGTAAAGTTTAAATGTTTTCCTTTGTAGTCTTTTTATATACCAAAAGAAGCCTGTCTTTTTTATTGTGGGATCACTGAATTTAAGTAGTTTGCTTGAGCTAAAGCTGAAGCATTTTCCCTTTACATTCCGGGAATAATAACACATCGGCAGCCAAATCCAACTCTTTTATATTACTTGGACTTTCTGGAGATCAAAGACAAATTGATTTGCATGAAAAAAGTCATATTGATCCATGTCATTCACATCAACAAAGAAGAAGATTAGTTGATCTCAGGAGACCAGATAAAGTAACAGGGTTTTTTCTCTTGAATAGTTTATTGAACAAGATAGTGGTCTGTTTCCTTTCAGATTATACACGAGCTCTTTCTCAGGAATTGTCATGAATCAAATTGGTGCATTTGATTTATTTTATTGAATTGTAAGACTTAAAGCCAGCCTTTAGAAGTTCAGGTGCAAAGTAAGCAAAATAATTATTCTGAACCTGTTCAATAGCTGCAGAGTTATAGATTAAATATTTTCAGCTACACTCCTTGGAATCCCTATTTCCCTCCCTCCCTCCCTCTCTAAAATATTACCTGTGATTGTGACAGATAAGAACTGTTGGCAAATATATGAAAATATATCAAGAAGAACTTCCATACAAAGGTCATCATTGACCAGGCTGATGAAGTTGTTAACCATCAAATATTGCTAAGCTACAGACAGGACAGTATGGTTAACAGAGAAGAATGCTAGGAACAATCATTCAGCAACATCTGACAGTACATAATTTCCCCAGTGTTGCCACAAATCAGTGTTAAAACATTCCCATGTTCCCACCTGCTAGACTGTGAACAGTTAGACATAAAGGATAATTATCTGACAATATGGAGCCTTGCTTAAGATTACACCAAAGCAAGCAACAGGAGCTGCATGCCATTACAGGCAAAGGCAATAGCCAAAATTTGATTGCATGTAAGGGAGAAAGAGAACGCCATTGGTGTTATAAAGCATTAAGAATTAAATATCAAGAATGATATAAAGCATTACAAGAATGTAGGAAATCTTTAAAAATAATCTAATAAATTCAAATAGTCCAAAACTTAATTTCTCCTCACTCCAACTGGGGCACAGGAAAATAAGGATCATGGAGGGTGTTAAGGGACCAGAAGAGATTGTTGAAAAGCCATGTGTATTTTCATTGTAGGAGGAAGTGGAAGGGAAAAGACAACTCAGTTGATCTGTGCTGATATAAGGAATAGTCCCATAAATTTGGTGTCTAGTTTCTTGGTAGAGCTAAGTGGGATGACCTTCCGGGCATTAATGGTTAACAATATAGATACATGAAGCTCTAGCAAGATCCAGTTGTATTTTGGGGACAGAGTCTAGTGTCTGAAGTTTCTGTAGAAAGTGTGATACTCAAGAATAGAGAAGGCAGGTGTGGGTAACTGCCATACAAGGCCTAAAGCAATGACATGTGATTACACAGAATTACCTGTTCTATAACCCACTACTTGCTGGTAATTTACATAAAAATGAACATACTACTCAGAATAACATTTGTCTTCTGTTTCACCATCAGATTATGAATTAAATGAAAAATGCATTTAACTTCTAAAAGTTGAAAAAGAATCCTTCAAAAATAAGCCACTAATTGAGCATCTCTGTCATAAACAAGATTAGTCATACTTTGAAAGATAACAGGAATACAATAAGTAGTTTATTTATGGTCATACCATAATATAAAGGAAAATTTACCTGTGCTGTAGGCCTTTTAAGAGTTCCTAAATTTCTAACATTTATTCAGTCACCACAAATAACATTTGGCTTTTTTTTAATGTTAATATTACAATTTGAAAGCATATTTGTTTACACCTTCACCCTATATAAATTAATCTATATTATTCTGAGTAACCAGTAGTGTAATTTTAATCATCAACACCAAAGTTCTAGCCAGTTTAAGGCTCTCTGGATATTTTGGTTTCATTGGCCTCAGCTATCATTGCCAGAGCTGTAAGTGCAGCGAGTAAGACTCAGTGAAATCATCAAATTACAAAGAAGAGGCAGAAACAGAAAATGCAGCAAGAGGTATATCTGCAGCATGCAACTCTGATATTTAGTTAGTTTAGGCAACTTACTCCAGAGTCTGCCTTTGAATCCTCATTACTAATGTGCAGTACTACTTCTGCAGGTTTAGCAAAATATAATTATTTTACTGCTAGCAGTGGCAGCTTAAAATGAAGAAAATATATTTAGCATTGCTTTCTAAAGTTTTGCTGTCTTTGCATTTCAACGATCTTTAATTACTGAATTTTAAACCAGAGTATTCAGAAGCAATAGCTGTATAGCTGCTTCACTACTCCTCTCTTTATGCAGACAACAAAGTACGTTGGAGGAGTGCCTTCAATACTCTGATCCTCCTCAGACCCTTTCATTCAGGGTTTTAACTGAGCAAGGCCCACTAAAGAAATGAAGCTTCGTCAGCTCTTTGCCTTGGGCTAGCCTGCTGAAGGAATTCCTTAACTTGCTGAACAATAATGCTGAAGGATACTGTTGGCAATGTGAAACACTTCATTTTCTTTCAACATCTGTAGTCCTGTTTTTAAAGCATTCATGCCTTGGCTTCTCATATTTTTGCATAGCTTTCCATATGTTTATTTTTTTATTTATTTATTTTCAAATTTGTATGCCACCCATCTCCCCCAGTTGGGTGACTCTGGGCGGCTCACAATAATAAAAAAGAAGAAAAAACACAGGACTCTCCAGACATGGACATAATCTATAAATAGTTAAAAAACATATATTAAAAATGGCCTAAAAACCTCCTATAATTTGGCCCTAAAAAACCTGTAAGATGCTGGGAGGGGGGGACAACTCCTCACCCCACCAGCCATCTCACAGGTGCGGGCCCCCCTCTGGCCCCCAGGCCTTCTGGCAGAGCCAGGATTTGATCTCTTTCCTGAAGGCCATTAGGGAGGGGGCACACCGCACCTCAGGCGGCAAGATGTTCCATAGGGCGGGCGCTACAGCAGAAAAGACTCTCTGCCTAGATCCCACCAATCGAAATTCCTTGACGGGTGGGGTCTGCAACCTGCCCCTTCTGCTGGACCGAGTGGGGTGGGCTGAGATGACCGGGGTGAGGCAGTTCCTCAGATAACCTGGTCCCATGCCTTGAAGGGCTTTAAAGGTGATGACCAATACCTTGAATTGGACCCGGAAACAAACTGGCAACTAATGCAGCTCACGCAACAGGGGTGTTATACGTGCCCTCCTAGGGGCAGTAAGAACTGTCCGCGCTGCTGCATTCTGTGCCAGCTGTAGCTTCCGGATACTCTTCAAGCGTAGCCCCATGTAGAGCGCATTACAGCAGTCCAACCCGGAGGTGACCAGGGCATGAGTGACCGTGTGGAGGCCCTCCTGATCCAGGAAGGGGCGTAACTGCCGCACAACACAAAGTCGTGCAAAGGTCCTCCTAGCCACGACTGCCACCTGCTCTTTCAGCAGGAGTCGTGAGTCCAGGAGAACCCCTAGATTACGCATCGGGTCATCTGGGGTAGTGCAACCCCGTCAAGAACCAAAGATGACAAGCTCCTAGATCCTGAGGATGCCCGTATCCATAGCCACTCCGTCTTACCAGGGTTCAGCTGAAGCCTATTGTCCCCCCTCCAGGCCCCCACAGCCTCCAGGCACCACAAGAGGGTAGTCACAGCGTCACTTAAGGCACCTGGGATGGAGATGTATAGTTGGGTATCATCCGCATACTGATGATACCTCACCCCATGGTGCCGGATGATCTCACCCAGCGGTTTCATGTAGATATTAAATAGGAGTGGTGAAAGTACTGACCCCTGGGGCACCCCACAAAGTAGAGGCTGGGGGCTAGACCTCTTGCTCCCTATCAATACCGATTGGGTTCGGCCTTGGAGAAAGGAGCTGAACCAGCATAACATTGTGCCACCCAGCCCCAACTCCTGCAGCCGACCCAAAAGGATACCATGGTCGATGGTATCGAAAGCCGCCGAGAGGTCAAGAAGAGCAAGGATGGATGCACTCCCCCCATCCCGCTCTCGCCAGAGATCATCTAAAAGTGCGACCAGTGCTGTTTCTGTCCCATAACCAGGCCTGAATCCTGACTGATAGGGGTCCAGATAATCCGTTTCCTCCAGTATCCTCAGAAGCTGCCTTTTCTACAACCTTTTCTAAAAAGGGAAGGTGGGAGACTGGACGAAAATTGTCCAGGAGGGTGGGGTCTAGCAATGGTTTCTTGAGGAGTGGGCGGACCAAAGCCTCTTTAAAAGGCTTCGGAAACACCTCCTCCTGCAAGGATGAATTACCACCGCCAGAACCCACCCTAAAGTCACCTCCTTGGTAGTTTTAACTAACCAGGAGGAACAAGGATCTAAACCACAGGTGGTCGCACTGACAGCCCCGAGGACACTGTCCACTTCCTCAGGGGCAACAAGATCAAACCGTTCCCAGATATGTATTGTCGAAGGCTTTCACGGCCAGCATACGATGGCTGGTGTGGGTCTTCCGGGCTGTGTGGCCGTGTTCTTGAAGTTTTGTTTCCTAACGTTTTGCCAGCACCTGTGACCGGCATCTTCAGAGTGCAGGAGCACAGACAGGAGCAGTTCTCTCTGTGCCCAGGGTGATGTGACCCTTTTGTGGGTATTTATAAAGATCTGGGGGGGGAAGGGGGGATTGGGTGTGTGTGGAGGGGATTCAGTTACTGAGTGGCTGCTTGTTTTGGTGTCAGAATCTGTGTGTATCTTCCTGGGGATTAGGCAGGGTTTTTTCTTCTATTGAATTGTTAACGAGGGGCTGCTGGGGGTGATTAGCAAGTTCATTGTGTGAACTGTTCACATGTCCTGGTGGTTGAGCTGAGTTCGTTGACCTTTTGCAGGCTGTATTTTTCAGGATTGGTAGCCAGGTTTTGTTGATTTTTAGATTCTCCTCTTTTTTATTGAAACTGTGCTGGTGTTTGTTGTGCAACTGTGCTGGTGTTTTTTATTGAAACTGTGCTGGTGTTTGTTTTATTGAAACTGTGCTAGTTTTGATAATGCCTCTTTTCTGACGTGGGTGGTGGTTGGAGTTTTTGTGTAGGTTTTTGTGTGGGTGGGTTTTCTGTAGACTTTGTGTCCTAATTTGAGGTCTGGTTTGCATATGACCAATGTGTCTAGAAATGGAATTTGGCCGTCCACTTCTTTTTCCATGGTGAATTGTATATTGGGGTGGACGCTGTTTAGGTGGTTCAGGAACTTCTCTAGGTCTTCTTCATCCTGACTCCAAATTGCAAAGGTGTCATCCACAAATCGGAACCAGACTGTTGGGGTAGCTGGTGCGGTTTCTAAAGCCCGTTTTTCAAAATGTTCCATGTAGAAATTTGCTACGACTGGGCTCAGGGGGCTTCCCATGGTGACACCATCCATCTGTTCGTAGTACTCATTATCCCATAGGAAGTAACTGGTTGTTAGGCAGTGCTGAAATAAGGCTGTTATAACTTTTGGGAAGATCTGTTTGATGAGTGCCAGGGTGTCCCTCACTGGTACCTTGGTGAACAGGGAAACCACGTGAAAGCTGACCAGTTTGTCCGTGGGGTTGAGTTTCAGGGTGCTGATTTTGTTGATGAAATGTCCTGAGTCTCTGATGTGGGCTGGAGTCTGTCCAACGTGGGTCTGTAGAAGGGTGGCCAGATGTTTGGATAATTCATATGTCGGGGAGCCAATGGCGCTTACGATGGGTCTGAGTGGGATCGAGTCTTTGTGGATTTTGGGGAGTCCGTATAGTCTGGGTGTAAGGGCTTCTGTCTTGCATATGCGTTGAAGTACGTTGGGGTGAAGGGAGGAGCTCCTCGTCAGGGTGTTGGTTTGTTTCATGATTTTGCTGGTCAGATCCCGTTTTAGTTTTCTGTATGTGGTGGGGTCTAGTAGTTCTCTAACTTTGCCTTTGTATTCATCTGTTTTCATAATTACAGTGGCGTTGCCCTTGTCAGCCGGCAGGATGATGATGTCAGGGTCCGAATTGAGGGTTTCTAGGGCATTTCTCTCTTTCCTCATTATGTTGCTGGTGGGAGGCTTTGCTCTCCGTAGGATCCTTGCTGTCTCACCCCTTATTTCCTCTGCTTCCTCTTCAGGACAGTGGCGGATGGCTGATTCCACATTGGCGATGATACCTTCCACAGGAATTCTGGGGGGTGTGATTGCGAAGTTTCCTCCTTTGGCTAGGATGGTGGTTTCTTCTGGCGCGAGTTGGCATTCCGTCAAATTGATGACAATGCGGGCGGGATCCAGCACCGGTTTTGGTTGACTGTTTTGGCATTTGTTAAACTTTTGCTTTTGCCTGGTTGTGTGGTCAATGATATCCTTTTCCATTTTCCTGTAGGTTAGGGTGTCAATCTTGTCCCAGTCCTGACTTCTCATTTTCTGACTGATGCTGATGTGTGTGTCAAATAGTTCTTTGTCTGTGATGGCAAGTTTTCTGCGGGTTGTGTGTATTCTCTCACGTAGGAGGGCTTGTTCAAGTTGGTCGTAAATGCGGTTAGCTTGTGGAGATTTGAGAGTCCTTTTCGTTCTGAGAAAAGCTGGGATGGTCCCAGTGTCTCTGCATCGTAGTAGGAAGGTTAAGGAGCATAGTAGGTGTGCTTTTTTGTTCCGGAGCGTTCCTAGTCTCCGTGTCTGTCGGAACGTTTCTCCCCGTAGAGGCGTTCAATGTATTGTCAAAGGCTTTCAAGGCTGGCATACGATGGCTGGTGTGGGTCTTCCGGGCTGTGTGGCCATGTTCTTGAATTTTTGTTTCCTAACGTTTTGCCAGCACCTGTGACCGGCATCTTCAGAGTGCAGGAGCACAGACAGGAGCAGTTCTCTCTGTGCCCAGGGTGATGTGACCCTTTTGTGGGTATTTATAGAGATCTGGGGGGGGGAAGGGGGGATTGGGTGTGTGTGTGGGGGGTTGAGTTACTGAGTGGCTGCTTGTTTTGGTGTCAGCATCTGTGTGTATCTTCCTGGGGATTAGGCACTGGACACAAAATCCTATTTGAAAACACAGAGATACTGGACAACACCAACAGCCACTATACCAGGCTATACCGGGAAGCCATTGAGATTCACAAATACCAGCACAGTTTCAATAAAAAAGAGGAGAGTCTAAAAATCAACAAAACCTGGCTACCAATCCTGAAAAATACAGCCTGCAAAAGGTCAACGAACTCAGCTCAACCACCAGGACATGTGAACAGTTCACACAATGAACTTGCTAATCACCCCCAGCAGCCCCTCGTTAACAATTCAATAGAAGAAAAAACCCTGCCTAATCCCCAGGAAGATACACACAGATTCTGACACCAAAACAAGCAGCCACTCAGTAACTCAACCCCTCCCACACCCCCAATCCCCCCCTTCCCCCCCCCGATCTCTATAAATACCCACAAAAAGGTCACATCACCCTGGGCACAGAGAGAACTGCTCCTGTCTGTGCTCCTGCACTCTGAAGATGCCGGTCACAGGTGCTGGCAAAACGTTAGGAAACAAAACTTCAAGAACACGGCCACACAGCCCGGAAGACCCACACCAGCCATCGTTCCCAGATAACTGGGCAAGGATGCTCCCCGGGCAACTCCACTGGACCTACTCCACGCTTGGCTTCCAACTGAGAACGGTTGGTACAGCTTGCCTTGTTCATCCCATTCTGCTCACATATTTACACCCACACAACAGTATTGCCTGTTCCTTCTTTGTATAGTAAAGGAAGGACTCAAAATGCCATTTATATATTATATGTACTTTTTTTTTCTTCTCACTCTATAAGAACAATGTTCACATTCATAAGACTTGTAAATCTATCTATCTATCTATCTATCTATCTATCTATCTATCTATCTATCTATCTTACAAGAAAGTCATATTTATACAATGGAAAAATAGATTTTCTGTAGAATAATTGACAAGTGTAACATCTCAGTTTGAAACTGGAGAAAACAACTGGCATGGTTTGGTATAGAACAATAATTAAGCTCTTGAACTGTCATAGAAATCTCCAACTAAGCCATGAACTGAAGTCATAATGTCACTTAGAAATATTGGAATATAATAATAGCATTAGTATTTAAAAATTGTTCAGAAATTTGAGAAACTTTGAAGAGCTTAAAAGAATTCTCAGAAAAAAAAATAGTCAATTATTTTCATCATAGCCTGAATCTTCCCAAGATTGAAATCCTATATACAGTAGTGTAAGATAAGTATCACAAAGTCGTCCTCAGTCCCATTATACTTTTAACAAAGAAAAATAATGTGTGTTTGATTTCTATCATCACTCCTTGCTTCCAAAAATATTACATCATAGACATTAGACTTTTCATCTCCAAGAATACATCTGGTAGATTGTGGCTTTCCGTACATTATTATTTCACCACAACATATGGCTCTTTCATTAACCTTGCATAATTTCTCTACTGTTGATTCCTGATCTCTTTCCCATGTCACTTTTTATGTTGAAATAAATTTCCATTGAAACGAATTTTCACTGATCAAGATACAATATTTATTTTTAATTCTTATCCCATATGAAAATTCTAGTATATGAGATGTCCTTTCCACCAAAGTAGAAATATTTTTCATCATATATTTAAGCTGTGGTACCTTGCACATATACATTATATATTTAAACCAATTTCATTTCTTGCTGTGATATACTTGTTTGTGTTATTTGAGATAAAGGGCAAACACAACAATAAACTTTTTTTTTTTTTAGTAAAACTGAATAATTGTTAGTTGCAAAATCATAATTATCATATTTTCTAATTATCTATTATTTGTTGTCTGCTCTTATTCATAACAATTTCTGGTATTTATATTTATTCCAGGTTAGCAATGATCACCATGAATTCTAAAAAAATCATAGGCAAATTAATTAAGGATGATATTGCCCAAAAACGGGGAAGTAATAGTGCAGAATTTGTTTAATCAGCTTGATGGAATTCAGAACATTCACTAAAATTTGAAAATAAATTAAGGTGTACAAAGCAAGGCCAGGTTTTAATTTTTATTTTCATAGAAAGTTTCATTTTCACCCCCCATGACTCACTCTCTTCTGTAAGCCAATTATGATACACATAGTGACATAGATGATACTAAAAGCTTGGTGTATAATGAAAACAAGTTTTTAAAGTAACAGCTGAAGCCATGTATAACATAATGTGTATGAAAAATGATTCAATATATTTGTTGATAAGTAAAAGCAAAATTACAGCATTGTAGCCAAAAAAAGTGAAAATGAAAGGATAAAAGAAAGAAATGAAATGCTGAGGGGAAAACAGTTAGGAATTGTTTTTAACATGATTTTGAAACATGTTAGGATAAAGCACTCAGATTGTACGGGCATTGAATAGGGAGGTGGGAACAGAGACTGCTCTTCACTGTAATTAATTATTGCTCTCTTCACAGTTCATTGCCAAACTTACAGTTATGCTGTGCAGCATGGTAGTTATAACCTTCCAGGAGATACTTAGAATTAAATTATAAGATGATTTCAGGATGTTCTGGCTTGCTAAAAGCTTAAGTACAAAATGAAACAATATGTTTTGCTCAACCGCTAGTGTATTAAATATATACTGTAAATAATGCTTCATATACTTTGCATACAAAACTAGCAATAGGGATGATATTCATTTTGCCTATGTTTCAATGGGCTAACTTAATTACACTTCCTGAATAAATATGCCTTTACTCTGTAGCTTTCTTCCTTCTGACGTTTGTGATACTATTGCCTGATGTATATGTTTAAAAAGTATAAAAATGTGAACATTAAGAAAAATTGCACGTCAAAAAGTATGTATCATAGAAAGTGCTTTAACTGTGCCCCTATTTTGGAAATTGTAAACAAAAATGCACTTAAATAAATAGGTATGCATATTCAAATACATTAAAATATATATGAAGTATATTTTCAAATATTATTAAAAAAAACAATTTTAACTGGAAAGATGATACAATTAAACATTTAACATTTTGTCAATATAGAAAGCAAAATGTACAAGTTCATCCCTTTGGAAAAGTTGAAAAATCATCAGAAGATTCCATACACATTCATTACATACATATTTTTTCCTGGTAAAGTTGTGAAAAGTTGCTTGAAAGTTGCAATCTTCCAACTCTGGAATGCTGTGTTAAGTATGATCAATTTTTAAATGTTGCAATGTGAAACATTGTAGAAATAGTACATTCAGGCTAATCCATGGCTGTTAAACAACCACTAAAATGGTTGCAACTTTCCTATGACACTTTTGTTGTGTATTTGGTAAAAAAAAGTTGTGGTTGGTGGTTTTGAACTATTTTTTATAGTTCAGCAGTTATTCAGAAGTGTGTACAACACCAATAAAATTAACTACAATGCAAATGTAAATTACATTGATGAATTACAATGCAAATGTAAATTACGTTGAAGCACAACGTTTAGTTCTTAAGGTCACTGCAGTTTACTATAATAATGTTTGATTATTATAATCTGTGTCTGCAACATAGGAATTTCCCATAAAATTTTGGGGGTGAAATTATTATAGTTCTCAGTTTATTAGCCTCATTTCTCAGCTCAGACTGAATCTTTATGTTTTCCCAAGGCTTCTTGATTTGGTGCCTGATACCAAACAAAAGGACTATAAATAGATAAAATATGGAGCTGCACTTTGCCTCAGAGAAGAGACTTCTGCTTAAACATTTTCAGAGATCTTTCTGACATGAGATTGTATTAAACTGCAAACTTGAGAACAATTGCAGGCAAAGGTAGAGAAAAAAATTAATGTTTGCATTAGGATGAACGGCTTATATTTGAGTGTACGTATCTTATGGATGCTGGAAAACGAAAAGCTTGTGTGTATGATTCTGTGTATGTCGATATACATTTAAATATATATGATACAGGGGATATCAAATGTCAGGACAATAGGCCACTCATATTATGTTTATTAATTTTATTATTTTTTTCCCAGAGAAAATGTTGCTGTACTTAGGAATGTCCAAATGTCATGTGTCAAAAGAGTAAGGAAGAATTACTCCTTAAATGAATTGGAAAATGGCAACCAACTCAAACATTTAATGCAATTTATGTAATAAATTGACTATGAGGCCTGACTTTTGGTGCACCCTATATATTGAAATATACAACCCTCCTTATAGGCAGGTATTTGTCACAAAAGTAGAATGTAGTCTTCTCTATCAGGAAGCAAAATCTACTTGCCAATTCTTGGTCGGCAAAGGAAGAACAAATGCAGTGTTTTAATCATAATAGAAATGAACTTAATGTTAAGTCCATCCTGTGGTTTCTACTCATACAATCAAGCAATTGTCTTGTTCGTTGCATACTAAATTGAAATCTGTTTAACTGTAGAATAAAGGATCATTTGGGGCCATCATTATGAATTAAGGGTGCCTGTGAATCAGCTTTCAGTAGCTGATCAATGTCTAGTCTGGCTGTTCTCTGGAACTGCATAATATCAACAATGTATTTACATTTTTGGATTTTTTTAAAATAAAAATTTAACTGTAAAATATTCCAATAGGCACTCCCTCTATGAATGTTGTAAAAATGTTTTTCCCCACAAGCTTTTTAAGGAATGCATTCTAATTAAATATTGTTATATATTGTTTTAATATATTTGTTATGTATTTTATGTGGGTTATTGATTTTTTTTTTTTACTATAACCACTTAAAGATACTTTGGCCTAGTAAGTGGTATATAAATATATTAAATATAAACATATTTTAAAATAAAATACACATTGATATTCTAAAAAGGGGATGTTATTTTTCCCCCATGCAATGAAGGAAGAAAGAAGGTTAATGGCATTAGCATCAGCCCATCCTAAAATGTAGATTTAGGATCAGGTTTACTTTTGCTACACAATCCCAGTTAAAAACAAGGCTTTTGAATTCCAATTTATACAGTATATTACAATGGAAAGATGGGGAATGACTATTTTAACTATTAGGTAATGCCCATCAGGAGAACTACTAACAGGATACAACTGTGGTTTGGGTTGGAAGCTGCTGAGAAAAGGAAATATATGTGGAACCTTCCCCCCCCCCAAAATTAAACTAATTTTAAACTATTTTAAAATTGGACATGTTTTAAGAATATTAAGCTTCCAAAGAAAATATTTTATGAAACCTCTCCTCTCCTCTCCTCTCCCTTCCCTTCCCTTCCCTTCCCTTCCCTTCCCTTCCCTTCCCTTCCCTTCCCTTCCCTTCCCTTCCCTTCCCTTCCCTTCCCTTCCCTTTAGGGAGTTAAATTTGCTGGAATTTGTTCCATTGCATTGTAGATCATTTGTAGGTCTCATATTCAACATGCAGGCAGATACTTTTGAAAGGAAATATTTAATGTGCTGACAGATAAAACAATTCTGTCAGTGATATTTGACCTGTGACAGCTGTTTCAACATTAAGGTGATCTTTTGATGTTACATATATCAAGTGATAAAAATCAGGAGGAGTATGGTAGTGTCTTTTCCAACTAACGAGTGTTATTAAAAAGCATGAGCTTTTGTGAGCTATAGCCCATTTCATCAGATGCGGGGTAAAGTTTAGTTTAACAGCTGCAGGTCATGGAAGCATATATCTTTTAATAAAATTTGTTAACTGGGAAAGGTGCTACCTGTTCTCCTTCTAAAATGTCTACAAGGGATAAAAATATATCTGCAAAAGTAAGCCTCACAACAGAAATTATTTTACTGTTTTATTTACTCAGAATGTTCTTGCCTGGAAACAGTATACTTTGATTGATTGATTGATTGATTGATTGATTATGTGCCATCAAGTTGTTTTTCACTCCTAGCAACCAAATAGATCTTCTCCATGATGATCTAATCCTAACCTGTTCTTTCAAGTCTTCCAATGGTGCACTCATCGCCACTGTAACTAAGTCCATCCACTTTGCTGATTGTCTTTCTAGGTTGAAGTTAAAACAGATAAGCATCCCTTTTTAACTGTGATAATAACAGAGAAGCATAATCTGTACAATTACATGTGCCCCCCCAAAGTCAAAAGTATAACCACTAGAGATCCTTCCAAATTTGATAGAAAATTGTAATTTTAATGTAATAGAGTTATTTAATTCTTCAGAACTAATAATAACTCTCTTCTACTCTGGTACAGCTATTTTTAATCATACTTCATCTCATGAGCAGATGACAGACAACAGGCCCTTCTCTCACAAAGTTGTCTCATCCCAGATAACTAAAAAGACTTTTTTTCCCCCTCACATAGACAAATATTTGTCATGCACATACACCTAGGTGTCATAAGGATGCAAAATAGGATAATTGGCTTTTTAAGCAGGACATGACTTTATTCAGTGTGGCTGCCCTTATAACTGGCTACTGCCACAACTGCTGTTGGCTGCTATTGTTGCTGCTGCTGTTATCTGAGAAGACTGCTGGAAGATGATGCTGGTGAAATTGAGCCTCAGAGGAGGAAAGGCAAAGAAGCTGAACATTTAGGGCATCCAAAGCACTTAAAAACCCAGAGAGAGGACAGCAACTGATGGATGGGACTCCAACTATGACAGAGAGAGATTGAGGTGCTTGTTGACCCAAGGAATCTAGACTGAAGGCAGTGGTGATTTAAAGAAACTGGCTGAAAGAAAAGGTCCAGTGATGAAAAGGACAGTGATCCGTTTTTAAGGAGAAGAGAAAGAGATGTTTTCAGAAAAGCAACAGTGTATTCTAAATTTCTATGTGCCTTCTTTTTCCCTGGAAGGCAACCAGCTGGGTAAAGTACTGTACAAGAGAGTACAGGGATAACCTGGAAATCAAGATGACTTTTCCTTGTAAGGTGAGATAGAGGGGATAGAATAATAAACAAAGTTCCTTGTTAGTAATTAATTAGGAAAGAATAGAGAAAGATGGAAAATATAATGCAAGGTAGCTGCAAGGCATAGAAACAGTAACTGAAGCACATAAAAATCACCTTAACAAGCTTTAAAAGATATGAACAACTTCAGAAATAGAATATATAGTAACTAAAAAGAAGACTGATTTAATTAAGCACCTATTTATTTTCTAAATTCTTTTCCCAACCTCAACGCTGTGTTGTGCATTGCCTTGGTACACAGCATGCTAAAATAACACCAATGACATCCTACTTAAAGACTGTGTGCTCCTTATAAGTAGTATATACACCAATAAGACATTTATTTGCATGGTGCCATCTGTGTGTGCTTGTGCATGGTATTTAACAGAGTAGAAATTCAGTGCAGAAGAGACAAGATACAACAGAAGAGGGTAATGTTTGAAATAAAATTATTTCAGTTATATGGGCATGGTTGGTGACAGGTATAGGAGAATGAGCTGAACATATTTATAAATAAGTAGCTTCTGAGGAAGGATGTGAAATGAAATAGATGCCCAGGCAGTGGCTTACAATGTTGCTAGCTATTCCATTTTAAGCCCCCCCCCCAACACACACACTTTTCCTTTCTGCTCACATGACCCAGAGTAAAGCTGTTATTGGGATTGGCTTGCTAGGCATATTTTCCCTAACTTGTTTATTATCACATATGAAAAATATAACTGAGGGCTTGGCATACCTGAAAGAATGTGTTTCAGACTGGAATAACTTATATCTTTATTTTATTTATTAAATTTGTCCCCCACCCATCTCCCCCCAATGGGGGACTCTGGGCGGCTCACAACACATTAAAACAATAAATAAATATACAATTAAAACCTATAACAATTCACATTTACAAAAATAAAAGGGAAAAAATCCAGGAGGCTGATGGTTCAAGGCAGCAACGCCAGGCCACTAAGGGACTAGCCAACCCCCCTCCTCATCCCAGGCCAGATGGCAGAGCCAGGTCTTCAAATCCCTCCGAAAGGCCAGGAGTGAGGGGGCCAATCTCACCTCTAGGGGCAAGATATTCCAAAGGGCGGGGGCTACAGCAGAGAAGGCCCATCTTCTGGACCCCGCTAGTCAGAGTTCTTTTTCTAAAGGGGTCCAGAGCATGCCCTCTCTGTGTGATCTGGTGGGATGGAATGAACTCATGGGGGAGAGGCGGTCTCTCAGGTAACCTGGTCCCATGTCATGTAGGGCTTTAAGGGTGATAACCCACACCTTGAATTGGACCCGGAAGCAAACCAGTATCCAATGCAGCTCGCGAAGCAGTGGTGTTATATGGGTCCTCCTTCAGGCCCCAAAAATAGCTCGCAGGTGCATTCTGGACCAGCTGAAGCTTCCAGATACTCTTCAAGGGTAGCCCCACGTAGAGCGCATTGCAGTAGTCTATCTTATTTATGTCTTGTAGATAATTTTCTAAAGATTTATAATATAATATAGTTGTGTGACTTAAAAAAAAAAGACACTAAAATGTCACTAAGATCCCGCTTCAACAATGAGAATGGAATATTAACATTTTTATCCTACACTTTTTTCCCATGTTCAAGATATGATCCATTAGTTTTCACATGTAATGGCTGCATCATGGTCTTATTTTATTGCTTATTTATTTATGCTGAAAGAACCAAGAACAGGAGAAGATAAGATGTCACTTAATATGCTTCATATTGTTCTTGAAGAACAGATGAAGTAGTCACTTCCCTTGCCTTCTCTTTCTCCTTTCATCTAAGTAAACAAGCACACAGAGCTAACATACTATACATAATGCAAGCTATCCATTCCTGAACTCTTAATGTGATTAAAAAATGACTTCATGTAATTTGCTATTGTAAATGTTCATCTATTCATAATGTCATTTTTCATTATGTTAAACTGGCTTAGACCAATTTGGTTTACTGTATACCTCTTTCTTATTTTACAAGAAGAGTGGAATATATTGTACTATGGGAACCACATTAATGCATATGATTAGTAAAATCTTGCTGTACTCATGGCAAATTTTATATATTTATCAAAATGAAGATAATAAATGCTTATTTTCTGAATTTTCCTAACTAACACATCTCAGTTCGACTATCTGCACCCTGAAAATGGACGAAGGTGCTTTGCTTTATAAATCAACACAAAAAAGGATATTTCCAGTACTCAAAGAGTAGGAAGAAGTTTAGATACAAAAGGTCTAGCTAGGCCACAGTTAGAGATTAATCAAGCCGCTTACAGATGCTATATCACATCCATCCTGTCAAATTGAGGATATTACAAGTTGCCCTTGAAAGCCTGCTACAGAGTTCTCACTATAATGCAAAAGATATGTTTGTTGCATAGACATATCTGGAAATAAAAGAAATCAGGAAAATAAAGCAAAACTTAATGATCAAATATTTAAAGAAGCACAGTGAATCTCTATATGGAAAATTCCATATATCTATTTGCTAACTGGTGCCCCTTGAAGAGAACAGAACATTTAAGCTATCATAAATGCTACAATTCGTTTACCTAGGAATTACAGCAATTTCTTTGGCTGGGAATGCTGTTTTTCCTGAAAATGTAATATTATAGTAACAAAACAGCCTCGTATTATTGGAAAATATAACAATTTTAACAGTTTTTTCTGATATTATACCACCTAATTTTAAAAAAGTGAATTATCAATAGAATTATGTTTTTATCACTGAAACACTGAGTACAAATCTAATATATCTTACTGTTTAAGGCAGAGCTGAAAGATCATGGTTCCTTTTTTATTATGCATTTATTTGCTTTAATATACATATCAGGTAAAGGAAAGAAAAGGATATGAAAAAGGAAAAGAAGGAAAAGGGTATAAAAAAGAAGCAGGGTAAGAGGAAAGAGGAAAAAAAAGACAGATATTACAATACCTATAGAAAAGAACTCAGGTTTTTACACAGTATTAAGCAGTGAGTACACAAAGTAATATTTATCTTTTTATTGTCAGTCTTTTTATTGTCAGTAGAGAACCAGCTCAGAAGCAGAGAGCAATCAGATGTCAATCCAATACTGTAAATTTGGGGTGACGCTGCCTTTCCATTATGAAAAATAAAGTTTCTTACTATGCTTCATGCTCAATTGATCCATAGTTCTTCATAGAATAATAAAATCCAATCATGCATTTGAATCATATCACTTTTCCCAAACAGGGATATTAAACAAAAACAGGAGGATAGCAGGACAGATCCATATCATAACTACTCCCTCTATCATTTATATTGTCAACCTTTTTTAAACATTGCCTGAAGTATCCAATGAACCTGAATTACTTTTGCTGAATTACTCTCAATTTAAGATCTAAGAAACATACATTAAGGCCCTTGGTCATTTATTGGTCATTTATTTGTATTCCAACACTTTATTTCAACATTCTTGCAAATAACTAATATCCACCTTACCAATACTTCTTAATATTCTGTTTAAATAATATTGCAGATTTGGAATAATCCACAGTACATTTCATTGCCTTAGAGTAATTCAGGAGATTTAGATGTTTTTAAAGCATTGGGACCACATTTTGAAATGAAAAAAATATGACTTATTTTTGCATTTTAGACAATCCAAATTCCTCTTGCAATAACTCCTGAAGTGATTTTAAAACGTGGCAATTAGCTAATTTAAAATATTAACACATTAAATGGCCCATGAATTAATAGAAAATTAATTAATTTCGCCAAACTTTATGCTATTCCAGTCACTGATACATAACAATCAGCATAAGATAGTATAAAAACATAATCATAAATTCAAGATTTTTTTTTTAAAAAAAACCCTTATTAACTACAGCAAAAGAGGGTAATCTTCACCTCTTTCTGAAATGAAACCAAGGAGAAGCCTGCCCTGGCTTTGGGGAAGAGTATTCCATTGGGTCAAGGGGAAAATGGTAAAAAAAATATCTGTTTCTGCAACTACCTTCCCCATAGTCTCTCAGTGGGGATGAATGACAAACACACCAAACCTGGTAGAAAACCCATGTTGGGCAGACTTTGGCTGGAGAAGATGAGGACCTAAGCCATTCAGGGCTTTTCAGGTGCTTATATACTTAAAAGCTCCTGAGTGTTATTTTACCAATGCTCTTGTTTCATTTTTTAAAAATTCTTCTTTTTCTATGAAACAAAAGCAATAATATGGCCACAAGTATATGCTTCACAAACTTAACACACTTTCCTTTCTTGGCAAGGCAAACTCAGCCTATATAAAATAGGTGTCATACACTCCCACCAGAAAACCTGACAAAAGTCTTACTGCTGCATCTTGAACCCATTGTTAATTACTTACTTACTTACTTATTTGTTTGTTTGTTTGTTTGTTTGTTATTTGTAAGGTTTGTAAACTGCTTCATTTGAGGACAATATGCAATGTACAATATCAAAACACAAGACAAGAAACAATATAACTAACAATATCAATATTACCCTGTAAACAATCATAGACAAGAATGGCACAGATCTTTCTCAGGTTGTTCAGTCACCAAAGGCCTTCTAGAAAAGCCAGGTTTTAACTATTCAGTGGAAGGCCACAATGGTCTACCTCAAGAAATAGGTAATTTTGAAAGAGCAAAACAGCTAATGAGAACACCTACTTTCACGTTCTCCTATCTTATCTCCTTATAAGGAATATAAGACCAGTAGACAATGCAGCTCTTGTAACAGTGGTGTCATGGGAGAAAACTATGATCATCTAGTAAACACAGGGAAAGCTGCATTTTGCACAATTTGAAGTTTTTGGATGGTCTTCCAGAGCATCCCCATAAAGAGAATTTCTGTAAGTCATTCAAGGGCATCCCATCCAGAGATCATTGCAGGTAATGGTAATGATAGGTAATCAGTGCATATAGGTCAGTCCTTAAAAAAGGAGCATGGCTGGTAAACCATCCAGAGACAATAATAGGCATTCGCCTGAATACTTCGGTATTATGACAGGTAATAAGCAAAACACTGGAAGGAATCACTGTGGTAATTTTACTTAGAATGACTGCTATAGCTGGAACTATTAGATTTTAAGGTAGAGTTGAGGGTAAAAGAGGAAGCTTTTTCTATGTATATTGACTTTGGTTATGAAAATCCTTTCATGCTTTATAACCAACTAAGGACAACTAAAAAGAATGTGTTAAAACAGATGGAACTCTTATGTGTCTTCCTGAGAAGATGCCACATGATTTAGACAGGTTTCAGCATTTTGTTAATATATAGGAAAACATCAGTTAAACCATCTGTTTATGCTTCATTTGTCATCTCAGACAACACATACAGAATACATTAAGTGCGCCATACAGCTGGACAATAGAATTTGAAGAAATGTAAACCAATGCAGGAATTTCAGGGAGATGTAAGAATTGGTGATAGATAGATAGATAGATAGATAGATAGATAGATAGATAGATAGATAGATAGATAATTTTTGCAGAGTTGCATCAGTTTTACAAATTTTCAAAATTATTTGTGTTTACATTTAAAAAATCGAATGACTCATGTGCAAGAAAGTCACACAAATAAAGGGAGAACAAGAGTAAAACAACCATAATTAAATGGCAGTTTTACAATAGGAACTCAGTGTTGTAAACCTTCCTTAAACATGAACAAATATGCAGCTCAACCATGACAAGTCCAAGTTGGTGTGTGTTTTAGGACCAATTGGGCCAAGGATGTTTCATCCTTAGTCTGAAATGGGGTTGCTAGTTCTGGTGTATATTTTGAGAATTTTCTTGAATCCTCAGTGCTTGAGAAGCAGATGCAGCTATGGCTATGAAGACCTTCACAGAAGTCCATCTTGGGTGCCAAGCATGCCCTTACATGGACCAGGAGGCCCCTCAGACAGTCACTCACCCATTGATCATCCCATATATGAACTAATGTGCTATACATGGGGTTGCCCTTGAAAACCATTTGGAACCTGCAGCTGGTCCAGAATGTGGCTACCCAGGCAATTATGGATGTGTCTCATCAGGTCCATATAACACCTTTGCTCTGTGACCTGCATTGGTTACCAGTTGGCTTTTAGGTACAATTCAAGATGCTGCTTATTACCTGTAATGTCCTTCGTGCCATTTGGCTTGGTTATTTAAAGGCTTGTCTGTCTTTGGTGATTTCTGCCCAAGTTGCATGATTGGGCAGATTTGGCATCTCCTATCCATTAAGTAGTGCCACCTGATGGGATCTAGGAAGTATCTGATGTAGCACATGGAGCATCATTCGCCTGTGATATATCTGACTCCCACCCTAGACATGCCTACGAGAGCTTTGAAAACCTGGCTCTTTCCCCAGGTCTTGGGTTAGAGTAGATGGTGGGTGTGATGGACTGGAATGGTGGGAGGGGAGTAAAGAATGTGCTCTCATCTCCAGAGGACTGAGGAAGAGATAAGCGGAGGAAATTGGCACCTCCCTAAGAAATCCCATTGGTGTGAACTGACCGAGCCTGGGAACTGGGCTTCAGTCTGGGAAGATTCTTGTAAATGGGTTGTAGCTAATAAACCTTGCTGGATAATTTCTGTATGGTCTCCTGGATTTCCTTGGGCTAGGCCTGACAGTGGGTTCTGTTTGTTTTTCAATATTTGCTTTTTTTTTCTTCTTCTGGCATTTGGGTTTTTTATTTGCATTTATGATTGTTTTTACTGTACATCACCCAGAGTGATTGTATTGCTGGGCAACCTTACATATTTCTACATAAATTACATACATACACAAATTTTTAAAATTGATTATGTGCCATCAAGTAAGTGTTGACTCTTAGTGACCACATAAATATATTTTCTACATAACGATCTGTCCCTAACCTGGTCATTCAGATGTTCCAGTGGTACACCCATTGCCATTCTGAGTGCCTTTTCCT
This sequence comes from Python bivittatus, assembly GCF_059951505.1. NCBI lineage: Eukaryota > Metazoa > Chordata > Lepidosauria > Squamata > Pythonidae > Python > Python bivittatus. The sequence continues at coordinate 27,803,471 of NW_028277074.1, forward strand.
TGCTGCTCATCACCCTCTTCTCTTTTCTTCCACCTTGCCCACTATCAGAGCCTTCTCCAAAGAGCTGGGTCTTTGCATAACGTGGCTGAAGTACGATAATGTATGCCTGGTCATTCATGCCTTGAGTGAGAACTCCGGATAGACTAATTCAATGACCCACTTGATTGTCTGATTTTTGGGGGGGTGGGGGGATTTCCATGGTATTTTCAGGAGTCTTCTCCAAAACCAAAGTTCTAAAGCAACTATGCTTTTTCAGCTGGCTTCTCCTTTCTATAGGCAAAGACCCATCACAACATCTGAATAGCTATTCCAAAGCTTTCATGGTTACTCTATGAAGTGTTAATTTGCAGCATATTTCTTGACTGCTTGTTCCTTTATTGCTGATGATTAATCCTAAAGGGCAGAAGCTCTATAGATGCATAGATACATACACCAAATAGCAGCTCGAAAGCTACTGCTTTTTCTTGCTCACATTGTATAATTAGCTTATCTCAAAAAAAGAAAAGGGAAGAAGACAGATCAGACTAGAACAGTATTTATCATACATACTATTGCCAAAATAACTACAAGGACATGGACATAGCTATGGACATGGAGTCACTAGGGGCTGGACTTTCAGGCAGTAGTTTATTGTCATCTTTCAGGTCCTTACCATGATTGTCTCAAGTCTTAGCCAGACATTTGGAGTTCCATTGGGTGCAGTGAAAATTGATCTCAGGAATTTTGTTTGCACTGATTTCAGCCCATCCTTTTTGTGTCAGTGCTCACTTGTGCACTATAGAGGACTGAGCTAATGATTCGCTAGCTCAAAGACTTTTAGTGTCCCAGGAATTAGTTGACTTCTGTTTGTGTAAAAAAAAAAAAAGCTTAATAACATTTGAGGATCTTAGGGCTGACTGTACTATGTGATTGTGATGTGCAATCCAAGTTAAGGTTAGGTCAAGTGTTTTAAACACCTCAGTATATTTAAAAGCAGTAACCTGCCCTATTTTGTGCCGTTCTACAGGAATGCTGCTTGGCCCTCTTGGCGAAAACCAGATCTTAGATTTGTCAAAATTAAGTACCAATTGGTTTTGTCTACAGTGCCAAAATATTGCCACCATTGTTCTTTTCAGTCCAACAGCAATTTGTGATATTAAGGTGGCATTATCAGCAAAGAGGTGTCTGGTAGTATTTCACTCTGCTATTTTGGGACCATGAAAAGTCAGATTGTGAAAGAGGTCCACATAGAATTGATGTATAAATTAAATAAAGATGGACAAGAATACATTCCTGTTGCACTCCTTTCTGGATGCATATTATGTTGGAGATGGATCCTTGGGGATTATATTTCCTTCTTAGGGTAGTATTGGCATTTAACGTCTACTTCAAAACCAGAAGGTGTCTATCAATGGTTGAATTCCCTAATTTTTTCCAGAGGATATTTCTAGATATTGAGGTGAAGACTTGTTTAAAATCCAAAAAAGCCACAAAGAAAGAGGACTTATTTTCATGAGTTTTTTAAAATACTTTTTATTACTTTTTAATTAATAACAAAAATAAAAAAAACACAAACATAAATAATACATAAGAAGAAAGAAAACATTAAAAAGTGGTATTACAAAAAAAGTAACAAAAATACAAGAACAAAAGAAAAAAAAACCTGTATTATGCCATTATACAGTAAATAGTTACACATCTATATTTATTTAATGCAAACATTATTCAAATGCATATATATTTCCAATTATTTATATAACTGTCATTTTTTTTATCCCACTTTGTATAAACGAATCCCATATTTCACTATACTTGTCCATACAAAGTCTACGTCTATAGGCATTCTGCTCATAGGTGGCAAATGTAATCAGATCTTTGGTCCATTGACTAAATGGGGCCATACATTTATCTTTCCAATGTTGCAATATCAGTCTTTTGGCCATAGTAAGGGCACAGAGAATCCATTTACATTCTCCAGTTGTCAGATTCCATGTACTAAGTATATAGTTTAAAAGAATATTGTCCTCTAAAAATTTTAACTTTGGTCACACAATCATATTTATATAGTCCAGTACTTTCTTTCAAAACCTGATAAGTATAGGACATTGTAAAAACATGTGTTTTAAAGAAGCATTGTCCTTATTACACCTCCAACAAAATACTATTTTTGTCAGTCCTTTTCTATACATACGTAGTGGAGTCCAATAAATTCTAAATATTATTTTTTGTTGTACTGTATAAGTCATAATTTAAGGTCTATTGACACTCTTGGTATAGAAGTTAAGACACTCTCCCATTGTCTAGGCAATATAGAAACCTCTAATTCTTTATTCCACTCATCTCTTAGCATTGATTAATTGATAACAAATATCAAATCAAATACAAACTAATAGAAGATTTTTTCGTTTTGAAAATTTAACAAGTTGTTCTAATATCTCAAGTGTCTCAGAAGCTGAAAATATTGAAGCTGAAAATATTGCCATTGGGTTACATCTGGTAGATGATATTTATCTCTTAAGACAGAATACGTTAAAAATTCATCTTTATCATCTATCGGTTGGTCCAGAGTCAACATTGCCACTTCCATCCAATTTTTCCATATCACCATCTTTTCCCCAATTTTTAAACTTGGGTTTCTCATAAAGTCAGTTTGGCATGGGAAAAAGGGTCAAATCTTCTTCTTCTTCTTCTTCTTCTTCTTCTTCTTCTTCTTCTTCTTCTTCTTCTTCTTCTTCTTCTTCTTCTTCTTCTTCTTCTTCTTCTTCTTCTTCTTCCTCTCCTCCTCCTCCTCCTCCTCCTCCTCCTCCTCCTCCTCCTCCTCCTCCTCCTCCTCCTCCTCCTCCTCCTCCTCCTCCTCCTCCTCCTCCTCCTCCTCCTCCTCCTCCTCCTCCTCCTCCTCCTCCTATTAGCCATTCCATTCCATAGTTTTCTAACTGATAAAATTGTTTCCAGAGATATTAGAATTTTAGTATCTGACCAAAGGTATTATATATGTATATTCCAAAGTGGCCCAAATCAGAAAATTAACATCACTTGTTGGCTTCCAATATTTAATACTTGACAATAGATAAGCATGATGACATAGCTCCAGATTTGGAAGGCTGAATCCTCCCTCATTAACTGATAATTGTATTTTCTGTAGAGATAGTCTCAGAATTGAAGAACCCCATAGAAATTATCTAAACAAATAATTTATTTTCTGAAAATATTTTCCAGATATAAAAACTGGAATTCCTCTCAGAATATAAATAAATCTGGGAATAATATTCATCTTGAGAGTGTTCACTTTTTCCCAAAGGGTGAGGTTTAATAACTCCCATCTATTGATATCTGAAGAAACCTCTTTCTATATTTTATTTACATTACGTGTTGCTAACTGAGTTACTGTATATCCTTTGGTATAGACATACCTAAGTATTTAATAGATTCGACACGAACATGGAATTCATATTCCTTGAATGGGTAAGCAAGTTTTCACCTATTGGCATCAATTCCAATCTGGAACAATTAATAGAGTATCCTGCTATTTTACGAAAGGATCTATCATTTGCATCAACACTGGAATAGTAGTATGAGGTTTAGAAATAAACAAAAGAATGTCATCTGCAAATAATTCATGAGTATATTTTTGTATAACATCATATATTGTTGACTATGTTTGTAGTCAAAATCCTACTTGTTTATCTTGGATCATGCTTTACATCTCTATTCAGTTTTAGAGCTTGTATTTAGCATGTAATTTGCTAATAACACTCAGGAGATGGATAAGCCTATAGTTACCTGGATCGTTCTTATTGACCTTCTAATAAATTGATATTATTCTTGTCAGCCCCTGATCTCTAAATCTGGAGGACATCAGGGTGGAGAAACGTGTATTAAATTTACTTGGATAAAAGGCCTGGTACATGAAATAATCACAATGCAGAAGCAGAGTTGGATACAGTCACTTGGAGATATAACTGCTAGCAAAATTGGCCCTGGCTGGTTATGGCTCCTTAAAGTATGCAAGTGATGCTCTTTTCCTTATTTGCCCTGAGGAATGTTGGAATGTAAATATCTGAGCTAATTTTGGAAGCATGGATTATTTTGGGTCTTCTACTCTTGCAAGCACTTATTATTCTGCCAAATATTTGCAAGTAGTATACCAAATGACATGATGACAGATTTTTAGTTGGTTGAGTTTTGTACATTTCCCCCCAATAAACTAAAATTATTATGAGATTTAAATTACTTTGGACAGTAACTTTGTAGATGCAGTTGTGAACCAAATTTATTTTTCCAATTTTTACACAAATCAGTTCCCCCCCCGACCCACTTCATCTTTTTGTTGTTTTACCCCCAGTGTGGTATCATGTTATTAAAATTGTGATTAAAAATAAAGAGATTATATTGTCTATCACAGATTGCAATGATTCACATTAAATAGTGGCTAAACCAATTTTTTTAACCCTTTCAATTTGTTTTAGTTTGTTGTTATTTTTGTTTGTACAGTATATATTATTTGCTGTGATGCAAATAATCACTAGAAATTGTACTGTGCTAAAGAATATCCACCTAAATCATGAATGCATATACTGCAAACCTAGAGCTTCCAATTTCATCATGCAAATACTTTAAAATTTCAGCCTCTAACCCAAATATACTTACCAGGTAAGATGATAATGGAATCATAAATAGCTCAATTCACAATCAGTGTACTGAAATAAGATGAAATGAAGAGAAATCTAGTTAATTTACATTACAATTCTATAGAATTTTATTGAACATTTTCATATGGGGCTCACTTTTATATTGTTTCCTTTCCCTTTACAGTGTGTCTTTTGGTTATCCTTGACATTCTTACTCACAGTTGGTATATCAATACTTTGAACACATCAATTAGATTGATATATACAGTCATTTTAATGGATATTTAAAAACACCAAAGAAAAGATTTGTCCAAATGAGACTGCTATTTCTGTAACATTCTTACCAAGAAGGCTAGCAGGTCTGGAATGTGGCCTTATATCCCTTCAGGGGCAGACACTTTTGCTGAAAGTTCACTTAGAAAATAGTTACTTCAACCCGTAAGATGACTTTCCTACAGTTCTAGCTGCATAGTTGCTGTTCCTTCCACAATTTATTCTGCCTGGGAGTTGGTGTTCTGCCATTTTGAAGTAGGGTGCTAAACCACTTCAAGATCTAGCAGTTGTTCAAGTTAAGCTGATCAAAATAGCATCACAAGAGAAATCAGAGTGGATTTAAAAAACCTCACTTTTCTTCATCATCTCTCACATCAACAATTGCATTTAAAGAGCATCAGTATCCTGTTTTATGATGGCAGAAAGCATCTGGCATTTAATGTACTTTTCTGTGACTATTAAAAGCATTTGAAGGCAACTCATTGATCTGGCAAGTGTCTTAAATGCCTTAATTTGGCTTGAAACAGGAAACATATTTTAGGGGAAATCTTGTCATCTTTAGATTTCACATTCTAAGGCATTTAATTTTCAATTAATTTAAGTTTATATTTAACTTTATTGTATTTCATGAACTGTAATCACTTTAAACTATAGAAATTGTAGAAACATATATTTTTATCTGACAATTTTTTGCCCAGGTATTGGGATTAATATTAAATGTTTAACAAATAATTCTGACATCTGTAGCTTTGTTCTTTTATTTCTATAATATCATGTTTTTTTAAAAAGTAAAAATAAATAGGGCCAAAGAAGGATATAATAATTTACTTGATGCTGGTTACTTCAGGCTACACATGCATTGGATTTACATTTTAAAGAACAGTTTAAAATGTGTATGTCCTAGTGACCTAAATAGAATTTCTCCATAGGTATGAATAGCATTATACTACTGCTGTGTAGGTCTTCTAGTAAATTACTAATAAAATATAAAATATGAAACAACAAAGAATGATTTTGAATTGGTTTAATTTATTGATGACCTGTAATGAATTAACTATTCTGTCACAAACAAATTCTTTTATTATTCAGCTTTCTTTTTTAATAGTATTCCGAAACTAGTTCTCTATGGAACACATTTTTTTTCTTTTTAAAACTTTTACATAAATCTGAAAAGATATTAATATTTCTTAAAGATCTTCTTTCTCTCTAAATTGACAGTGCCACCATGTAATAGTAATGGAATGACCTTGGAAGACAGGACGAATAGCTGCAGACTAGACAACAGTCAGATGAGAGGCTACTGAGCCCATAGAAGGAATGGGGATGTGGCAAACATCTCAGAAGGGACCCTCTCTAGTTTCTTGAACTGTACAAACAGTCTCCTACTTATGAACTTTCGAGTTGGGAACTTTCACTGATATGAACAAGATGGACCCAGAAATTGGGAGAAGGCAGGAAAGGGTTTGTTTCCAGTGCACCACAAACTAACCCTTTCCTGCTTTCTCCTGCCTTCCGGGAGGTTGGAAGTTTGCATTGGAGTTGGAGTTCCTGGAAAGGGTTTAGTTTACTGGGTGAGGCAGGAGAGGTGATGGTGGCTCCCTGGGTGAAGGGATGAGCCGGTGGGGCATGGCACACTCTGTCGCCATCCTGACTCACCTGGCAATGGAGCGTGCTGTGCTCCACCAGCTCATCCCACTGCATTGTCCATAGTCTGCGTGCTATCACTCCTTGAATTGGAAGACAGGACTCCTCTGCCCACATTGCTGCCCTGCCTTCGGCCTCCTCTTTTTAAAAAACTTTTTACAGTACTTTTTAGTTGGTTGGACTCACACACAAAATGGACTTATGAACAGCCTCTTGGAACATAACCTGTTCGTAAGTAGGGGACTCTGTAAAGGCAATGGGCAAGAGATGTACTTTCAGACTTGCACAACTGTTGTCAGCCTGGTGAAGTGGTCCAGACAAGAGGCACACCCAGAAGTACTAGCTCTAACTTTATTTTAAGGTTGCATTAACAAAATTATGCATTCATTTAAACTGATTTCATTTTGTTCTTGAATGAGAAAGTTGAAGATGTATTTAATAAAAAATTCAGAAGATCTGAAACTGAGAGAGGTAGCTAATACTTTATTTGTGAAAGAGAATATTCAAAAAGATTTAGGTAGGCTTGAGCAATGAGCTAAATTAACAGGATAAGTTACAGGGAAATATAAAGTTCTGCATCTGATTAGGAAAACTGTAAGGTGATGGAGAACTGGCTTGGTAATAGTACATACTGTACACTATGCTAGTGAATTACTGACAAAACATAAAATATATAGCAACAAAGAATTCTTTTGAATTGGTGTAATTTATTGATGAACTGTAATGAATTAACAATTTTGGCACACAAAAAAATACTTTATTATTCAGTACACATGTAGTACAAGCATACCTATATCCTTTAACATTCCTCACAGGACTTAGTGTGAGGACTGTTAAAGATTTAGGTATGCTTGTCAACCACAAGTTGAAAATGAGCCAGCAGTTTGATGCAGCTGCTAAAAAGGTAAATGCTATATTGGGTGGCATTGATAGGAAAACTGAGTTCAGATCATAGGAAGTAATTGTCATCCTGCCCTGCCCTGCTCTGTCCTGTCTTACCCTGCCCTAGTCATGAGAAATACTGTGCCCAATTCTGGGAATCATGGTTCAGAAAGGACAGTAAATAATTTGAGCAAGCTCGAAGTAAGGCTTCAAAGATGATGAAAGGTCTGAAACTAAGTCCTATGAGGAATGTTAAAGGATCTGGATACATTTGACTTACAGAAAAGACAACTAAGTGGAGATGTTTGGAACACTAAAGTATATATGGACTTACTCTGTACTGGCCATGAAGGCAGGATCAGAATCAGTAGTTTAAAAGTACAAGGAAGGAAGTTCAGGATAGACATTTTTTTTTTTTTTTTAATCCATACTCAATTGTGAACGATTCTGCGGTGACTGCCTTGACGAGTCACTGCAGTTTTCATGGCAAGGTTTTTTCGGAAGTGGTTTGCACTGCCTCCTTCCTAGGGCAGAGCCCAGCTGACAGATGCAGGAAGGCGGGATTTCCATTGCTTCGCGTCTTTTTCCGACATACGCGACTTCCGCATTACTGGCAGCTGGTCCCATCTCCTGTACAAGGTGACACCAGTGTTTTTCCTCCCACCGGGCTGAGAGTTTTTATCTACTCATGGATGCTTTCGAGCTGCTGGGTTGGCAGAAGCTAGGGATGAGACAGGAACTTATTCTGCCACACAGAGCTGGGCTCGAACCACTGAAGTGTCGACCATTTCTGGCCGGCAACTTCCAGCGTCATTAAGCTGCTATGCCACTACATCCCCAGGATAGATATCAGAAGGATGTTTTTGATGGGGCAAGCAATTAGAAGAACAGACTGCCACATGAGATGGCAAGTAGGAGCCTTCAGACAGAAGCTGGATACTTATCTGCGAGATATAGTATAGTGGATTCTGCATTGAACAGGGGCTTGTACTGATAACCTCAGTGGTCCCTTCCAACTTTATGATTCTGTGATTATTTCCCCAGTACTTTTTATTCTCTAAACTAGTTAACTTTACAATATTCAGTTTTCCTCATCTTTTTTTCATCTTCTCCATCTGCATATTAGCTTGTAGCAGAAAAAAGAGCCACAGAGAAGTGTATTGGCTAGAGAAATTTATTATTTTATCAATAAGGCCTTTTTTTAAAAAAAATGCAGTGACTGCTGCATAAAAGTCTAATACTACATTTTCACATAAAGCTGGATATTACTGTCCATTACTGTGACATTAATATCCTGAATTTCAAGATCTACAAAGCTTAACTACTTTTACATATTACAAATACAATTTTATGTGGTAGCTTTCTGTTTTGCTGTTTGCAGAACATGTTATACAGTCTACACTACTTGTTCCCATTTTATGCTTGTATTTCAAATAAACTCACAAGTGGACAGATCATAATAAAATGCACTTGGATTTCCATGTGTGTATTAGTTATTTGCTTGTTTATTAAATTTATCCTTTGGCTTTTTGGTTATATAAAAACTCAAGGCAGCTTACAACAGTTATAACAATACAAAATGTTAAACATGATATTAAATTCAATAAACCTATAATCAAATATTTGTTCAAATCTTGGTGAAACTGATGTGTTTTTGCCATTTTATTAAGTACTGCAGACTAGGGGCCAAGCTCGCCTGGGAAAATATTCCATAGCCTGTGAGGCATATTAAAAAAGGCTCTTGCTGGCTGCCTGACAGTCAAAGTTCTAGCGGTCGAAGTATTTTAAACAGGACTTATGTTGCTGATTTAAGTGACCAGAGAGATTCATGTAGGAAACACTAGATAAATAATCAGTCTCCAAGCTGTTTAGAACTTTAAAGTTTAATATCTGTACCTTAAATTATTTCATGTAGGAAATGTGGCAGCTGGCACAAATCTTTCAATATGGACACCTTGCCATCACTGTACTTTATATCAGTCAACAAACTAACTGCAGCACTTTTAAAGGATAGCCCACACTTAAAATGTGCCTTTTTTAAAATATTGCCCAGTTCGTTTTCTATTCACTCCATAACAGACCTATAACCATACAACTTTTGTTAATTTTATATTTGAATTATAACATTCCAGAATTATAAAATATTCTTTTGTTTCCTTTTTTGTTTTATAGTGAAATTGAATACATACAAAATAATACTGTATCGCTGATTATAAACTCATAAGCAACATATGTAGCATCCAGTATCATGAATGGTAAACTCTACTTGTTCATAAACCTTCAATGGCTCCCTGCCCTGTTGACCCTGCCTTATATACTTTCAGAATATTTCTGAAAAGGTCAGAGATCCTCCAGAGCAGATTGTAGGGCACAAAAAAAGGTGAATGAAAAATATGATTATAGTGTACTGGCAAGTAGATTTACTTCTGCTCTGGAAGAGACAAAAGGTTATTTAATTCTAACCATGAAAAGTGAACAGAGAATTAAAAATGATGTTCAAATCTGTAGCTGGAGTGTTTGAAATGGTAGAATGTTGGTGTGAAAAATGAAAGGATATGCACAGGTGTGTGAAACATCTTTGCATATCCAAAGAATAACTCAGGTGTTTAGAATAAGACCCCTTATGACTTTTTTTCTCTTTTATTTCTTCCTTTTTATTTTTTCCTTCTTACTCTATTTTAGTTTGTATTAATTTTCACTCTTGTTTTTAAAACTTTCCATAAAATTCTATTTTTAAAAAGATTTTTAGAATAAGGAACAGAAGAAGCAGAATGAGAATCACAGCGGACATCAAAGTATTTTTCCTCCAAATACCTGGTAGGAGCTAAGGCTGTATCTTCTAAGAGTTGCACATCTGATTTGTTCTTTCTAAATCTATACCCTGGCTTAAAGGGGAGGAAAAAATAGAAATAAGAAAAATCAGATAAGACAAAGTTTGCTGCCAAAAAGGTAATAATTTCACCTGGATGCTCCATAAAATTGTAGTAATGAGCTACACATCTTGATACTGTACATCTTCTGATAAAGCATTGTCACTACAAAACATTTTTTCTGCTTCAAGAAAAGTTCTTTTTTAAGCTTTTGATGAAGATTGGCGTTACCAGAGCTCTAATAATGCAAACTAGCTAGTTAGTATATGCACTTAATCTAATCCAAGTGGGGATAGTGTTAAATATGGATACCTTTTCACAGGAATGCAAGATGAAGCAGGAATAATTTAGTCCAATTTTCTGTTCCACAGAATATAGTTTAATAAACTCACACAGTAATAGTATAAATCTGCAAAGGGAATAATTTGACTCCAAGTTCTTACATAGCAGAAAAGGGGACAAGCCTGTGCTACTGTCACAGTAAACATAATCCTTTGTTGTGACTTTCTGTGAAGTGTGGAATATAGTCAGAAAATGACACTGACACTTCTTAAGATTTGGCTATAGATGGGCACTATACTTTCTAATACTTACTACCCTTCATATTAAGGTAGACTTAACCTGAGGATCAGCTATTCTCCTCAAATATAAAAAGAAAAAGGAGTAGATAGAGCTTGACTCTTTCATTGCCAATGAGGTTTCTTCTCCAAGTGACTTTTCAGTTTTTGGGTTTGCAACAGTTCAGTAAGTTAACATTGGCTTAGGTAATGTGAGATTCTGTTAAATTTCATTATGTATTTCCTGCCAAAAACAATTTCCATTATTATACTTGACAGTACTGAATTACAGATGTTTTCATCTTCAGAGATTTAGATTTATTGTAACATATACAATATAATATACTACATGTTCTCCATATTTCCATGTAAGGATTTTAGGCCTACAATGATTTGTGAATTTTGTTTTTGTTTGTTTGTTCAAAAGCATACATTTGCTTGTTGATTAGTTTTTTTATTTTTTTATTTTTTTATTTACTTGAATTTATTATAGCTGCCCACTCCAACAAACTTTGGGCAGATGAATATTGAAATATTCTATATCTATATAGAAAATATGAAACTAAGATATGATATACATTTCAGGGAGAAGGTTAAGTGTTTAAATAAAGTTTTTGAGAAATCTAAAATATATGGTCAAAGGACATAAAATTTTAAAAAGTGGCAAGCAATTCCATAAGCATTCACTTAGTATTCCTTATTATCAAACATGTAATAGTCTGACTATGTAAATTAGTTCAATTATACTACTTAAGAATATTCTTTATTTGTTCTTAGTTTTCAACAGTCTATGAATCTATGTCCCTTGGAACAAAGCAGTATTGTTAGATTATGAACAAAACAATTCCTAAACTGTTTGAAATTTTTCCTCAGAGTGTAATGGTATGTGGGAATGGCCTTGGGAGACAGGAGGAAGAGGTGCGGACTGGACAACCATCATGTAAAAGATCTCTCAGTCCACAGAAGGAGGAGGGGGGGCATGGTAAGCATTTCAGAAGGGACCCTTCCTAGTTTTCCAGAAGGTAAAAGGAGAGGAGGAGGAGAAAAATACTTTCAGACTTGTAAGACTCATGTGAGTCCGTCAGGGGTAGTCCAAATAAGAAGTACAACAATGAATACCAGCTCTATCTTCATTATAAGGTTATATTAACAGAATCTTGTTATTTGCCTCCAGTGGCAAAATAACTTGGTCCACTCCCAAACACAGATGATCTGAACTGAGATGAATTATCTCTCCCATTTTCAAGCATTCTCTAGATATTTAGCATTAGCATTTGACAGCTTGCAAGGTTTTGTATCAGAAGAAGATGATGAGAATAAGCCGAAGCATACAAATTTTGACACTAAAATATGACATTTGCTAGGTGAGCTTAAATTTCTTTTTTGATACTTCAAATAAGTAGGAGTATTCTATTCCTATTTAAGAATACTTGCTTCAAAATGTCTAAATGAATTGTGTGGCTCTGTCTGTCTGTCTGTCTGTCTGTCTATCTTACTGTATATAGCCGCCCTTCTCAGACCAGTGACTCTGGGCAGCTAACAATAAAAACAGTCAACATTAAAATAAATAAATAAATAAATAAATAAAATAAATGCAGCCAAGAGATCTTTAAAAAATGTCAATATCAACACAACCATGAAACGGGGCCCTTCACAAACTTAGGGCCCCAGGCCTGGGCAAGACCCAAGCCAGGTCTTCAAGGCCTTCTGAAAAGCCAAAAGGGTCAGGGCCATCCTAATCTCAGGAGGGAGGATATTCCAGAGGGCAGGCACCACAGCAGAGAAGGCACATCTCTGGGTCCCCACCAGCCAACATTCCTTGGCTGACAGGACCTGGACCATGCCCAACCTGCTGGACCAGATTGGATGGGTAGAAGCAACTGGAAAAAGATGGTCTGTAAGGTAACCCGGTCCCAAGCCATGAAGGTGATGACCAGCACCTTGAATTGCATCTGGAAACACACCGGCAACCAGTGCAGCTCCCAAAACAGTGGTGTTACATCTGCCGAGTAGCTGAAACTATTTACAACCTGGGCAGTTGCATTCTATAGAAGCTGAAGCTTCCAAATGCTCTTCAACGGCAGCCCCATGTAGATCACATTGCAATAGTCCAAATGAGAGCTCTATTATCTAGCATTCAAAGACAAAACAGGAAGTTTAAATTACAGGATATGTGTAAGAATCTTTCTAGCACTGTCAGAGTTGCTCTAAGCATTATGAACAATTTCAGACATGGAACAATAATCAGTACTTGAATCTTCTTTTAAAATGGCTGTCATAAAGTGCACATCATACAAAGAAATAATTCTGATGTAAAACTCTACCTACTGTACCAGCCTCCCTGCTGTACTGCAACTTCCCTGTTAGGCTCCTTGACTCTCTCACAGTTGGCAGTGGAATTTTCCAGGCTTATGGTCCTGGGAGGTTTCAATCTGCCTTCCCTGGGAGCAGGGTCTGAGGTGGCTCAGGGGTTCATGACTACCATGACAGCCATTGATCTATCCCAGGTCCTCTAGGGCCTGACATGGGACAGTGGTCACACCCCGATCTGAACTTCCTGTTGGACCATTGGCAATGTGATCTGAAGTTGGAGGAGCTTTCTGTAGCTCCCCATCATGGGTAAATCACTCCCTGGTTACCATGAGATTCTGTAGCACTCCCCCCTGCTGCAGGGAGGTGGGGCCTATTAGATCAGTCCACCCTCAGTGACTAATGAATCTGATGGGTTCCATAGGGAGCTGGGGGTTATTCCTGATGGTCTGCTCCATGCTTCGGCTGTTTGGTGTTTTCTTGTGCAACAGGTGGGTCAAAGGTGCATTGATCTGCAAAGCCTGGTATGAAATTGCTATAATAATTGGGAAGCCAAGCAAATGCTGAACATCTTTAATTCTGCGTGGTGGTTGCCAAGGCAGGTGTCATGTCCCAGACTAAGTACATTCAATCACACAGAGAGATGGTTGCATACTTTTATTAAATGGTGTTTTTGCAAAAGGAATAAACAAGCAAGAATGTGAGTATAAACACATGCAGAGGTAGGAAAGAAACAAGTCCCCAAAGATTTTAGTGAGCTTGCCTTGAAAGAGTTCTAATCCAGATGGTGGGCAGAAGAGTAGTCAGGTGAGGTCATGTTAGTGAGATCTTTCCAATCTATAGATCTTCTGCTATTCTCTCTTTTATCCACATTTAATCTAAAGTACCATTATGTGATAGTAATTTTTATTTTTTTATCGCATTAGCATTACTAGTGTTAGTTCTGCTACAATCATTACACATTATTTCAAATGCATCAGTAGACTAGTATAGTGGCTTGGTTTTTTAATTTTCAACTAGCAGGGTGAACAATAATTGCATTTTCACTCCTCCACCCCCCAGCACATTTGCTTGTGTTATCCTGTCCTCTGCATAGATTCTTTTAAATAAATAAACAGAAGTCCAGATCAGTTTCCCTGCTCTTGAGAATAAAATGTTTAAAAGAATCAACTACAGTCTATGTAATTAATACAAAAGGTAATTTAACAGACATGAGTGTCAACCTCTCCTCCTTTCTTTTCTTACCTGCATCGCAGGCTTTTGCCTAGCCAAAGCATAGAAATAGGTATGATGCCCAATCCTGGTACAGTTTATTTATTTATTGGAAAAAATAAATTTTTGCATTCAACGTTCTCATGAGTTTCTATGTAAAATACTCCCTTGGCATTAATGCCCCAGTGAATACTGAGAGGTTTTTCCAACAATTTCTTTATTAAATCAAAGCAAAGTTATGCATGTCAAACACCTCCACAGACATACAGCATGCTCAACGTGTCTGCTTTTGGCCAGAGTCTAGTGTTGTAAGAAGTGAAGTCTGGATCCCGAAGGATCTCAGTTCCTTTCTGGTTTTGTTTCCCTATATAACCAGCACTGCAGCCCATGCCATGGTATTGAAAGTCCTTTCTTTTTTCTTTTTTGGATTTATTTTGCTCCTTGTTGGCTTCGTGTTCCCTCAAACATCATCTTTTGATTTTCAGATAACCCCAAAACAACTTTGATAGCACCACATATTTTCACACTTCATTTTCCACTTATTTTCTGTATTGCATTTAGGATATTCCCTGGGCTGTGCTAAGAGAGTGAGGTGAGAGATGGATGACATGCAGACAATCTCCCAAAGAAAATGCAAACATAGAAACAATGTACTGAAGTCACATTCTATCCAAATCTAGGCAAAGAAAAAATTAGCTATTTTTTTAGGTGAGGTAGGCGGAGGTAGATAGATACCAGATATCTCCCCCTACCCTCCTTTGGGGAAGATTGAAGCACACTAGCAACACTTTGCATTCTGAATTCTGAAATAGTTGGAAATGCGTCTTATGTTAGATGCCAGTTATGGTTTTTGTGTGCTACAACTAATAATTAGAAACAAATCTATATATTGTGTAATTCGATCATACAAAGTTTGAAGGGAATTAGTCACCAAAAAGGCTTTTAATTATTGGTTTTCCAAAGGTGAACTATCATATCAAAAGATAAGTAGGGACCAGACATTGTTAGTATAATTTTTGTTTATCAGTTAGCATGCCCCCTCAATTACCAAAATAACTCTAGGCAGATTACATGTTAGGATTACAAACAATTGAGTATACAACACATAATAAAACATAGCCCAATGCTGGGAAGAGTAACCAACTTAAAAACAATTATAACAATCAGAAATAAACTACCAGAAAGTAGATCATTGTGAGCTCACACAAGGACTTGCTGGAAAACCCAAGTTTTATCAGTGTCACAAAAGCCCAACAGTGCAGGCTAATTCTGGTCAGGAGAGATGATCCTTTAAGTACAGGGATGTGACAAAATTGCAGGCACCTCTGCTGCCTTCTTTCCGTTCCATTTGAGCCTTCTTCCCAGTGTCAACATGGCAGATTTGCCAATGAAGCAGCAATCTTGATGTGTGGGAGGGGAGGGGAGGGGAGGGGAGGGGAAACATTTTGGAGTTCAGCAGCCACCAGCAAACAGCCAAAAGAAAGAAGGTGTGTTTCCTTCAGAGGGAGTGAACAATCCAGAGGAAAAAGAAGTACAGAGGCATAGCAAGGCAAAGCACAGCA
Organism: Python bivittatus; assembly: GCF_059951505.1. Classification (NCBI taxonomy): domain Eukaryota; kingdom Metazoa; phylum Chordata; class Lepidosauria; order Squamata; family Pythonidae; genus Python; species Python bivittatus. The sequence goes on from NW_028277074.1 coordinate 27,819,388, forward strand.
CAACATGGAAAGGTGCAAGAGCTCTACTTGTTGGCTATTAACACAGAAGAAACAAGTAAAAGAAATCCAAGATAAAGGAATTAAGACAGAACAGGCTGTGTAAGAAGAAAACATTGCTATATTATAGTAATAGTATAGAGCATAGTATATAGATGATTGTAATAATATATAGTATAGAGGAAGCATTGTAATAGTAATAGAATAGAGTACAAGATAGAGGTGATGGGAAGTGTCTGTGTGTGTGTGTGTGTCTATATATATATATACAGTATTATATACATACATACATACATACATACATACATACATGTATAAGTTTCACACAGCACTTTTATATCTTTGTTTTGAAAAATAAAATGTCTCCCCAACTCTTATAGGGAGATATAAAGTGGCTACCTAGTCAGGGTTCAGTGCTTTTGGGTTTCTCTTGAGTCTGAGTCAATCTAATTTTGCATTGTTTTTAAAAAAATGCCATGACGGGGGGCCAAAGAATGAAGGTTTTATATATTAAAACCGTCACCTTGAATTGGGTCCAGAAGCCTAATGTTAATTATTGCAGTATAATACTAACAAGTCTATCCCTTGCCATTTATAGTTGGGTACCTGCATTTTGACCTAATTGCAGCTTCCAAGTCATTTTCAGGGGCAGCCACATGTAAAGTAAATTGTAGAAGTCTAAACACAATGTGATAAAGGCACGTGTCACAGTTGTAAGACCTTTCTGGTGCACAAAGACCCAATGTAATACAAGGATTAAATCAAGTAATAAACCAAGAAAGCATTTCAGAATTAGTATGCAAATTAAGTGTAGACCTTATTGTTGCCACAGTAATATAAGGAATCCATGCAATGGATAATTTTTTTGTTCTTGGCACAAGAGGTTGTGCCACAATGCATGAGAAAGGACCTGTAAGAAATGTGGTGTACCAGCCATTCTTCAGAGAATGACTGGAACAATACACAATAGATCATTAATGGAAATAAACCTGTCAAGATTATATATGGCCATTCCCTCACAGAAAAGGTTAATCTGGCTGGGGAAGCCATAGTCAACATGCTTAAATTAGGTACAGCTAAAACGTTTGAAGAGTAACTCAGCTTATGTTTCCTTATATTTTCTAAGCAGCTACAGCCTGCTGATAGAATTGATGTGTGGGAGGCATCTAAAAAAGATAATTTAAAAGCTACAGTGAGGACCAAAAGAAGCAAGGGGTTTGCAGAAGGTCAGTACACCTAAATACATCAAATTGTCAGGGCTCCTTATATTTGCTGACAGCGAAAGCAATTTGATTCTGTTTCTTAAGAGCATTGATGACTTCCTGAGAGAATGGAATAAAGTACTACAGACAGGAAATAATTTGACTTCCTCTTCTTCTTCTTCTTCTTCTTCTTCTTCTTCTTCTTCTTCTTCTTCTTCTTCTTCTTCTTCTTCTTCTTCTTCTTCTTCTTCTGGTTGGTCACACAATCAGCCAGATGTTTAGACTAGACTTGGCATTTTTATTCATCTATCGAGTCCTTCCCAAGGACCTGGAATAGGCAGATGTTGTTTGATGCTGTTAGGATATAAGCTGTTCCAAGTAAAGCTGCCTTTTGCAATTGACTGATGGTGATTTTGTCAATCTCAGTGGTGTTAAATGGTGTTCGAGATGTTTCGGGATTGCACCTAAGGCACCTATTACTATTGGTACTATCTTTGCTTTCTTTGCAGGTCTTTATATTTTGTGATTTTCTCCATTTCTTTCTCTTCTATTCTGCTGTCTTCGGGTATTGCACTCTCCATACTTTTTTGTTTTGCTTATCAACAATTGTTAAGTCTAGGATATTGTGTGGCAAGTGCTTGTCTGTTTGAATTCTAAAGTCCCAGAGCACTTTAGCTTCTTCATTTTCTATTACTTTGTCTGTTTTGTGGTCCCAGCAGTTCTTGCTTGCAGGCAAATGGTATTTCTTGCAGATATTCCAGTGCACCATTGTTGCTACTTTGTCATGCCATTGTTTGTAGTTAGTCTGTGCAATCTTTTTGCAGCAGCTAACTAGGTGGTCCACTGTTTCTTCAGCTTCTTTGCAGAGGTGGCATTTGCTGTCTGTTGTTATCTTCTCAATTCTGGCTTTGTATACATTTGTTCTTAAGGCTTGGTCTTGTGGATCCAGAATTAGCTTCTTTGTGTCTTTCTTCAACTTTTCTGCTCTTCACCATTGCCAAGTGTTGTTGTTATCCCCTTTGCCTGCTAGTTTTTTTTTGTGTACTGGCCATGTAATACTTTGTCTTGCCATGTCTTTTTCTATTCTTCATTTGGTCTTTTTTATAGGCCAATTTAATCTCTGGAATTCAGTAAGCCTTTGTGGTGTACAAACCTCAGTATATCTTCTTCACTGTCCTTCAGGTATTCTACCAATGGCCTTTTTTCTTCTTCAACTGTCTGGTGTACTTGCAACATTCCATGACCACTGATGCACCTAGGATGTAACCGTAGCACTTACCTGGATAATAATCACATAGGACAGGCTTTGTTGTTAGTTAGGAAACTTCAGATTATATGGATTGTATCTATTGTTTTTAATAAACATGTCTATCTGGTTTGGGGTGAGATCATCAGGTATACATCACCATCCCAGACAAGGCCAGAGATAACATGAAAAAGGATGGGAAGGGAAGGAAAAAACTAAAACTGAATCAATGAAGATTGAAGTGTTGCTGTCTAGTAACAATCTGCTTCTCAGTTGACTGTACTTAATACTTTAGTGAAGTAGCATTACAGCTGGTGGAACTGATTTGGAGCTTGGGGGTCGTTCACTTTACATAGATATCTTTAAAATGTTGCTTTTCTGTTATGGAATATAATTGGGTATTGGAAATATAGCTTCAAAAATACTTTTTGTTGTTCAGTCGTTGTTGTGTCCGACTCTTCGTGACCCCATGAACCATATTGCGCCAGGCCTTCCTGTCCTTCACTGCCTCCTTGAGTTTGCTCAGTTTCATGATCATTGCTTCAGTAATGCTATCTAATCAAAAATACTAGGAATGCATAATTTTCTTCATCCATTTTTTTCAGTAATAGCTTTTGATTATCTGCTTTGAAGGAGGAGATTTGATTTGGTGGGTACTCTGTTGGAATAAAAATGGTTATTTTGATGGTAAAAGCAGCATGCGAAAAAAATCAGTTTCATGCTTCAAATCTAAAGTCAAATATTCTGAATCCTGTGCTAAAGCTCAGGGTTCTCCCTATCATTCTTAATAATAACACATCACTTATGTTGCAAATTTGTAAATATAATTTCTTCTTGTTGTTGCTTAGTCGTTAAGTCATGTCCGGCTCTTCGTGACCCCATGAACCATATTGCGCCAGGTCTTCCTGTCCTTCACTGCCTCCCTGAGTTTGCTCAGTTTCATGCTCATTGCTTCAGTGATGCTATCTAACCATCTCATCCTCTGCCGTCTTCTTCTCCTTTTGCCTTCAATCTTTCCCAGCATCAGGGTCTTCTCCAAAGAGATCTCTCTTCGCATTAGGTGACCAAAGTATCTGAGCTTGAGCTTCATTATCGATCCTTCCAGTGAGCAATCAGGGTTGATTTCCTTTAAGATTGACTGGTTTGACCTCCTAGCAGTCCAGGGGACTCTCAAGAGTCTTCTCCAGCACCACAGTTCAAAGGCATCAATTCTTCGGCGCTCACCCTTCTTTATGGTCCAGCTCTCACAGCCATACATTACTACTGGAAAAACCATAGCTTTGACTATGCGGATCTTTGTCGGCAAGGTGACGTCTCTGCTTTTTAATATGCTATCCTATGCAATCCTAATAGGCTTGCCATAGCTTTCCTCCCAAGGAGCAAGCGTCTTTTAATTTCATGGCTGCAGTCTCCGTCTGCGGTGATCTTGGAGCCCAAATAAATGAAGTCTGTTACTGCTTCCATTTCTACCCCTTCTATTTGCCAGGAATTGATGGGTCCAGATGCCATGATCTTAGTTTTTTTTAATGTTGAGTTTCAAGCCAGCTTTTGCACTCTCCTCTTTCACCCTCATCAAGAGGCTCTTTAGTTCTTCTTCACTTTCTGCCATTAGGGTGGTATCGTCCGCATATCTGAGGTTGTTGATGATTCTCCCTGCAATCTTAATTCCGGCTTGTGATTCTTCCAGCCTGGCATTTCTCATGATGTACTCTGCATATAGGTTAAATAAGCAGGGTGACAGTATACAGCCTTGTCGTACACCTTTCCCTATTTTGAACCAATCAGTTGTTCCATGACCGGTTCTAACTGTTGCTTCTTGGCCCGCATACAGATTTCTCAGGAGACAGGTAAGGTGGTCTGGTACTCCCATCTCTTTAAGAATTTGCCACAGTTTGTTGTGATCCACACAATCAAAGGCTTTTGCATAGTCAATGAAGCAGAAGTAGATATTTTTTTGGAACTCTCGTGCTTTCTCCATGATCCAGCGAATGTTGGCGATTTGATCTCTAGTTCCTCTGCCTCTTCGAAACCCAGCTTGTACATCCGGTAGTTCTTGGTTCATGTATTGCTGAAGCCTAGCTTGTAGGATTTTGAGCATAACCTTGCTAGCATATGAAATGAGTGCAATTGTGCGATAGTTTGAGCATTCTTTGGCATTGCCCTTCTTTGGAATTGGAACATAAACTGACCTTTTCCAATCCCGTGGCCACTGTTGCGTTTTCCAAACTTGCTGGCATATTGAGTGCAGCACTTTAACAGCATCATCTTTTAGTATTTTAAATAACTCAGCTGGAATACTGTCATCTCCACTAGCTTTGTTGTTAGCAATGCTTCCTAAGGCCCACTTGACTTCACTCTCTAGGATGTCTGGCTCAAGGTCAGTGATCACACCAGCGTGGACATCAGGGACATTAAGATCTTTCTTGTATAGTTCTTCTGTGTATTCTTGCCACCTCTTCTTAATCTCTTCTGCTTCTGTTAGGTCCCTGCCTTTTTTGTCCTTTATCATGCCCATCTTTGCACTAAACGTTCCTTTCATATCTCCAATTTTCTTGTAGAGATCTCTAGTCTTCCCCATTCTATTGTTTTCCTCGATTTCTTTGCATTGTTCATTTAAGAAGGCCTTCTTATCTCTCCTTGCTATTCTCTGGAAATCTGCATTCAGTTGCTTATATCTTTCCCTTTCACCCTTGCTTTTCGCATTCCTTCTTTCCACAGCTATTTGTAAAGCCTCATCAGACAGCCATTTTGCTTTCTTGCATTTCTTTTTCTTTGGGATGGTTTTAGTTGCTGCCTCCTGTACAGTGTTACTGACCTCCGTCCATAGTTCTTCAGGCACTCTGTCTACCAAATCTAATCCTCTAAATCTATTCATCACCTTCACTGTGTACTCACAAGGAATATGATCTAAGTCATACCTGAGTGGTCTAGTGGTTTTCCCTACATTCTTCAATTTAAGCCTAAATTTTGCAGTAAGAAGCTCATGATCTGAGCCACAGTCAGCTCCTGGTCTTGTTTTTGCTGTCTGTATAGAGCTTCTCCATCTTTGGCTGCAAAGTATATAATCAATCTGGTTTCGGCATTGACCATCTGGTGATGTTCATGTGTAGAGTCGTCTCTTGTGTTGTTGGAAAAGAGTGTTTGCTATGACTAGCTTGTTCTCTTGACAGAACTCTATTAGCCTTTGCCCTGCTTCATTTTGTACTCCAAGGCCAAACTTGCCTGTTATTCCGATTACTCCTTGACTTCCTACTTTAGCATTCCATCCCCTATGATGAAAAGGACATCTTTTTTTGGTGCTAGTTCTAGAAGGTGTTGTAGGTCTTCATAGAAGCGGTCAACTTCAGCTTCTTCAGCATCAGTGGTTGGGGCATAGACTTAGATGACTGTGATACTGAATGGTTTGCCTTGGATACGCACTGAGATCATTCTGTCGTTTTTGAGGTTGTACCCCATTACTGCCTTTCCCACTCTCTTATTGACTGTGAGTGCAACTCCATTTCTTCTAAGGGTTTCTTGCCCACAGTAGTAGATATAATGGTCACCCAAATTAAATTCACCCATTCCCCTCCATTTCAGTTCGCTGATTCCCAAGATGTTGATGTTCAATCTTGTCATCTCATGTTTGACCACATCCAGCTTGCCTTGGTTCATAGATCTTACATTCCAGGTACCTATACAATATTGTTCTTTACAGCATTGGACCTTCTTTTCGCTTCCAGATACATCCACAGCTGAACGTCCTTTCGGCTTTGGCCCAGCCGCTTCACTCTTTCTGGAGCTACTTGGAATTGCCCTCCGCTCTTCCCCAGTAGCATATTGGACACCTTCTGACCTGAGGGGCTCATCTTCCGACGTCATATCTTTTAGCTTTTTAACATTGTCCATGGGGTTTTCTTGGCAAGGATACTGGAGTGGGTTGCCATTTCCTTCTCCAGTGGACCACATTTTGTCAGAACTCTCTGTCATGACCTGTCCGTCTTGGGTGGCCCTGCACGGTATAGCTCATGGCTTCACTGAGTTATGCAAGCCCCTTCGCCACGACAAGGCAGTGTAAAATTGATAATAAATATAAATAAATGGTCTAGGCACCTTTGAATAAATGTATAGTTTGTGTACCATCCTCCTCCAAGAAAACGCTTTGTTTTCTTAGGTTTTGCGATAGTCTAATACTCTTTGTGTGTCTTTCCCTGAGTAGTATCATGTTTTAGGAAGGCAATGACACCCTGTAGTGTCATGATGCTTTTTATAGATGTTTCACTTTACAAGACTGGACTGGAACCTAACTTCAAGGTCTTTAAGAACAAGATTGTCTGACAACTGTGACGTATGGAGCACTTATAACTGGGAGCATTGTAAAGTATTATCATTGTCCAAGGATAAGTTACAGGGTGTGATTATTTTTGGCTCTACCCACC